>NC_056723.1:4763715-5363715 GCF_018831695.1 Puntigrus tetrazona
TTTTTAAAACGACGGTTAGAGAGAAAAGAACAAAACCACATTTCACTTCGGGTTCTGCATTCGGATCGACAGGAAGTTGACTGGTTACTAACGGCAACGAGTTCGAACGCATTCAGACAAATGAACTGCCATCCGGACGACGGATCTGGGGCGGATTTTTTTAAAACAAAACAACAAAACAAAACACACATGTGAAATTACCTGAGGGCGAAAGTGGCCGCTCTCCGGCTTTCAACGGATTTTGAGAATTATTTCTACTTTCGGTTATCTAGCTTTATGAAACGTGTTAAAACTCATACAGCTAGATAACCAAAGAGAGAAACCAACCCTCAGAGAGAGGTTTTAGGCCCGAGCGAAGGCGCACTGCTCAGCTGGAAACACATCTACAAAGAAATCGCAGGTATTTTGTTAAAACAGATCAACAGCCTTTTGAGAACTAAAACACAAAGAGAAAAGCTATTTCAATATGTTTTAAAAAATAATCGACATAACAACAAATTACGATTCAATAGTGCTTGTTATTATTATTCATTCTAAGGTGCTGATATTTGTTGCATCTGAAGGCAACTCAATTTCTGTCATCTTGTTTTTTTCCAATAATTCAACATACCGAAAACATGATATAAAAGATTCTTATTTTAAAAGAGGAGCGGTTCCTTTCTGAATATCAATAAATGTGATGTTATAAATATAAACTATACACACATTCAGCACAAGGAGCACAAACTTACACACTTGCTCTTCATCTCAGGCTCACTTTAAATGCTGTATTGTTTCTCCTATTTAATGGCATTATTATAAAACACACCACAGTTGTACGATATCGTTTTCGCAACCGAAAACAGGTGGGTGTCACAATATTACGACGCACACTGCAGACATCTAGCTAACTTTGTTTTATTTATTGGCTAATTGTTGCAGACGCTAGCAAATGAGATCTCGCGTAAAGAATGTTCTCTCGTTTCGACCCTCACCGCCAAATATTTAGCCAGATAAAATACGTTTGTTATTAATAACAATATGCTGGATATCGGTCAACTTTCGTGTCTAAAAGAGTAATAAAGCACAAGGCTTTTATCTCACGCCGGCTCAGCGGTCAAGGATGAACGACACCCAGCGGGTTTCAGCGTTTTTGTGCCATCAAACGCACAATTTAAAGCGTATTTATAAAGCTGCGACTTTAATTGCGACCAATAAATTCATTCAGAGCCCTACAGTCGCATACGGCGCGCGATAAATCGAGCGATAGCGCGAGCGTAATATTTATCTCTGGGTTTTCTTTTAATTCAAAACGCGCTGAAAACAAAAGGGCTTTGCGCGCGGCTTACCTCACGAATCCTTCCGCGCAAACGGCACCACCGTCGTCCTCATCCTCTGCACATGGAACACACGAAACATGCAGCATGTCCGTAATCCACAATGTCTCCTCCGTTCCCCAAACGTGCCTCCGAAGCTCGCCAAACAACGGATTTCGTCTCGAAATAAGCCGTTCCGGCCTTTCTGGGCGCGTGCCGGCGCTCTCGGGCGTTTACAACAGGTGGCAAACTCTCCAAAGCGGCATTGATTATATCGATTAGGATGATGCCGAGGATGCTGGGCGCGCGGCTGTGGTACCAGTCCTCAGCATCCAGCCCAGTATGTTCTCTCCCGCAGTGACGTCAGCCGCGGACCGGCCAATCGCAGCGCCCGCGGAGCGCCGCTCCGAGAGCCGGCCAATCAGAGCGCGAGGACGCAGGGCGCTTTTGTGCGCCGGGAGTGAGATGCTGCTGCGGAGGCTCCGCCGACGGCACGGCTCTTAATGAACAGATGTGGCTGCAGGTCAGCGCTTTGATGAGCTTGTTTATTCATTTACTGAGAATTAAGCTATGAGAAAAAAATATATAAATAAATAAATAAAAGCGCAATTTGTAGGACGAAAAAAAAATACGCGAGTGTTCTGGAAAAGTCAGTCAAATCTATTAAAAACATCGTAGCAATTCTATTTAAAAATACTGGTTGAGTAATAGCTACAAAGTAAATACTTTGTCATTGCGTTATTTAAAAAAAAGATTTTTTTTTGTTGCAGCGGAACGCAAAGTAACAAACAAGGGTTGCTTTTAAAACAACAAAACACCGGATGCAAACATGGGGTGATTTTAAACAACTGCGTGAAAACAATATTCGACCAAACTACGGGCCTACATAAAACAATTTATTAATATATCTAATATAAATGATTTTTCAAAACAATGAGGAATGCCTGTTAAAAACTGCGACGGTGGTATTTAATCTGAATTGGATTAATTGTTAAAAGTGCATTCAAGAAAACACCCCAAAGAACTCTTGTCTGCTTTTAAATGAAATTTAATAGAACTCCAAATAAAAAAATAAAATAAAATAAATAAGTCAAAGAATATGATCATTTTTACAGTTTGTGCGTAAAAATAAGTATCTTATTTTTCGCTGAACGTTGTTAGTAGCGTTTGCTTTATTATCATTATATTATATTATATGATATGATATGATATTATATTATTTTACGTTTCCTTACATGTAGAATTATTTCAACATGTGTCTTTTTTTCATTGATTCTTTTTCAGCTTTAGATTTATTCACAGATCTTAAGATTGTACGAAAAGGTGCAACAATTGTGCTGGATACAGAACTTTTTCGTTTTTTCGTTAAACAAACGAGCAAACCTGGAGGACTGTAGAAGCCCCGCGCTTTTAGGAATCGAAAAAAATGGTCAGATGTCAAAATCTCCGCGACAGGCTATCGATATATCATCTGAGCAGTTTAACTAAAACACACACACACACACACACACACACACACACACACACACACACACACACACACACAAAGCCACAAAAGGCTACAAAGCTAAACGAGTAAAGGGGGGGAGAAAATCATTTTTAAAAAGAAAAAATGAGGTAGTAGTTTGGTGAAAGGATGCAAAAACCGCGCAGATTTAAAGCTTTACTGTAAAGTGAACCGGGGCTAGTTGTCACATTCTGACTCCTGAGTATTTCTCAGGATGGCTTTAAATCTGAATTTTCTGCATAGACTAGAGTCTTACCTGCAATAAGCTGGACATTTGTAGCCAATTAATTAAAACCTGGCTATTAGCCGTTGACCGAGGCTATGAACAGATTTTCAACGAATTGCTATAATTATTAAAAAAAACACAACGCTTTAGGAAACATCAGCGTTTCCAAAACCCTTAATCCATTATTAATCCATTGTTCTGGTCAACATATACTGCAACTGAAAAATTGCATTAATAACATTAAATCACAAACCACAGCCAAAAGTATCTTATCAGCCTTGTATGAAAAAATATCTGCAGCTTGAGCTCAGTTTAAAATCTTTAATAAACAGAGAGAATATGCTGACGTCGAATAAAAGACTTTTAGTTTGAACAGAATTCACAGAAATGATATAAACCGATGCATGAGAAAATGCACATTTAAAATATGGAAACACCTTCTTTCTTTGATTGACAGCCAGCCCCAGCACACTTTAGTTTCTGAAATCAAACACAGTGCAGAACCTGTCCTGACTTTTTTTTTTCTGGGTTGTAAAGGGTAAAATAAAAATAAAAACCACAATTCTATACAACCGTGTATTTATTCGCTTCGCTGTATCACGTGTAGGAGCTTTCAGAGGCTGTTTCTGAGACTTTCTCTGAACAAAAGTTAGTCAGACAATTGAGAGACGTTGTACTTGAACTTCACCTCAAGGACATCTGTCCGGCCCGGAGGCAGGAAATCAGACCTCTTTAAAACCGTCAAATGAATAAATCAAACACGTATGATGCATTTCAGACGTTGTATGTGACGTTTACGCGACGCATATTCAAAACACACCAAATAAAGCGTTTCCACTCATCATAAAAACGCTACAATCATAACGTTAAACTATAGATTATTCCGAACGAACGTGTTGCCTCTTTAGGATCAATGCGGTTTTAATGCATGCTCGGGTGCGTGTTAGTTGCTGTATTGGCTTTCTCCGACGGGACGTCCTGAGGAATGCACGTCTGCATTCCTCCATCCCTTAATCAGGACTATAATGCAACATTGATTCGGAGCGGTGGGGTGAAGTGACAGCTGGTCTTGACCTCTGACCCCTGCTGTCTGGAGCGCTGCGCTGACAGAGGGGGGGTCACGCTTCTCTCAGCCCCTGCAGGGAGGGCGGCTGTCTGGGAAAAGCCATCCAGACAGCCCTAGAACACGTCTGGGTAGGGAGGAGAGAGAGGACAATGTGGTACCCATATATCCCCAAGTCTGAGCGAGACGCCCCACCTCAGGGCCCTGGCTGGGGCTCAGGGGCCAGACGTGACTGAGAGTGTGATCAGCATACACAAACACACACACACACACACTGACAACATGGGAAATGATTTAATCATGGCGCTTCATCATGAATGCTATAGTCATATAATAAGTCTTCATAGTATCTGTATTTGAATTTTACTTTATAAAGCACTAATGCATCCTAGAGACACGTCAGAACAATCTTGTGCACTAAAAATGGCATAAAGTTATGAAAAAATACAACTTTTAATAAACGTTTGATGATCAAATTTTTCATTTATAATTTTTAAATATACATATATAGTAATATTACAAATTGGCTAATATTTAACTTTAATTAATAACTTTATCATTTAAATACTTGCTAAAAAATGTATTAGTAAATGGTCTGGTTTTTATGAAGTTATAATGTTTTAGGCATCATTCATTCTAATAATAAAGCTAAAAGTTTCCAATATTTCACTGAAATTCAGAAACTGAAACTTCTTATTTTGTATTTAGTATTTTGATATCAAGATACATTAAATACTTTTTAACATTATTTTTAAGCAAACATTTCTATATTATTATTACTACTACATTTGTGTAAGTGTTTTGATATTACAGTACACGTGAGTATGTTTTGATATCAATAAATAAAAAAACAGCACATCATTCCTCAAATGAATAGTATCAGTATTACATTTAAGTGTTTTAACATTAAGGTAATTTTAAAAACATCTAAACATTTTTAAATGTCTCTTGAAATGATTAATACTGTTATAACGCATTATAACATTTAGTTTTTTTTTTTATTACGTTTTTAACAATGAAAAACAGTTTATAGTGTTTTGATATTACAATATTTAAAAAAATACTACATTTTATTTGTATTTATTATCATTGTTTTAGTGTTCTGTATATCAATAAACTAAAAAAGCATTTAAACTTTTTTTTTAAATGAACACTATTACTATTAAATGTAAGTGTTTTGATATTTAGCTGTACTTACTGTTATTTTTATTGTTACATTTTTCAATCTGTCACACTGAGCAATGTGTGTTGATGCAGAAGATTAAGATTGACTTTACATTTTTTAACAAATATTTATAAATGATTGTGGTCTAATTTTTTTATCTCCCCCAGTAGTTGTTCAGAACTGCCGTTAGAAGGAAAATGAATTGAATTCATCCGCGAAAAATCCAGCTTCATGAGCAAATGCAACACTGACGTAATTACAAATGCGACGTGCTGAAACAAACTCCTTCTGCTAAACCCGTTAAGGCTTCACTTTGAGAAAAGCCTCGTCTCGGGCAGGGGAGGGGACTTCCCACATACATTACGGACGCGATGCCCGGGCCGATGCCCTCGAACGGATGTCTGTGCAATGCGGTCTCACACGGCATCTTCAGGTCAGACGATGCGACACGTCTCAGACAGGTGCCTCTCGTCTGGACGGGCCTCGCGTCAATCAAACGCTAACAGAGACGTCTCGCGCGTCTGCGGCGGCATCCTCCTCGTCCGCTCTGCCTCCGTCCTGTGAAAGAAGCTCTTTGTCACGGAGCACCATTCAAACGCCGACCGGCCGCGGTCACCGCCGGTCTAAAGAGAGGGCTTCTTTTCAGGCCCGGGGATTCCAGCGCTGACCTGAAAGCCGCGGCTCCTCCTCCGAGGTGAAGGAACTAGCGCGAGCAACGCGGGAGAAGGATGGAGAGGATTGGATTAGGGCTAATCTCTTGTTCCACGCCGCAGTGCGCTGACAGGGGGCACTTACCGACCCTTTGAGTCGCTGGATACCTGGAGTGTGCGAGGCGCGCAGCCGGCGACGGGTCGCCAATTATGACAGGTGCGGGAGGGGGGGGCCGGCCGGCGGACAAATAAATCAATAAACAAATCAATAAATAAATCGCCTCCAGCTTATGGAAGCTTATGGCATCGGTGCATAACAACGAACAATCATAAGGAAAGGATGTTACTACTTTCATTTAGCAAGGATGCATCAAAATATCAAAATAATAAGTGACCTGGACAGCAAAACCAGTCATAAGGTTACATTTTTCCTAATTGAGATTCATAAATCATGAAAGCCGAATAAATAGGCTTTTCATTGATGTATGGTTTGTTTGGATATTTTGGCCGAGATCCAACTATTTGAACATCTGGAATCTGAAGGTGCAAATATATATATATATATATATATATATATATATATATATATATATATATATATATGTATATATATATATATATATATATATATATATATATATATATATATATATATATATATATATATATATATATATATATATATATATATATATATATATATATATATATATATGAGAGAGAGAGAGACCAATCTTTTGGTCAAAAATGTACAAAACATCTTCATGGAACATGACCTTACTTAATATCCAGACATCAGCATTTTAATAAAACATAGCAAAATATGAAAACATAGTGATGTCAAATGATTATTTCATATTAATCGCATCCAAAATAAACATTTTTATTCACATATGTGTGCGCGTACTATGTATGTTTATTATGTATATGTAAATATAAGCATGTGCATGTATATATTTAAGCGAAATATATCGAAATATAAGAATATAATATTCAAACGTATACATACATATACACAGCACACACACATGTAAGCAAAAACTTATGATTATTTGACAGCACAGACAAAATCTGAAATTGTAATATTTCACAACATGACAATATTTTTAAGCAAATAAATGCAGAGCGTGCCGTTTTTAACCAAAACTGAAATTTTAAAAAAAAGTGTCAAAATACTAAATTACTAAAAACTTGAAAAAATAAAATGTATTAAAAATATTATTGTTATGGCAGCTATAAAAAAAAAAAAAAAAAAACACTGTTAGAAACTTCATTTAAAAACAAACATACTGACCCTAAACCTTTGAACGGTAATGTATAAAATCTAAAGTATATGAAAACTAAATAATGGTAAATAAGAGATATGAACAGAGCCATTTTGGCTTGTATAATTCTCCTATATACAGCGCATAAAACAACTCATTTATTGCAAATGAAAAAAAACCCCCAAATTTGTGAATATTTATTTTAAATTGACTCAACTATATGAAAAAATTTAAAATGAAAATATATTAATTCTTGAGATGCCCGTCACAAGAACACAAGACCAAAAAGTGAGAAAAAACTACTATAGATCGGCCAAGCTGATATGGTTATTAATTGGTGTGAAAATGATCAGATATGGTGTTTTTAATGAGTTTCGTCTCTACATCAGTCTACTTCAGCTCCTGACCTTGTGTTTCGAAGCTTTGTTCTCCTCTCAAAGGGCTTGGGTTCTTCACTTTAGGTTTTCTGACCACGAAACTTCGTAAAACAATCAAAAAGAGTAAATATTTACTTTAAATTAGCATTTTATGAACTGGGGTTGCTGCTGAAGAAGCTGACACATACTGTACATGAATACACAAAACTGCTAAAATGAAATGAACACACTTTATAACACAAACGAAGTTAACTTCGTTTAACATCCGGTTGCTGGAGGTGATGCTAGTCGTGTTGACCGGTGCCCAAATATCGAACGCTTCGTTGCTCCCATATACCGGTCTAAAAATACAGGACTTTTACCAGAATGGACAGCGAAGAGCTTTCCGACCCGGATCACGCTCAGAAACCAGTAAAAGCTTTTTACTGCAGCTTTTCCTGAATGAGATTTACACCAACATCCCGTAACACTAACAGATTCCTCAATGAAAGCAGAATACACAGGAAGGGCTCAGACTGAGGACAGGACAAGACACCTTCGTAAACGTCTTTATGGAGCTCAGACTGCATTTACAGGCTGCTTTATGAGCGCAGAGCACAGAAACACTCACATCTCACGACCTGACCGGTGTTATGGGTCCCGGCGTGTTAGACCAACACAGAAACAGTTTTAGGATTACAGCTCTAGATGCTAATTATAATAATAATAATAATTACAAATGTCTATGCATTGACAAATGTCAAGTCATCATAGCTTGCGATTTCTGATAAATGGGTGACCGGGTTATTACGTATGATTTCAGGTCTTCCTCATATCTAAAAAAAAACAACAACAACAAAAAAAGATTAAAATGTTATTGCTGTTTTTTTTTTTTTTTACTATTTTTTTGATAAGATTTTATATTTCATTATATTCTCAGAAAGTGAATATATACAAAAAGTGTCAAAATATTTTATATTAACAAATAATTTAAATGAATATAAATACATTTGTATACATTATTTTTATACAATAAATTTGTACTAGCCTACAAAAGCACAAAAATACCTACAAAAATAACACCCATTAAAATAAAAAAAAAATGTGCAAAATAATTTGTATCTTGCTTATTTTATTTTAATCCCTGCAATAGCAAAAAGCTCTAAAATCCTAGAACGCATACATGTTAAAAACATTTAAACAAATATGCTACAAGTTTTAAACGCTTATACGTTATGACGGGGAGCGGTTTTGGTATTGCATTATTTGCAACGACATACGTCCAGCTCGAGTGTCTAAAGCCTTCTGGATCCGCTGCGCATATCACGCACATTTAATTCTGCATTATCCTTTCTAATCTGGGTAAAACATTTATTTGTAATATTCAGCGTGATAGAGAGCGGCTGTAACGGTCACAGCTAATTAGCGGCGTGGAGCTTCTCAGCGAAAGCCTCTCGTCTCCCACACAATGTCCTAACCTTCATTTCTCACAGCTTTCTCAACATCAACCCCACCCAGAACTTTCCCACCCTTCGGCTCCACACTGGACGTCAATCAAAAGACGGGCAATCAGTCATGAGCCGTGAAAAGACCTCGTCCCGCTATCCCTAACGCTCCTTTCTTCCATTATCCCAGCGGCTCTGAATGGGCGGGACATATTTTAATCTCCAGCACGCCTCCTTCTAAATTCCCGCCGCGGCCGCCATTGGTCGGCTTAATCACGGCCGAGGCAGACAGTGCTGTCTTTTTTTCCAGAGAGCTATAGGATCAAACCCACCCCTCCCTCGCTTTGCGTCTTCAGGGTCACGGCCCCCTCCCTCGGACCGAGGGGGGGGCCCTTTGAGCCCGGCGAAAAGGATCATGTCATGAATGGAGCTTGATTTAGTTTTAACAGGGTGCTGTGTCCGTCCTCTAAGTGGTAAATGAATAAACATTAGCCGCGAAAGGCCTGCGGGGAAGGAGAATGGAGAGCGAGGCCCGTGAATGCTGAGAAGGTGGAGAAGGGGTGTGCGAGCGCAAATAGAAAGGAGGGGGTTTCCCGCTCCCCTCCGCAGGAACCCAAAGCAGTTAATTGGACCGTTTGTTTGTTCCTCACGTCCTTCGGCGAGATGGGAGCCAAGATCTAAGTATGTCACATGCTGACTTCCCAGAGAGGGGAAATTAAGGGCTTGCGCTCACCGTTTGCTTACGGCTCGCTTCTCACTGAATGTTGCACTGGTTTTGAAAGCGTGAGTGAATATGAATATCAAAGTACAGGAACGATGACAAAAAGTGTTAGGAGGTACGGTACTGAAGGAGCTAACATGTGCTGGAGGCATTTCTTCAATGGCTTGACCATTTCATTCATCTAATCAGTTAATAATGCTTAATAACTAATTATATATATATATAATATATACCCTTGGTGAATATGATTAAAGAAGACTGGAAAAAAATCTAACCTTTAACTGAAAGAAAAATAAAAATAAAAAGGGTCAATAGGAGCATGACATTTTTCAGGCTTGGCTTTCTGTTTCAAAGCATTTATAAATATAAGGAACAGAGACCAGATTCCATAAATTATCGATCACGAGGATTGAGACCAAAGAGTATGCTTCTGATGTGCAGAAAAGATGGCTGAACTCCACAAATGCACAAAGTAGCTGTAAGAAAACTGCTTATGCATCGCAGATCCCCATTTCTATCATCAGAGCAATAATTAAGAAGATCCGAACAACTATCTCTCTGGAAGATCACGTGTGTCTGTATCGTCCTAATACACGTGAGGAGACGCTAAACGCAGCATGTTCAGTTGTCAGATACGACTGGAACTTCAAAAAGCTCTGGCTTCTACGTTAGATGAAACTTTTAGCAGCAAACACTCGAGATGCGTCTGGTGAACACAGGGATAAAAAGTAGACCGCGTGTACAGTGAAATACACCGCTACTGTTAATGTGTGGGTTTGTTTTTCAGACTCATGGCATCATGGATTAAATTAAATACCAACACAATAAAAAATTAGTAACTAACTGTAAATGCTAGAAATTTTCAAATGGGTCGTGGTTGGATCTTCCAAACAGGACAATGCTCCACAGACGAACATTAAAAACTAAAAAATGGGTCACTGAGCACAAAAGCAAGCTTCTGCCATGGCCGTCCCGCTGAAAATCATTGAGAAGCAGCACCAGTATAGAGCTGATCTGGAGAGATCTGGATGAAGGAATCGTCTCTGAGGTCTCAGGTATTCTCAAAACCAAAATATATCAGCAGACACAGGTAAAGATACAGAGCTGTCGTGGATTTGAGAAAAACCTTTCTTTTATAATCAGATCTCTACCCTTTTAAATACTCATTCTCCAATTTTTTTGTACGTTTTTGAAAGAAATGATCAAAAGGATTAATGATACAGATTTATTTTCACAGCTGCCTTTGATCATGTGTACCAAGGGTATGATTAATTTTGAGCACAACTGTATATGTGTGCGTATATATATATATATATATATATATATATATATATATATATATACATACATACATACATACATACACACATATATGTCCATCCATACCTTTTTTAAAACCATAAGAAACAAATACATCCAAGTGTCATTTAGAAAAAAACTAAAACCCCAAACAAGCACATTTACAAAGAATAATTCAGAAAAAAATGATAATAATAATAAAATGACCATGATGATCATGGACAAAAAATTAATAAGAGGTCTCTAAGATTGTTTATTTGATCGGAAACTAATATTTTATATATATATATATAAGATTGAATATGGTTTTACGGCAGTTTAAAATGTTTATTCCTGTGATGCAATGCTGCAATTCAACATCATTTCTAGTTTTTAGCGTCACATGATCCTTCAGAAATTATTTGGATGTACTTGCTGCTCAAGATACTACATTTATTTCAATAATTAATTTTTTTATAATCACCAGTTGTGCTGCTGAATGTTTTAGGGAAAACTGAACTACATTTAAGATTGTACGAGAAACACATTTAAAAAAAACTGCTCTTTTTTTGAAAACAGAAATCTTGTACTGTAACATTATAAATGTCTTTACCGTCACATTTCGTTTATCCTTAAATCTCTTACAAAAAAAGCAACAACTCTAAACTGCATTCACCTGTGGCATACATCTACCCTTTGACCTCCAACATCCAGTTATCTGTTTGGTGTTGTGTTTAATGGGACAGACATGTGGCGCGATCACCTCTGACATCGACCAATCGACCCCAGACAAGCGAATGTCACGACCTTTGACCCCACCGTCAGTCTACAAGACACATAAAGATGGTCACTGGCCCAAAACAACCCGAATCCTCGATGATCATGCTTACACAGTCTGGGTAGAAATATCCTTTCTGTAGCGCTTAATAAATATTGATAAACCAACCTAAAAGTGCACAAACTGAAAAAGGACTTATTTGAAGAGCGTGTGTGTGTGATTTGTGCTATATAGCTTCGGTTAAATGCATTTATATAAAGTGCAGAACTGTGCAGAGAAGGAGAGGAGCAAATAAAGCTACCGTATTAATCACAATAATAATTTAATCTGAAATTAGACAGTAGTCAAAAGGTTTAATATTGGTTTCTTTGCTTTTGCAGAATATTAAAGCAAAGATAACACACAAAAGACAAAACATTAAATGCATATGAAAAGGAAACACATTTTAGGAATATTTACATACTCGTATCACACTGTTGCTATGGTTTGGACAAATTTGTTAAAGCATCAAGAAAATGAGTAACGTTTGATTTAGAGACGTCATGCACGCATGCTGATTGACATGGACACGCACATCAGGAAAAAAAAAGATTTTTGCTTTTAAAAATAATGTGGATACAATGCACGGACTTTCGGCTACAAAATTAACTATTTCTAATCTTAAAAAACTAATCAGTTACATTATAAAGATCAAAGAAGGCTCGGGTAACAAAAGATGAAATTAACACCTGTAAAATCATTTCCATTAAAAATGTAACAGCTTCGAGGTTTCGAGGTTTTTTGGTCACATTTTCTTCTGTACACATTCACAGGAAAAGTCACTTTAATCAGAAAACATCCCATTATTTTGTTATTATTATTATTATTTTTAAGAAAAATAAATTAACTGATCTTTTATCATTCTGAACGATCTTAATTCTGACATGCAGATATTTGCAGACATTTGCATATCACATGCAGATATCTGCATCTCAGCTGGCATGAATTGATGTATTCTCTGCATCATAAAAATATTGTAGATGTGCTTCATATAAAGCAGAAGGAAAGTCCCTCGGTTGGTGATTTTGGCGGGTAGTGAGTATTGTTATTTTGAGGGAGAGCAGCAGGAAAGCAGATGTTTGAGTCCTTGTATTAATGCTGTTCCACGAAGTTCGTCTCTCTCCTGAATGAGAAACCATGAGTTACTTTCAGCTTCCAGGTAGATTTCGCTGCTGCTAAACTCAATGCGGTCAACAAGCGCCACCTTGTGGCGGAGAGAGCAAATTGACTCCTAATGTCACGTGATCATAACTTTTTTGGCCAGTATTGCTCTTCAGGCTCTTCGATTGCCTTCATTTTTTTTTTTTTTTTAGCAAAATAACATTCATATTTTCTACGAAGCTATATAAAAACATGTTAACTAATAGCAACAATATTACATAAAAAAAAAACATTTAAAAGGAATAAAAATTTGTATGATAATATGATTATAATTTTCTTTTCACTTTAAACTTTATTCTGAATGAATAAAATAAATATATATATATATATATATATATATATATATATATATATATATATATATATATATATATATATATATATAAAATTTTATAAATATATATAATATAAAATATATATATATATATATATATATATATATATATATATATATATATATATATATATATAAAATTTATTACTACAACAATTACTAGTGCTTTTAAATGATTAATTGCATCGAAAATAATTTTGTTTAAATAATGTGTGTACTGTGCATGCTTATATATATATATATATATATATATATATATAAAAATAAACACACACATACAATATACATGTAAATAATGTAAATTCATGTCATGTAAATACCTCTAAAAATGATTTACTGTATAAGTGTATTTATACGTACACACATAAATGAAACAAAAACATTTTGAAAGAGATTAATCATTTGACAACACAAATAATTACTTAATATTTTATTAAACAAAATTCTACAAATATTAAAACAAGCACGATTTTATATGTAATCTCACTGTGCATTATCGTTCACTGTGCATTGTTCAGTGGCTTTTATGCATATCTAGCATTTTCATAACTGTTGCATCTATATCTCTAAAAACAAAAACGATCCTGTTCAACAGTCCCTTAGTGTTTTGAGTCTCAGGCGCCCCCTGGTGGATATTTTCATCTAACCGAAGAAACTAATTATAGGATGGCATATATAATTTTCATTAGCCATTAAAAAACGTCTGGAATTGACAAACAAGCCAGTAACCAAGAAAAAGTACAACTGCACCTCGTTTTAAACAGTGGGCTCGGTGTTGTATTTCAGTACTCACACGTCATTTTTGTTGGGGACCATGTGGTTGTTGTAGGCCAGGATGGGAGGAACACTTTCTTCGTCTTCAGGAACCTGCAACGGTCAACGGAAATAAATAGATAACCTACTATCTTATTTAAATCAAGCTAGAATGAAAAAAAAAACAAAAAAAAAACTGTCTGACCTCCCAATAGATCTCGTCATCAAAGCAGTTCTCATCGGCAGGATCGCCCCAGATGGGCAGCTTCAGAACCAGGCCTGTCCGGGCAACAATACAGTTATGTCAACATGATAAATGTGACATTTCCATTACAAACCGAAATCCTACACGCCCCGGCCATTCACCCCAGGAGAAGATCGGGTGCTTTTGTGTAAGCCCGAACCCATAACGCAAACCCATTAGGAAGACTGACTAGGTAATGTCATCCTACACTTCATGTTACATATAACACACCTGTGCCACTACACGGCAAACAATCACAACAAAGCCCTTCACATAAATAAGCTTTTCTCAAGTATTGTTGCACAAAACGGGAAGCCGTCGCAATATGCACTTAAGCCGGATTAATATCAAAAGTCTCTTACCAACAAATATGCCGCCTCCGATTCCAAAACACAAGGCCACACACAGCGCTGCCGCCTGATATCCGCCCTGGATAGTGGGTACGCGTTTGGCAAAAGGTCCAACGAAGTCAAACGTATTTTCCAGCCTGAAACAGACAAAGGCAATTATTAGAGCCGAATGCTATACATTTTGTGAATGCGAAAAAAATTCGTCAGGTCATCCGAGAAGTAGTCGAGTCGGTTTCTTTAGCAGAAACGTGTTTGGAGAAATGCAGCTTGCAGTGAATGGGTGCCGTCAGAGTGAGGGTCCAAACAGCTGATAAAAAAAAAAAACAAAAAAACATCACAAGTGATCCGGTTAACGTCGCGAAAAGTGAAAAACACCGCTTCTGGCTGAAACAGGAGCCTCTATGCAGAATATAAGTTACATATATAGAAGTATTTTAGCCATAGATAATAGATTTATTTCTTACAGAGACATAGATTTTCATTTCACAAGACGCTGGAAACTAGAATTGGTTAACTGGAGACTTTACTGTGTTTTATTTATGCTTTTATCAGCTTATTCTGACGGCACCCATTCACTGCAGAGAATCCATTGGCGAGTTTTACAAATTACAGATGTCCTGTTGTGATGAAGAAACAAACTCAGCTAATTATTGAGTGAAGTACATCTGAAGTGAATTTTCATTTTTGGATGAACTATACTTTTAAACTTGTTTTAGGTGAAGTAGAAGAGCTCTTTTTTGGATTACTAACCCTAGATCTCCATAAACAGTTGTGGAGGCGGCAGCGGCTGAGATGGCACCCACGATTCCTCCGATGACTCCTGGCATAGCGTGCAGGTTATGGATGCCACAGGTGTCCTGAATCTTCAGCTTCTCCTCCAAGAACGGCTGAGGAGTAGAGAGAACGACACGTTTCTATTGATCATCGACAGCGCTACTGATCAAATGAATGGAGTTAAATCGATCATTAAAGAAACATACCATTGCGAAAAGGCTTATTCAAGTGTCCTGCTAGTATAGTTTAAACTTATTTCCTTTTTTATTTTAACTTATGCAACTTTCAGTTGTTTCAAAAAACATAAATGCATGCAAAAATGTTTTTTTAAGCAGATATATTGCGATATAAAACTAGTCTTTTACTGAGACTGTACATATTAAATGCTTAAAGTAGCATTTTTAGTATAAGCAGACTGTCATATAAGTTCACGTTTAGTACAGTTGCAGAAAAAGCTACAAACTTTGATGTATACTAGTTGTGTACTCCAAGTGTACTTTAAATATAACAGTAGTTAACTTTAGGACTATTGAAATATACATTTACGACTATACTAATTGTATACTTATATTTGTATACTTACTACATGAAGTAAACTTATAAATACTTGAACTTTACATAAGTATACTTAATAAAATAAACTTGAAGTACACTACTGTTTTGTAAGGGCAGGGCATAAAAGGTCACAGTCTAGATGGAGAAAACTCCGGAAAGAAAAAAAAAACCAACTCATCTGACCAGCAAGACTCACCGAGAAATGAACGTAGCCCATTGTGGATATGATGCCACAGAAGAAACCCACAATCAAAGCACCGTACGGCGACAGCATAAATTCAGCCGCTGTTCCTACAGCAACCCCACCTGCTAGTGTAGAGTTCTGGATGTGAACCTGGACGAGGGATAAAAAAAAAAAAATGAATTCCATTTAATTCCATTTAAATGAAAAGTGCCACATGTAGGTCAAAATTGCATATGCAAAATTACAATTAATTTTTCATGACTTGCCATGGCATTGCATTCGCTGGATAACAGTTACAAAAACAACAACAAAACCCAAATAATGACAATATACTCATTTATTTATATTATTATTATTATTATTATTATTATTATATTATATTTTATATTATATTCTTATATTATATTATCTTATATTATATATTTTTTGTTTGCATGACATTAACATCACAAATAGAAAGAAATGTAAAAAAAATTTTCATGATTATGTGAAAAAAACTAAAATAAAATAAAAAATGCTTTTTTTTCTGTTATCTGATCTTGTGATTTGGCGAATCTGGTCTGCTAAAAAAAAAAAAGAAAAGATGCTTACCATTTCTAAGTTTTACTGGATTGGAAGCCACATTTTTAAAATATTATATTTTTTTTTTTCCTCCATGATCTTGTGTTAAATCAAATCAAAAATAAAATCTGTTCACTGACAAATTCTTGTAATTTGGAAAAGAAATGGGCAGAAGCTTACCATGTCTAGCTTCCCGGTTTTCTCCGACAGGCTGGATATGGCAACCGCGGTGAGGACGGTGGAGGCCAAGGCCAGATAGGTGTTGATGGCAGCTCTGTGCTGACCGTCTCCGTGATCGGCAATGGCGGAGTTGAAACTCGGCCAGAACATCCACAGGAAGAGGGTGCCTGCACGGGACACCAGATTGCAATTCGCAAACAATATCCGAGCCTTCAGTTCATTTTTGCATCAGCGTCCATCTCTGTATTTGCGTTGGAAGCTTTTGCGAAGAATGTCCGGCGGTTCGACAACAGAATATATCGCAAGCTAAGTGTGTGACATTTGTAACAAGATTAATGGACTAAAACGTAATGCAAGCTAATTGTCCGACATTTGCAACAAGATTAATGGACTTACCGATCATGGCAAACACATCTGAGTGGTACACAGACCCGTTCATATGCTTGCTCTTATCCAGATTAGGCCGATACAAAACCCACGAAATGGACAGACCATAATAAGCTCCAAAAGTGTGGATCACCATGGAGCCCCCGGCATCTTTGGCCTAACATCGATTGAATCATTGAACAAAAGTTAAGTCTTTCATTTGAACTCGAAACATACATTTTGTGTAAATATAAACTGACAGAATAAATGCTTAACGCTGTCTATGAGACATTAACATACTCTAATCTTGAAAAATATTTAATTCAGCGTATAATAAATCTTATGTAGACTTATTACTTTGCTAAATGTAATGCATGCCATCTTAAACTATTATATATATATATATATATATATATATATATATATATATATATAATATATAATAAAACAAAACAAAAATCTCAAACCTTTGAACAATGTATGAAAAACATTTGTAATAATTATAGATACTTTGGTTAAATACCTTATTATCTTATATTATGTGTGCATATCTGCCTATGTAATATACATATATAAATAAATATATAAAACATATATAAAAATATAAAACTTGTTTTTCAGATTTTAGGACAACTTTGATGAAAGGTTTTGATTCACTTCACATATTATATTATATTATATTATATTTACAATATATATTACTTGCATATTACATTTGATCTTATTTAATAATAATAATAATAATATTTTATAAAAGTTTACAGTTAGCTTCACTGAAATCCTGTCCCTTCACATCCCGTCTTTAGCAAACCGCATGAAATTTGCTGAATTCAAGCGTGCAGAGAATTGCATTAAATCGTTTCTTTATAGAGTGCTTGTTAAAGTCAACAACAAAAAAAAAAAAAGCATAAGGATGCGACCCACATGTAGGATGTTCAGGATGATGTACTCTTCGACGGCGAACAGCGTGACGCCAAACAGGGTCATCACCAGCAGCTGAACGGGACTGACCTTCCCCAGAACGGCTCCGTAGGCGATCAGACAACCCGCCACACAGAAATCTGCATTAATCAAGCTGAACACACAGAAAGCCCTCAAATAAACCCACCACTTAACATCTGCACCCTTTGTGTTCCATATAATTCACTAACATTTTACTTCTATATGTTACTTGACAGCAAACACTGTAAAAAAGCGCTGATTACAAAATAAACAGGGTCGCCCGCATCCACACAGCAAGATCATTCACATTCTTGTTTGTCGGACTATTTTTCTAATTACTGTTTACACGCAAAACAAATCCTTCATTCCTGAGATAAACAACAAACTGGTTTGCCTGTAAGCCATCAACGCCAACTTCCAACTTATTTTGCGCGTTAAACCGCAAACAAATGATCAAATCAGCTCATTTTGGTGTAGGAGTACTGCTTTTGGGGTTTTTTTTGGCAAGCGTGGTTTCTCACGAATGAGAAGTGACGTACTTTTCTATACCGATCTTGATCTTTCCGTCGGTGTAGTCCAGGGAATGAAACCAGCCTTGCATCAGAAGAGCCCACTGGATGCCGAAAGCCGCCACCAGGAAGTTGAATCCCACGGCGCCGAAGCTGTAGCGCTTCAGGAAGGTCATGAGAAAGCCAAAGCCCACGAAGATCATGACGTGAACATCCTGAAAACCTGCAGAAAAATGAAAAAACATAAATATAATCCTCGCTATGGTTTTGATTGACCACACAACATCAGTCTGAGTAAAACGTGTTGCCAAGGATGTAAACCAATTTTGTTCTTACAGTAAATCATAGCTGCAGTTACATTATACTTCTACAGGTACATATTTTTATACAAACTGCTTTTCAAATGTTTGGGGCAGGCAGATATTTTTAATGTTTTTGAAAGATGTTTTTTAAGGTTTATGCTCAACAAGCTGTTCTTCTTTATTTTATTCATTTAAAAAGAACAGTAACGTAACTGCAAGATATTAATATAATTTTAAAGAAAGTTTGTCATCGCTCCAGTCTTCGGTGTCGCATGATCTTTCAAAAACTATTTCAGTGTGCAGATTTGCTTATCAATTTTTTTTTTCCAAAAAGGTTTGTTGATTTTTTTCTTTCTTTTAAACAATGACAACTTTCATAATTTTTTCAGTATTCTAAGAAAAAAAAAAAACCCAAAGCATTTATTTGAAATCACAATCATCTGTAACTGTCTATAAAGCCAGTTTATAATAAATTTGATGGACGTTAAAAACAATAAAATAAAAAAAAACGTTGACTCTGAACTGAATAGCAATGAGGATAAACACATGCATATTATACGAAATTATTTATATATAACAAAAATAAATACGGACCAAACTTGATGAACATAAATGTATTTATTATTTAATTTATACATATTTTAGTGCACATTTGAACTTTTAAAGCCCTAAAAATACCAACCTTTTGTTTTTTGGTTCTCACAGACCCCTTAGCCCTCCCTTGTGGGTCCCGGACCCCCCTTTTTTTTTTTTTTTTTTTTTTTAAACCAACACTATAGACGACATGGCAATAACACATCTGAAATAAAATGATCAACCATAAAATGTACAATATCTATCTGCATCACCATGACTAAGGACATTTTTTACCAAGTCTCAATCTGTAACCCGAGCCTTTCGGTGGCATAACTGAGGTCAAAGCAGAAGTGAATTTGACTACATTGTAGCGGACTTGAAAAGCGACCACATGTCGGTTTCCTAGAAGAGGACTGGGTTGGGTTGCTTATTGTGAAGATGTTCTAGCTTTTCTTCCATTGTAGAAATGCACAACAACACAAGGACATACAGATGCTGGTGACACCACAGAACTCTTAATGACAACAGACAGGGCCGTGCTTTCCGAACAAGCCCTTATTTGCACAGGGAAACTGAGCCGGCTGGCCTTTTGTTCTTCCAGAAACTGACAGTATTTAGTTGTTCTTTTGAACTGGCCCTGGCATGATGCTTCACCTTGAATAGCTTTAACCGAAGATGCAGGAGCTGCCAAAACTCCAGGTCAAAGAAAAATGAATTCTCCCTCACTAACAAATACCTGGAGTTGCCTGGACCGTATTTATACACAAAGCACATTTTCTGGGGCAGGCAACTCAACATAATGCAGATATGGAATGCGCGATATATTGGTTTTCGGGCATATCGAGCGGTATTAATTCTCACGTTAAAAAAAAAAACAATGCATTTTAGTTATATAACGCATATCACCCATCGCTCTTGTGTTCGTGACAAGCACCCCGCCCTGTCCCTGCACCATCATAAAACATTTTCACGATCAACCGCTCGAGTCTGGCCTACAAGTGAGAGCTGCAAGAAGATGAGCTCCTCAAGGGGCCTTCTGCATTGATGGTCACACCTCAACCACGACTAAATGCGTTTTAGGGACATCCGATCTGTCTGCAAACAATGGTTTGCGTCCGACTTCATGCAGCGCATGTCACCCAACACTCGCGGCGTCGGTAGTTGTAGAAAAGAGGATCGTCTGAGCAGAAGTCTGAATATCTACAGTATACATGACTGGAGAATTCAACCACACCTTCAAAGATTCAAAGAATGACAAAGGATACTGATCTTTACATAATCAATGAGTAAGTGAACCTCCTACCTCCCCCTGTGCCACCTGTCGCCGAAAGAACATTTGTAGTAAAATGACAGTCCCTTGTGCACAAAGAGGTATGTGGGCTCTCAAGTGTATGAGATAAACCTCAATACCTCATTTAAATTATTATTTTCCAAATCATGGTTTTTTTTTATTGTGCATACCGAGTAATATCAATCAAACTGCAGCCGGGTTGTTTTGATTAAGTGATAATAATACGGGTGACTTACAAAAATAAAGTTAATCGAAAATGTGTTTTTGTCACATGCATGGCCAGATTTCTCTTTTATTGTGACATAGGCAAAAAAAACCCCAACACTTTTTCATCTTTTCAAAGTGAAATTAGCCTCGGCACCTGACCTGAATACAGTGCACGGTTTCGGCTAAAATGGACTTAATGGCTTCGGATTAAAAGCAAAAACTGCTTTTGCTGCTTTATATATACATATATATATATATATATATATATATATATATATATATATATATATATATATATATATATATATATATATATATATATATATATATATATATATATATATAGAGAGAGAGAGAGAGAGAGAGAGAGAGAGAGAGAGAGAGAGAGAGAGAGAGAGAGAGAGAGAGAGAGAGAGAATAAATATGCAATTGGTCACTTCCTGGTTGTAGATAAGCCAACTCAGTCATTTCCGGTCAAGTGTATTGCGCTAGAAGAAGAGCGCCATTTGCTCAGTTTTTATAAATTTATCACAAACAGAAGACAAGTTTTGTTCGTCTAAGATGAACAAACGTCCAAATATACCGTTTCAGGAATGTCCTTTCATGCGAGGGAATCCGTTAAATTACGCTGTGAATTATAATTAAGAGTGGAAACCAGATGAATCATCTGACAAGCCGATGTCAAAATAGAGCTGTGCATCGAGCGATTCAGACTTACAATTAAATTCAGACTAACTACAGGTCTGTGTTGGATAAAACTTAAACAATGTATTAAATTACATCTAACCATTTCAAAAAAACTGATTGCTTTGTTTATTTGTTATACCAACTTGTTTAACTTGTATCTTACTATATAGGCATTTAAATAATTTAGCTCTATACTTCAGGACTTGCTATACTTTATACTTCAGTGCAATAAAGTACTACATTTCTTACATATACTTTATAATAAATCAAGAGGAAAAGAAAAAAAAAAATAATAATAATAATTATATATATATATATATATATATATATATATATATATATATATATATATATATATATATATATATATATATATATATATATGTGTATGTGTGTGTGTGTGTGTGTGTGTGTGTGTAAACCCTACCTGTAATTGAAGTTTTTTTGTGCATGTATGAAAGATGCACATGCTTATATACACATTATAAAAATGTTACATTTATATATACACATTTTTAAAAATTGAATATGAATATAAATATGCACATATACATACAAATATATGCTGTACGTGTATGTACATATACACAAAACGCACACATATGCAAACAAAAACCTAATCTGACAGCATAATATTTTATATAAAACATTTACAAAACAACTGTTTTAGGTGTAAATGTAAAATGTCAAAATAAATATTAATAATAAAATCTTTAATTATAATAAAATATACATATAGGCACTCATTTGCAAAACAAACGTGTTTTAACAAAAATACAAACGATAAAAGCTGTATTAATAATAATAATAACCTCCATGAACACACCATTTGATAGACACTAATTAAAACTGAATCGTGCACCTACTTGGATATCTGAAGTAGAAGTCATTCTCGACATCACTTGTGATATTATTCTCCTTTCTGAAGTCAACCCAGTGAGTATCTGCCTCCACGTTGTACCGCACGAACACCCCAAAAAGTATGATCATAGACAGCTGCCAGACGAAGCACACGGCGGGTAAACTCCACCTGATGTTGGTGTTCTTCGGCTGGTCGCAGATGCTGAAGCTGTCCGCGCAGTTGCCCATGACTGCAGTGTGTAATGCGACGCGAACGCGCATCAGTCGCGCTTTTAAACGCGGCAGGCGCGCGGAGGTGTGTCCGTGCCTCCGTTCCTCGCCTCCTCGGAAAAGAGAAAACATTCGCGAGAAACGTCTGATTGCTCGTGCCACATGCTGCTAATTGACGACTCTCTGGATTTTTAAAGCACCTGTAGGTTGTTTCAGAAATATTCCAGTTCGGATAAGCAAGATTAAAACTTTTCATTTGTTGTAAATCTGTTCGGTCCAAACTGCGTTTTTCAGCGGTTGCGAGTCGGAGCACGCATTTAAACGCGTAATTTACGCGGGAAATCATTCGGCCGCGTGCTAAGTTAACAGCTAGGGCTACTTCCTAAATTAAAAGAGCACTATAAACCTAGGTGCCAAGTGACGTTGTAAAAGCATTATATTATTTAGTGCTTCAATTTAAAATAACATTTGGTGCCAGACTAGCTAGCTATAAGATAATGTAAATTGCATTTCTCAAATAAATTTAAAAAAGGTTAGCCTGACATTGGGTATATAGAAAAACAAAAATATGGGATCTGGGTCTGATTTACACACATACACACATTTGTGGAGTATTTTTAAACTTTCACTAGTTTCGTCACCGGCACATAATGCACTTATTCGTGCAATGTTTTACTGTTATGCTTATTACCTTTCTCTTTCTTCAGGCATTGACTTAGTGGACATGTTGGACGTAGGTGGGCCGAACCGGTTACTCATTGAACCGACGGAATATGTCCTTGCATGCATGGACAAGACCATTAATTTTTAGTGTTTCCCCTGTAATTGTGAATATTTGTAGCTTTGACAAGGGACACATCCTGCTTAAACTCACCATTTCTTGTCTCCATTGGCTATTTGACTTGGTCCTGTCACGACAAATGAGTGGAGGACATAGTCGGGTCGGTTAGGTTGCAGATGAAAAAGTAAAATAAAATACATAAAATCAATATAATCAAATGCAATGTCTGTCAGACGCATGCATACAGCAAGAAATCTTTGTAAATTTGTTCAAAATTAAAATGATCGAATTGCATAAGTATTCATACTCTTAGCTGAATCTTTCCTGAAGCATCTTTAAAACAATTTTTATGTTCGATGCAACAAGCTTTGTCAATTATCTGCCACTTTTCTCCTCACCTCTCAAGCTCTGTCAGGTTGGATGGGGGCAGATGAACCTTGTGCCTAGTCTGAGTTTCTGAATGCTCTGGACCGGGTTTCCTTTAAAGTTTATCTCAATATTTGGCTGCACTTGGTGTTGCTTCTACTTGGACGAGTCTCCTCGTTCCCTGCCACTGAAAGTCAGCCCCACCAGCGTACTTTACTTTGGGATAGTACTCTACAGGTGATGAGCATGCTTACAATTGAGGTTTATCAGAACAGAGAACCTTATTTCTTAAGAGCCTGAGCTTTTTTCATATGTCCTACCTGAGGAATATGTCTTGCCAAACCACCATAAAAGCCCGAACTGAAGTGTCGCATTGAAGTTTGTCCGTCTGCAGATTTCTCAAACAGAGAGACCATCAGGTTCTTGGTCACCACTATAACCAAAGCCCTTCTCCATCAGTTGCTCAGTTTGGCCAGGAGGCTAGATCTAGGAAGAATCATGGTCGTTTTGCAATAAGGTTAACAAAGACTACATGACCCTTCAGTGAAGCAGAAATGTTTTTCCTGAACTCTTCCACAGATGTGTAGCTTGGCTCAAACATGTTCCTCAGCTCTTCAGGCAGTTCTTTTTGACATCAATGATTGATGCATGTTAGACCTTTAATTAAGACGTGTGTGCCCTTTCAAATCACACCCATTCAATTCAATTCGCCACAGGTTCTCTTCACCTCAAGTGCAGTAACAACTGTCCTCGATAAGGGTATGAATACTTCCGCCATGGAATATTTTAGTTGATGTTACAAACCTGTTTTAGCTGTACAGTTATGGTGTATGGAGTGTAGATTGATAATATAAAGCAGCTTAACATAAGGCAACAACTTAACAAAATGTAAAACAAAAACCAAAACGAAGGGTTATGATTATTTTTACAAGGCACTGTATATGTCCCCCATTAGATCCAGGCAGTTTATTTTGAAGGTTCTGCTGGAGGGTTTAAACCTTTACCAGTTTTGAGTACAGTATCTGGTACGTGGTGTACTTACATGACCAACATAAATCTTATCAGTCGCGCTCTGGTGATGTTCTTCTGCAGGCGTCACTCAGTGGACTTGCACATTACAGACCGAACGATTCTTGCTACCGATTCAGTTGGAAGTGTAAGTCAGTGTGGCTGTATGCATGAGCAATTTCTTTTTTGTCTTAATCTTCTTTTTTTATCTGTATACTCAGACTCCATTAACTGTTTTCTCTGGTATTAGGAAATTTGTCGTGGTGAACTCCAGTGGGTCACTACACTGCGAGGAGAGGGGCTCGTTCTGCTTAAGAAAAGCCTTTATTCTCTGTTAAGTGATCCTTAGTATTGTGTATGTCTCCCAACTCTGTGTTTAATTACAATATAATATGCTTATATATATATATATATATATATATATACATATACATACACACATATATGTATATATACATATGTATTATTTTTATTAAAAACAATATATTTATTTTAAAATAATATATTTAAAAATATAACAATATATTATTTTTATTATAACTATAGTATTTTTATTAAAAACAATATATTTTTAATTATGTATTAAATTATATTGCTAAATTAAATTATATATTGAGTTTAAATAATTTAAATATCTTTAAATATTTGTGTTTTTCGTTGTAATATATAAACTTTCTCTTTTGCAACAGAATGTGTTTAAAAATTATTTGAATAAATTATTAAATAATAATTAAATATTTGTATATAATAACCTTTTATAATTTATCGGTTTTGCCGTACTAATCATAGTTTAACCAATGTATTTGTAGGTTATACAACTGGTAAGCGATATGCAACGCAAATAAAGTGTCCTCCGTTTAAGTGTTAGAGGGGCCACTGAGCCCTTATTTGCACCTTTAATGTTTAGTCATCACCGGCCAAACGATTGGCATCAGATCGAGGTTTGACCCCTAGTCAAGTCAGACCTTAAAGTGACTAGCAGAATCAGTTCAGTGAACTTAATAGGCAGACATATCATCCAGACGCCCTCAAAAGTGTTTGTGGATGCCAGATACAAGACGCACAGCAGGGCTCATGTTGTGGTGTGAAACAGATGACACAGGTCTCCTCAGACCGGTTTAGTGTTAGTTACAGCGACCATCGCCCGGAATTAATAGGTATTGGAGGCCACGGAGCGTTTAAACGACGCCAGGATGGTTTTACGTCGTCTGGGTCGAATCCTCTCAGGCGTGCGGTTTCGATTTGACACGCGGGAGGGATTTTTACCTCATTGAACCGTAAATAGGACAGACGCGGCACGAAGGCACGCTCAAAAAAAAAAGAAGTGCGTTTCGAGGGGAGAAATTCCTGTTGAAGAACTATAATGGGCCTCGAGGGAGGATTAATATCTCCCAGCGCTAAACTAGCTGGCCTCGAGCACAGCTTTGTTCACCGCGATACGATCGAGAACCGGTTCAGAGTTAACGGCGTCCTGTTACCTGGCGTCTCTATGAAGTACTGAAATTATACACAGTTCAGACGTCAGGGTGTTTGTTTGGGGTGGAACATTAAGTAACGGAACCGTGATTTTATCAATAGTTGGATTCATTCGCTGCTTTACAAACCAATCAATTAAGCGGCCCGTCGAAGAACCGCGTTTCGCCCGCACGCACCACTAGAGGGAGCTGGCGAGGTACTACTCAACAAAAGCTTTTTATTTGATCTTTTACTACTGCTATACCACGGTATAATCAACGCATATTCGATTTAAATATTTTAGTTTTTATTGCAAAAAAATTAAAATCGAAAGGTGAGAAGGTGTGACAGCACGACAGGTTGTATATAGTTTTTTTTGTAGTTATACTTAAACTACAAAAACAATAAAAGTAGATTGCACTTTGTTTTTATTTTACATTACTGTTATTTGTAGACCATATTGCATATACACAAATTATTTTATACCATATATATGAAGAAATATATAGTTTATACACACGTAAATTTAAAATGTGCATTGCCACAAATAATAATACTGTTCTGAAACCCTTATTTTAGGGAAGGATATCTTGATCTGCGCCGGTGTCGTTCATAAACATTTCATGACATGCTTTTGCAATTCACCGAACTCTTCTTGGGGCAGCAGATATTTCCGGACAGTTTCTTGGACTCCGTCCTCAGTGACCGTCTCGAAGTCTTCTCTGTTTTTGAAAGGGAGGTGTCCGGCGAGTTCACACAGGGCCACGTTGAAGGCCGACTCTTCTTTGGCCCCGAAACAGGACAGCCGGGGCCACACGATAACCCTCACCCCGTCCCGGGACACAGACGGGTCACGCTCCCTCCGTGGAGGGCATCCTCGGGTGATGAAGAGGTTGTGGGCGATGTTCCTATCGACCATAATATCAGTGAGACTACAAACCGCACCGACTGTCAAATCCAGGTCTGGGCCCCGAGTGTAGAACAGAAAGCCTCCCGGGAAGTCCAGAAGGCGGTACAGGTTTTTTTTAAGCAGGACGGGTTCCGCCGGGGAGGTCTCAACCCTCAGCTGGTGGTTTAGGTAGTAGGCGTGAAGATGGAGATGGTTGACCGAAGCAAAACCACCCAGGCTGTTGAAACCAACTCTGAATCCCGGATCAGCGCTCAACAGAACCGAATCTATCCCCATGCGGACCGCTAAAGGCGTCAGTACCTGCGGGCTACAGCTGTCCGGTTCCGGCACGAGCAGACAGTGACCGAATTCCAACGGGCTCACGTTTATGATGACTTTGCATTTCCTTTTCGTACCACTTTGATGGCATCTAGCGTCGGGCGAGCTCTCGCACTCTTTCTGTAACTCGAACAGCAGCTCTTTCGGGTCGATCTTGTTGAAATTGAACTGCTTCGGGTCAAAGTTCTGCCGGACGCTCAGGATCTCCTGAGGTTTCCGTCTCTCGATTCCTCTCATGATGTTCAGCTGAGCGATGTAGGCGCACGGACCGGGGAGGATCCGCGTCTCCAGATCGTCCAGATGATACCGGAACAGCCCGGCGTTTCTCTTCTCTGTCCATCCGGACCTCAGCGCGATGTCAAATCTCGACCTGGTCTGCCGCCCGCAACACACATCACTTATAAAGTCCTTGTTAGTATAGGTGAAAACGGTACAGTCGACCATAGCTTTAATACATTGTATACGCTATTTTTCCATTCAAATAACGCTAACGTGTACTGGAATAACACAGCAGCTCAAGCGTGTGCTGACACGCATTGAACGTGCGTGATTGGTCACGGGGAGTCACGTGACACGGCGGAGGATTGTACGGAAAGTGAGAGGGCTCATGCAAAATTTGTAGTTTTTTTTTTTTAACAACCCCTCAGTTTAATGTTTAACCCATTCGGACCCTGCGTCTCAGAAAATATTGTAATTATAACCTGTGATCTCTTAATTTGTTGGTCATTTCTCCATTATTATGTCCAATCAACCGTGTTAACTTTGTCAACTGTGTTTCTGTATATCGCTTATAAAGTTTGATCATGAAAAATAGATATAAAATATGTTTAGTGTTTGATAAAATACTTGATTTTAAAGAGTTTTATGTAAGGTAATGTTTGAGTTTTTTGGAAAAAAAAGAAACCCCTTTATTTTTCTTTTCACTCTCAACTTTAAAAAACTATAAGCACTGATATTCATTTACTGGTAATAGTAAGTGGTAATAAATAAACATAGTAAATAATAAATTTTATCTTATGTTATATGTCTATAACAATGGCCAAGTTTAGACAAGTTTTTAATGTTTTTGAAATAAATCTCCACTGATCA
This sequence comes from Puntigrus tetrazona, assembly GCF_018831695.1. NCBI lineage: Eukaryota > Metazoa > Chordata > Actinopteri > Cypriniformes > Cyprinidae > Puntigrus > Puntigrus tetrazona. Next base: position 4,792,478 of record NC_056723.1, read on the forward strand.
TCAAGCTATACATTTATTTGATCAAAAATACAGAATAAACTATAATACCGTGCAATAGAAAATAATAATAAACAGCATTTATTTAGAAATAAATGTTTTGTGACAACGTTTTGTGACAACAGGTGAGTTTTTTTTTTTAATTATCACTTTTATTCATGAGTTCAAATGTGCTGAAAATGTAGCTATGATTCACAGATATGTTAAAGCACGGTAAAAATAAAACGTTTGACAACATTGTAGTTTTTTCGGCATTCCTGATCAAATAAATGCAGACTCGATGATCATACGTGACTTCTATCGAAAACATTAACAGTAGTAATCCAAACTTTAGACTGTTACTAAATAAAAAATGAAACGCATTTTAAATGAAATGTTGCATAAATAAATCACATTTGTTTCAGGTGCTTTTTATTGGGGGGTTTACTAGGGCCTCTAAAACGTCTAAAACCGTCCCCGTGTATGACAAAGTGAATGTCTCCTACTCTTCGTTTCTCCAACACTGAAGAGGAAGGGTAGTGTAGACGGTGTACGGCTGTCCGACTCGCTCAAGACACGTCTTGATGCTTGTCTCAACCTAAGAGCATATGATGAGACAATTATAATATCTAAGATCATATTAAATATTACCATTAACCAGTTTTTATAACAAAAACTCACTTGACTGCTATTTAAAAGGCAGATGCTATCATCATGTATTGTGAAGAAAGACGTTTACCCGTTTCAGTGTTAGTCTCAGGTTCAGTCTTAATTGGAACTTCAAAATATTCCTGCTTGTCCCAACCGAAGAGCGTCTGAGGAGAGATTTCTCTTTCACCTTAGAAACACATACAGCACACAAGACGGTATTAACATCAAACTGTTTTTCTAATGAAAACTCACTTGACTGCTATTTAAAAGACAGAAGCTATTGTCGTGTATTGAAAGACGTTTACCCGTTTCAGTGTTAGTCTCAGGTTCAGTCTTAATTGGAACCTCAAAATATTCCTGCTTGTTCCAACCTAAGAGTGTATGAGGAGAAATGTCTCTTTTATCTTAGAATCACATGCAGCACACAAGAAGGTATTAATATTAAACCATCTACATGATAAAAACTCATTTGACTGCTAGTTAAAAGATAGACGCTATCATCATCATGTACTGTGGGGGGAAAAAAAAAGGTTTACCCGTTTCAGTATCAGTGTCAGGTTCAGTCTTAATTGGACCTTCAAAAAATTCTGCAATTCTTTCTTTCAGTCCTGCCTTGTGAAAGTTCCAGTATCTACAGGAAAACACAGCTTTTATACCATTATGCACAGGTGCATCTCAAATACCGTGAGTTTATTTTTCAGTAATCTATTTCAAAATGTAAACCTTAATATATCCTACACTCATGAAAAAAATAAATCGTTTAATATTGATGATTAGATCTAATGTCTCAAAGTCAAAAGTGCAGTATCTAAAGAAAAGTAGAATATTACCTCGGAAAAAAAATCAATCAATAAATCAAAAAAAAAAAAAAGATTTGCAAAACAAAACAGAAAAGTTAAAGTTCTTTAAAGTATGTTCATTTATGCACTCAGTACTTGTTCGGGACTCCTTTGGCAAAAACTAGTTTGCTGACAATTCGGTCAAATACTCATTGCACTTAAGACATACAATATGTTTCGTATCGTTCATATCTAGCCTATATGTGCACCACTTTAAAGACAAGACAAAGAGACGTAGCTCTGAGCCTAATAAACAAGCTCATAATGACCAGACAGTGAGAACAAAAATACACACATATATATAAGACTCACGATTCAAGTAGCAGGGAAGCTACCTCTCCGTCGGTTTTAAACCCCCTCGCGCTTTTCAGCTCGCGCCACTGATCGTAAGCGGGTCCGATGTTGATTCTCGTTCGGGCTCGCGTCCGGTCACTCTCCCGCTTTCTTTTCTTCGCTTCCTCCGACAAAATCCTCTTGGATTTCTTTGCTGGCTCTACCATTGTGGCGTTGTTTTGTAGACTTACATGTTAGGTGGTCGTTTCGTCTGGTAGTTGCCGGCTTTGGCTCCACCCTACGATGAAGGTGGCGCGTGGCGCGTGGCGAAACTACCGCGAAGACGCTCGTGCGCTTTTTACGTGAGAGAAAGGGGTGAAAGTCCCCCTCTCAGGAATCACCGAGGAATCATTTAATAATCTTCATGTTTTTCGAAACCTGTATGATTTTATTTCGTCTGAGAGACAAAAATGAATTTTCCTATTATGCAAGACTTTTTCATGCCCCTCAGATATGATTTTTGGCTTCCTTGTGATAATCACGACTCATTTCTTTCAACAGTAGTAATATGTACAATACACATCATATAACAACCACTTTGTAGGTTTAGTTGTTTTTAGTTCTTTTTTTCTCCCCCATTTTAATTAAGTTGACCCAGTATGGCACTGTTCATAAAGCTAAGAATTAAACATTGACGCCGTTTATTGAATTATGTGGCAAGTGGTCTTAAAGCCATCATAACCAACTGAATCATACGTTTCGGACTATGAGAAAATGAGATCAATTAACAAAAATACTAAAAAGAATAAGAAGTACAAAGTGCAGTTTTGGAGCATTGAAGCCCATTCAGTTCAGTGTTTCTCAAGCACACCTGCCAGAAAGTTGAGAAAATTACAGCAGTTTTTGGCATTTTAACAGTTTAGTTATACACATTATAGTTACTGTTCATTTTTAGATTATAGGCAGTTATGCTATATTTGAGAAACATATAACGAACACAACTAGATGAACGTTTGTTTCACGTTTACGTTTTAGTCTTTCTGCAGTCTTTCTTTCAGAGAAGACTGCCCATTAAAGCAACATTCCACTTTTTTTTGAAATAGGCTCATTCTCAAGTTAAAAAAAAAAAGTTAAAAAGTTGAGTTTTACTGTTTTTGAATCCATTCAGTCAATCTCCGTTTCTGGCGATAGCACTTTTAGCTTAGCTTAGCATAGATCATTGAATCCAATTAGACCGGTAGCATCCTGTTCAAAAATGATGTGTTTAAATATTTTTCCTATTCAAAACTTGACTCTATATAAGCCCAATGAAAATATTGTATATTTTTGTTTTCTAATAAGCAGTTAAAATATATATATATTTTTTACACACTTAAAAAGGGGGGAAAAATACACTATGAGATGCACTATGAGCAGTCACTCAATTTAAAAAAAGAAGGATTTTATGAAACATAAAATTGTAGGTATTAGTGCCAACATGAGCACAATGTCACCAGATGTTAACCAAGAGACAAAGGTTAATAAAAAAATGTATTAATAAAATAAAAATCTTTACAAATGTATTTATTATTCATTTAGTTATTATTTTTTGGAAAGTCAGAATTATTAAACGTCCAAATCTACTAAACTGTTAAAAACAAAAACAAGAATAAATCCAAGACAAACAAACCTGAAACAAAACTAGTGTTTATGTAAAAAAAAGAATTTCACATTCAACAATTAAGACCTGAATATACAAATGTGCCAGGGCATAAATACGCTCAATACTTTCAGTGTGGGCTCACCACACATATAAGGGCAGTTAACAAATCTATATATTTTGGAATGTGCGTGTAAAATAAATTGAGTGCATGTAACGGAAGGGATGTGAATAAACGTAATATTTGGTCTCTGTAGACAGTATGAAATGTGCGGCTTTTAACGCCCCATCACATGGTATTACCATTGACTCCGCCCTCGTTGCTCCGAATGATCCCGTACTCAATAGCCAGATCCAAACAGCGCTGGGCGGCTTTCTGAACAGAGGCCTGTTTGGGATCGTCTCCTTTAGCCAGGACCGAGAGGATCTCCAGAGCCTCGCTCTCCATCAGTTTCTCTGCCAGACTTTTGTTGGCCTGCATGAGGTTCATTACGATGACCACCCCGCGATGCCGCAGATCCTGACCTTCGCTGAGCAGCAGAGCCTGGAAGATCTCCAGCCAGTGGCTCGTCTACAGGAGTGTGTGTGAAGTGAGTTGAAGAATGTGAGGATTTCTTAAAATCACTTTAATCAGTGCTCACCGTGTCGGGAATACGTGTACACAGCTCGGGCAGCTCTCCGGTCAGCACGGCCAGTGTGCCTGACGCTGCCTTCCTCAGCCGCTCATCATCTTCACCGCTGTAGAGCACCAGCAGCTTGAGACGGTCACTTCCTGGAGCCAAGTAACTTTTCTGCACCTGATGCAAACCACAAAATCAGCCTTGGCTTGAAGGATTTAGATCACAGTCTGGTCCAAAAACACATACGGTCTTGTAATGTACCTCAGTGCTTAAGGCCATGTTGCACATACACTCCGTGGCAGCAGCTCGGACCATGTCGTGCTCCTCAAACATGTAGCCCTCTATTTTAGGCACAGCTTTCTCTTTGATGATCTTCTGCCTGTGGGATTGAAATATGCTTTTGATGGTTGTATTGTTCTGTTGTTCATTATACCAAAGGTGAACATTTGTTCAAAATTTGAGTAGATGAGTTTGTTTCTTCATTAAAAACAGATTTAGACAATCATCAACAGATCCATTGAAGTGAATGGGTGCCGTCAGACTCCGAATATTAACATCATAATAAACCACAAGTAATTCACACAACTCCAGTCCATCAACTAACATCTTGTAAAGCAATAAATAAAATCCATCATAAAGTAGGTTTCAATTTCAATTTTATTTAAATTTCCTATCCAATCCTACAGATTGAGGATTTGTACTTTACCCAGAAGAAATGGTTAAAAAACCTTTAATGATGGAATTGTTATCAAAAAGATACAGTTTTCGCTTCATATTAATTAATGGACTGGAGTGGTGTGGATTATTGTGATGTTTTGTTTTTATCATCTGTTTGGACTCTCATTCTGACGGCACCCATTCACTGCAGAGGATCATTTGGTAAGCATATGATGTAATGCTAAGTTTCTTCAATTCTCTTTTGATGATAAAACAAATTCATCTACATCTTAGCCTAAAGCTTAGTACACTTTTAGCAAATTTTAATGTTCGGTTGAACTGTTCTTTTAAATTTTCGATTGAATTAATTGGTGATAGCTAACCTGAGTCTCTCACTGATGCCAGCCAGGTTGGTAAGGGCCATCAGAGCCTCAAAGTTCTGCAGCATCGTGCAATCAAGTGCCAAAAGACTGACCAGGGGTCTCACCACCTCATAGACCTACACAAATTCACACAGCATGATATTAGACATTCAATTCCTGATTGCAATCAGAGAGAAACATAAATACGTTGCCGACGTACCCTCTCGCCAGGAAATGCAATCTCAGGGTTGGATGTGATGGTGATTTTGGCCAAAGCCTGCGCTGCTTTGATCTTACCCCGATCTGTGCTCTCTGAAACTAGCGGTAGTAAGGCCTGCATCAAGCAAACAAGAAAACGCTCACATGATTTAACTTACATTTTTGCTTTTGAAGAATGTAACTTTTTTGTCTAACAAGGATGCATTAAATTAGCCAAAAATGACTGTAGAGATGTGTAATTTTTATATAATTTTATAGTAAATTTTTATATATTAAAGTAGAAAGTTATTTTAAATTGTTATTTCTCATTATTAGAGTTTTTTAACTAAATAAATGCAGCCTTGTATAAGCATAAGTGAATTTCATTTTATAATTAGTGCTGTCATGATTAATCACATTAAAATAAAAGGTTTTGTTTACATTATATATGTATATATATACACATACACATACAGTATTACAAAATTATATGATCATATATATATATATATATAAAAAAAAAAAACATGCATGTACATAAAAATATATTTTTGTGTTAATATAGAATATTTTTACATCTTATATATTAAATATATTTATATGTTATCTGAATATATTACTGTATAAATCTGTATGTGTATGTATTTATATATACATAATAAATATACACAGTACACATACATAATATAAACAAAATCTTTTATTTTCAATGTGATCAATTCGAGATGAAGAATATACTCACTTTTCCTCCTCCCTGTGCCACAACTAACCCTCTGTCCTCCTGTCTCTCCACCAGAGCCAAAATTACCCTGTCAGGGAGAAGAACAGAGAATTGTTTTAATCTGATAAAGGGGCTATTTCCTTGGACGGAGAATAACCATTCTGTGCACCGAAATCCATTTTCAAACAATCTCCCCTGATGGAACAAATTGATCCAAGGCTTAATCTGAATTGGGGACAGTAGTTATGCCAGCAACGGAAAAGGGCCAAAACCGGAGTGCAAATAATTGACTTTTACGGCGGCAGCCTTTGAATTCGCCCGGAATTTTTCAAATTGATTTCTAGACAGGTTTAAAGTGAAAGCAGACCTGGCGATACACTCTCTGCAGGCTTCTGTGAGGGCAGGACTTTCCTGTTTCACCATACAAACCAACGCTGACACCACCCCGGCCTCCAAGAGCTTCACCACTCTCTTCCCTACGAACGACTGGGCATCCTACATCAAAACACGATGAGACATTACTGTAATATCAACATCACCCCCATGTGCTTTCAAACCCCTCTGACTTTCTTTTTTCTACGACAAAAGGGCAGAAGATAATTAATTATTGACTTGACTTCAGAAGACGCCAATAATGCACTAAGATGTCATATGCGCTACATTTCAAAGAGCAGCACGAACACTCTGCTAAACATCATCTTTTGTTTTCTTCAGAAAACAAGAAAGCGGTAGAGGTTTGAAATGACATAAGATTTTGTAAACAGTTAAAACGGTCATTTTCAGCATCACATATACCTTTGGGTGCTCCTCGGGTACGTGCTGTTTAGCATATTTAGCCAGTTCCACCATCTGAGGGTCTGGCTTCTCAACATCATAGCTGTTGGTGCAGTTAACCAGCGTCGATCCTACTGCATATAACACTGTTTTGTCTTCAGACTGCAAAGAAAATGAGAACACGAGGGAGTTGCGAAGATGTCGACGATTAGCATTATGGGCATTCTCCAAAACAGAGGGAAAGGGATACCTTAGCCAGCTCAAACATGGCCTGAAGGGCTTTCTTGTCCTCCACCAGGTCCTCTTTCACATCGGCGTCCAGCGTGAGGTAAGCCAGACCCTCGATGGCCCATCGCCGGGATGTTGGGGGAAGAGCTTCGTTGCAGAGCCACCTGGGAAAGAAAGACAGCTGAAGGCCACCTGGATGTGCACCTTTGCAATAATAAGATCGTTCTGCTTTTCTAAAAAGGTCTCCTTTACATATGCACACCTATGTGAGAAATGTTTTTGCTGCAGCTGCAAAATTAAAAGGGTACATTTATAATAGGGTTAAATGTTACTGTACTGCATATGAATAACAGCTGAATATGAGCGGGGTGTTTGATTAATAAAAACTAACAGTATATGACGATCCTGTCTTGTGACAAACCTGTTTCCTAAAATATATGGCAACAATGTATAGGCATTAAAACATAGAAAGAAATATATTTTGACGTGTAAATAATGTTTTATGTTTCCAAAATATTTTATATTATTGATATAAAAAAAATGTATACTAGATCAATAGATATTACACATTTTTATATTTTAAGTTTATATTTTTCTTTTATATTTTCATAGTGACAATGTAATATCAACAAATATAAAATAATATTATACATTTAACATTTATATAAATATAACCAAATAATAATAATAATTCCTATATAAATCAATACATTAAATAATTTCTGAAATATTTAAATAAAATACAGATTAGTAAATAATGTACGTTTTATGTCTACAAGACATTTTATAATGACATTAAAAGATATATAATAGAGCAATAGATCTTATATATTGTTATATTTAAGGTTCACTTTTTACTTTTATATTTTCGATTCTAATCAACATATAACGATATATTGTATCACAGATCATATAATGATACAATAATGCTATACTTAGAATATGTATATAAATATAACCAAGTAATAATATCTATTATTTATTTTTATATAAATGTATAAATTAAATAATTTATTGAATATACAAATAAGAAAATATTTTTGTTTTATCATTTAAACTGTAATAATGCAATATCAATATAAATATATAAAACAATATGTAATATATTAACAACACTGTAGTAATGAATATAAGCAATATATAAATGAATAAATCATTTTTATTTAGTAAATATTTAAGTAATAATTTTAAATATTGTATATTATTAATGAAGAAAACTTCTCAAATAATATTCATAAAACAATAAAGAAAATACTTAAAAAAACCTTAAACATATGAGTTAATATGTTAATTTTGATGTCTCTTAAAAAACATTTAGCTAAATCTTTTCTCAGTATTCTAACATTAACATGAAAACTTGAACTTAAACATTAGTATGTTAAACTTGATTTAACACAAAAATAACAACAACAAATTGGTGTATTCGCAAACTTACTTCCTGCACTGCTTGGCGAGTTTAAGTGTTGAACCCTCTGCAAACTGTTTCATGCTAAAATCTGTGCCTCCAGCGGAGCCAAGCTTGCATAACCCCTACGAAACACGTGCCAAACGTACACAATTGAGGTAAAAAAAAAGAAAAAAAAGATACATTAGATGTAGATGTCTTTGAGTCTGAACCCTCACCACCAACGCTCGCACACGTATCCGGTCATTTTCGCTCTTCTTGTACAGGTCTTTCAGCAGAGCCACGCCATTGGCCGTGATGAAGGATGCCCTCTTGGCTTTTCCGGCGGCGTGAATGAGCGCCTCCACTGCCACCTGCTGCTGAGTGATGTTTTCAGACGCACAAAGGGCGATGACGGCATCCATGACACCGCTCAGCTCCAGGGTGCGATTTCCCACGTCACTGGGACCCTGCAGCAGCACAGAGACCGTCTGTATCGCTCGTAGTTTACTCTCCATATCTGAGCTGCCAAAGTGATACCTGTAAGGAAAAAAAAGGGAAAAAAAACATTTACTCACAATTTTGAGTTCACAATTCTGCCTATATATAAATATAACTTACTGGACATATTCTTCGCAGAGCCTGTTGAAGTTTTCCCTCTCTTTATCACTCTTCAGGTCATCGTAAAGCTTGTTGAGCAGAACGGAGCAACTCATAGGAGTGTTGTCCGTGAGCGGCAGCCCACCTTCGACCTCGGGTACAGTACCTGCTACTTCTAGAATCTTCTTCAGCCCTAAAGAAAAGTACAAAAAAGGTGCGTTCAGGATTTTTACAATCAGTGACGTCACCCGTCTCGAGCAGATCAAAGCCTGTCAGGCGTAGCCTGGTCGATGACCCACAGGGTGAGAGAGTTGTCTGGGTTTTTCAGCGATTTCCGCGGCACCTGTTTGACCAGCAGGTTGATGGCGCTGTCACGTCCGGCTCCAGACACGATGGATGCAGGAAGCATGTCAATTAGATGACGCAACATAGAACGCAACTCACAGGAGGGTTCTGCAACACATAGAAAACGTTTCCAAGATTGATGCAATTTCAGTTTTGTATTTATAACCTAAGAAGACCCTAGAAATGTCTAGAAGTGCTAATATAATATCAACGAATGTTTTGCATGTATTATTACAGCGAATTCTTACAATTATACTTAATTAAAAAATGTATAATATATAAAAATAAATAATAATAATAATAATATATATATATATATATATATATATATATATATATATATGTATGTTTTTTACAACAATTTTTTTCTATTAAAAAACATAGAAAAAAACCTCAATATTTCCGAGCATAAGAGGTTTCTTTTAAAAACAAATGTAAAAGTCTAATCCCAAACCTTTGAAAAGAAGTAATATATATATATAAACCAAATAAAAACAATTAAAAAGGGTAAAAAAATCCAAAGAATACTTTAAAACTACTAGCTTTCAAGGCATAACTGATAACCGACAGTAGTTTGTATTAGTTTTAATTTAAAAGTTAAATTAGTTTAACAAGTTAAATTATGGCTTATCAACTAGCTGAAATTATTTATTTATGTATTTAGCATTTATTTTGATTCAAGTAAGTACTTTTAGTTAACTATAATAACCCTGCAGCCACAAACGCTTATTTTAGTCTTCAAACTGACATAACCCAGTCTTAAAGAAGTAGAACAGAAATTCTCTGCTGGAAATTATTTCTGGGCTTAAAGTAGGCCACTGAAAGGAGCTCTCAAAGTGAAGATTGGGCTCTCACCTGGCAGTATGGCTTCATCCTTTCCTCTGATCTCTTTCTTCATGCCCTCTGTAAGAGCCTCGAACATCACCTGGATCAGATGGCACGCTGAAAGAGACACGGTGGAAGCAGCAGAACCCATGACGCCGCACAACCTGTCCATGCCCACCTCGTTCACAATGGCCACGGTCTACAAACAAAACAATATACGCATAACCCAAGAGGACCTTCGGGTTAAAATAACAAAATGAGGGGAAGTTACTCAGCTACCCTTGACTGGTGTCCGGTGCACAGGCCAACCAGAGTTCTGAGAGCAGAAAGGATCAGATCCTCCTGCCGAGAGTCGAGGAGGTTCTGGAGAAGCCTGACTCCATCGTTTCTGAAGATCTGTTCGGCGCCTGCGTCCTCCCGAGAAAGCACCACCAGATTCTGAGCGGCCTGATTAAAACGCAAGAGAGAACATCTCAAAGACTGCGTGGTATAAGTTCAATTTTAATAAGCTTAAAAGAGGCATTTCCCACCTTCTGTCTGTCTGAAATCGGCGCTGAGCTATCCAGCAGGAGTTTGAACATCTGCTGAACTCGTGAGTCCGTGGAGGAGAGCTGTGCTGCCTGTACATAAACACAAATACGCTTTCATTATCAGGTCATGAATGGCAATAGTGATGCATTCCTTCGCAAGCACCACTCATAACCCACCTTCTGCTGGATCTGTGCTCCTAGCTGCCTAAGCAGGTCCTGGAAAGCTTTATTCTTGGGTTCCAGCTGTGCGCATTTCTGAGCGTCCATAAACGCCTGATCTAACCGTCCGAGCTTCTGCAGAGCCTGCGCTCGACGGAATCGGGCTTTGACGTCACCTTGATCCACGTCCAAAGCTTGAGAACGCAAAACACGCGTTATGAAGACGATGTTGGTCATGAAGGTGAAACTCTAGATGTCATTTTTACCTTTGGTGGCATCTGCCTCTGCTTTGGCGTGGTCTTCAAGTTTAAGATAGCATGCTGATCGGTTGCGGTACAGAACTGCACTCTCGGATTGACAGTCGCTGATCTTTAGGGCTTTGGTGTAGCAGCTGAGAGCTTGTTGCACATCACCGGCTTTAAAGTAGTTGTTTCCTTCCTCCCTCAGCACAGAGGAGTCTTGGGACATCTACGGATTAATAAAAACACATTAGATGTACTACTGCAACATGAATGGGGGTACTGCAATATGCAAAAGAAATACATTTAAAAAAGAACAATAAAAATCATGGTTACACTTTATTTAAAGGTGTCCTTGTTACACGTGTTATATGTAATTACTACTATAATAACAATTAATTATGCATAATTACACGCAAACATTTCCAAGTCAAACCCTAACCATATAGTAAGTAGTATACATGTAACTAACATTACTGTAACAAGGACAGCTTAAAATAAAGCGTACCCAAAGTCACCGCACAGGAAATGCGTATAATACATATTGGATTATGTGTAGCATCATAACATCTGTGTCTAGTTCAGAGCTGTAACTTTAGTGAAGTTGAACAGTTAACATACATAAAACTCACCTTTCACTGCGTCGTTTGCTTTTTCAGATGGATAAAAAAAACGTGCGGCGCTTTAATGCAATCCTGCTCGCTTTAAAAACGGCGCAAAATATTCCCAGTGCCCCAAAATCTACAATTTTTCTTTTTCACTCTGTTCTCGACTGTTCTACCTGCGCGTTTCCTGGTTTTCATACGCGATGATGACGCCGCAAAACCCTACTGGTCGAGCGTCTGGTTGCGTAATTAATATTCATGAGTCCAGCTTTGAATACTCCACTACTGTGGGATTCGAAGCTCCGCCTCATTTGCGCATCTTGACCTTATAAGTCCAGCAACGTCCAACATAGGAATCTGCTAGTCTGTATTCCGTTGTACTGGGTGTACCTATCTATCTATCTATCTATCTATCTATCTATCTATCTATCTATCTATCTATCTATCTATCTATCTATCTATCTATCTATCTATCTATCACAGACAATTAACTTTTTGAATTCTAATCGAATTAATAAAATTGTAATTATTGTTATTATATTATTATTATTATAAAAGTGTGACAACCGGGCCCGGTCTGCACTAATAAAAAAAATTCCTGATTGTGTTACACCGTTAACACGTACTAAAGCCCTACACTAATCTAACCAATCAGAAGCCAGTGCGCCTCAGCCCTCAGAAAACTTCACTTCCCACAATGCTCCGCTCCATTCTCAAGCTCTCGCATAGGATCACAGACGTCTTTCAGGAGGAAATAACGGGTAAATATTTGATGTCCCGTGGCTGATTTCTCGTTTAAAATCCACGCCACTAACAGGTTAGACGCTACAGCAAACGCTAGAAGTGCAGTATAATGATTTTAATCGTCAGAAAGGCGCTTTCCGTAGCTTGATCGCGCGCTTGTATTGAAGAATAGACCAGAGCCAATGTATTTACATGCTGCACGCACATAGTACGCGATCGTACCTGCGGATCTATTTGATAAACTCTAACATACGTCTGATCTTGAGCGGGAATGTCAGTTGGAGGTGGATAGATCGGATAAACCAGTAACTTGTCTACATGTGCGGATGTAGGCTAAGGCTGTCTGTGGATATCAGTGGGGTTGTCTTTGGCGACAAGCGGGTTTAATGATAAACTGTGTGCTCGAAGGCTCTGATATCAGTACTGATGTTAACCTTCCCACACAAGAATAGGCCATTATTTCGGGCATATTTCTGGCATGTTGAGGTCTTTGGGACCCTCATGGCAAGACCAGGCTGCTGTAGTTTTACATACTGATCACTTTCCTGGCTTGTTATATACATATTGCAATATGTTAATCATTTTATTTTTCAAACAGTCAGTGATTCTTTCAGACTCAGAGATTTCATTATTATTATTATTATTATTATTATTATTATTATTATTATTTTTTTATTTTAATAAAATTTTCTTGTAGTTTCTTCTAGTCTTTTTTTGTCTGTTCTTTTAAATCCATTTTTTTCACAATTTGTGTTCAACCAATACAGGGTTTTAAATCGCTGAACCCAATACTGATGCTACTGGATGAACATTATAAAACCAAAAGAAAAATTATTGAAAAAAAAAATATTAATAAATTGTATTGCTAGTACATAAACAATACAAAAATAACACTTCTTGGACATTCCTAATTGTCTTGAAAATGCACAATTATGAATTAATCATCAATTATTATCATCTGATGAGGCATTTTGCTTCTGATCATTTTCTAATTAACAGCCAAATATCGAACAGCATCAACCTGGTGGATATAGCAGTCCATCATTATTAACGCTGAACCTCTAATAAATCATTTTTCGTGCGAACATTCTAATGTACGATAAAAAACAGACAATTATTGATACACCTGAATGTGTTTTTTAATTATTTTAATTATTTTTTATTATTACCGTTAATACATTTTTTAAAATGTGACTATTTTTGCCGAAGTTTTTTTTTTTTTTTTCAGTTGCCGTTATTTCAGTGGATCAGTAACAAGTTTAGTTTTTGCAGCACAGTATATATTGTTTAAATTGTAAAAAAAAAGATTCAAAAGTTACATAAACTAAAACAATTACGTTGTCTGTAGTCGACAAAAAAAAATTAGCTGCCGTTCTTCGCGTTGGGAATGACGCTTTTAATTGATTTATTATTGGCTTCCGTTGTCTCGACAGATTTGCGTGTATTCGGGAAAATCATTAAATTCCACCGTTCACCGAGATTGTTTGTTTTCGCAGGCGCTTGGCTCTCTGCGTCTGAGGCTTGCTGTGGAAATCTGAGCTTCAAAATAGGAAACATGGAAGAAAGACCTTCAAACCAACTCTATTCATTAGTTTTCTAAAACTGGGCTTACTATCTTCCATCAGGAGCAGCTCCGTTAAGATTCCCTTTTGTAGCCTCCTCGGTTTAATGTAGCCGTTCCTGGAAGCTCTCCATTTTGGACGTGGGATCGGTTGAGCTGTTTACCAGTGCTGGAGGAAAGGCCTAATCCCAAATCCTTCTGGAGAGCACTAAGACACTGCCTGACGGGATTAACTTCATATTAGATTTGTGAGACAAGGGAAAGAGAACACCTGCTTGTTTTTACAGACAAATCCAGGCCACGCTGCTCTGGATCTCGTATGCGGAACGCCACCTTCCATTGTCAAGTTTGGCACAATTTGTGCACTTCCCAGAATTGCCTCCTGTTGTAGGACTTGATAATCCAGAATCATTCAGAATCAAGGTCAGTCGCCCTTGACTGCAGAGAAGGGACGGCGCTCGTGAGCACGGCCACCAAATATTAAGACCGGAGACTTGGATACATTATGATATTAAAGGCGTAGTGCGCAAGCGGATCTGCCTCATCTGTGTCCGACAAGACCCATCAGCCAAGCTGGAAAGAAGAAAAAGGCTTAAGAAAGAGGGGGCGTACTGAGCCGGGTCGTTCTTATTCAGCTCTGGTCCTTTCTCTGCTCCGTGGAAACCTGCATTCGTTGCGATGGCTCCTCGGCCGACTGAGACCGGAGTGACCACTGCCCTGTGAAGGACTACACCCAACCTTGTAAGTCAGAAAACACACACACGCACACACACACACGCACGTGGGCATCACTTTGCTTTCAAAACACATTTGGGTGGTGCTTATGAATTTATTAATATTTAATTAGCTTTTATTTGATATTATTCAGTTTAATTTGAGTTCATTTTGATTTACTGATTTTTTTAAATTTTTTTATTATTGTTATTATATTGTGTAATTAGCTTTGTATTTTTCTTTTTAGCTTTCATTATAGTTCTAGTTGTTTAAGTGTTCAAACTTTTAACTTATTTCACTTAATTTCCAGGGAAAAGTGTATGGTTTTCATCTGATATTTATATTTTATATACAATTTCAATTAATGAAAATTCAGTTTAATAATTGCAGGTTTTAGTTAACGTATTTATTTAAACAACATTAAAAATATATATATATATATATATATATATATATATATATATATATATATATATATATATATATATATATATATAAAGAGAGATTTGTATTAAGTACATGACATTATATTGTACTATAATAATAATAATAATAATAATAATAGTAATAATAATAATAATAATAATAAATATTTCTAGTCTTAATATTTGTAATTTCTTAATATTTCTAATTTTCAGTCTTGCCATTTTTATTAATATTTAAAATTTGCGTACACACACACACACACACACACAGTCCTTCAATTTGCTTTGTTCGAAGGTTTTTTTGGGTTCTGATTTTGCCCTAACATTAAATTTTATTGTTATTTTCTGTAACCAAAACTGGCGCTGTACATCATTTGATGTGTTTTATTAGTTATTTGGATGTCATTTCGTTCTTTCTGTATGGCGAGGCACAGAAAGTATCAGACTGGAGTGTGTGTCTGAGAGATGAGCAGAAGAGAACATTAACTAGTAACAAAACGAGAACTCTTGCTCAAGAACTGAAGATGCTGTATCAGATCCATCCCTGTCGGAAGACGTTTGATAAAGTGCTGGGGACATGTCCTCAACGTAACGACATGTATATGCGCGCACACACACACACACACACACACACACAGAGCAGCTTTGCCGGAGGGACATTAGATTCCCTGTCTGGGCTCCCGCTGCTCAGAACCTGTGTTGTTCTTTTCTTCCCCTTCCTTTCTCCGGTTTGAATGGCCGAGGACAAGGGGCACTTTGAAGGAGGCTGGAATTGGCCGCGGTTCGGTCGCAGTTGACAGACCGCCTCGCGTTTCCTGCTGATCGCCGTCCCCCCCGAGCCTCCCCTATCCCACGAGCCCCCCGCTTTAGGATTTGAAACATTGTGGAAGAGCAGAGGTGGACTTTAAACAAATCCACTTTTGGGACGCAGCTTCTTCAGAAGTCATTCGTGCAGGGTAACGCTCTCTTCTTTTGTCTCCGCTCCCCTTGACCCCGGACATTAGCATCCGTCAGATAAGCAGAGGAGGATGAAACTGAAGAAGCAGGTGACCGTTTGCGGCGGGGCTATCTTCTGTGTGGCCGTCTTCTCTCTCTACCTGATGTTGGACCGCGTCCAGCACGATCCCGCCAGGAGACAGGGCTCCGGGAACTTTCCTCGGGTAAGTCTGCGGCGATCTCTTTATGAATTCTCTTTGTCCCGGATTACATTTTTTTTTTGCTGTGTGGGTCTGTTTGAACGGCTCCATTTATCAAAGTCTTCGGTGGGTTTTTTTTTCTTTTTTTTTTTTCAGGCTAGCAAGTGTAAAAGCTAGTAATGTGACCGATTCGTTTTTTTGGCTCTGACTCGAGCTAATTAACTACTAAATTAGCTAGTGAATAACTCTCCGTGAGTGCTGGCTTTTTTCTGCCACCAAACCAAAAGCTTTTTTTAAATGCAAAAACCTAATTATTAGGAAAAATGTGTTGGTGTTCTTGTAGAAATTGCGTATTGGATGACACATAGTTGATGGTGTGTGAATTAGCACGTTTTTTGTGCCTCATATCATAAGCCTCGGAAAAAAAAAATGCACATTAATATGGAAATTCAGATATTGTTTGTATTCAAAGCCTGCACTAAATCATTTTCAATTTGATTGTCAGTGAGCTTTGCACTTACTGCTTCTGTGACGCTTGATGTTAGTAATACTTGCTAAGGCGAGGGATTTGAAGAAACTCCCAATCCTGAGTATTACGTTTTTACATGTAACTCATCCCTCACCCTTTGTACTACGGATCTGAATGATACCTCAAATCGTGCGCCGTGTTGGAGAGAGGTGTGCTATTACTTTTCTAAGCCATCAGACTTGCGATCCGCCTGGGGGATGATAAAATGGCAGTGAAAAAAAAAAAAATCCTGCGAATTTACATTGAAGAATAGATCTGAGACATATCTATAAACTGGAATAGCATCTCTTTGGAAAACCTCTGGAACATCCTAGCAGAAAATATAAGAAATATAAATGAATACATCTATCTCTCTGTCTATGTATCTATCTATCTATCTGTTTGTCTGTCTATCTGTCTGTCTGTCTATCTGTCTATCTATCTGTCTATCTATCTGTCTATCTATCTATCTATCTATCTATCTATCTATCTATCTATCTATCTATCTATCTATCTATCTATCTATCTATCTATCTGTCTATCTATCTGTCTGTCTGTCTGTCTGTCTGTCTATCTGTCTATCTATCTATCTATCTATCTATCTATCTATCTATCTATCTATCTATCTATCTATCTATCTATCTATCTATCTGTCTGTCTGTCGAGTTCATTTGCAAAAAACAGATAACTCCGTTTTGAACAATTCTCAAAACTCACGTTTTTGTTCCAATGAATCTAAATCCAACTGCAGTTAAAAAAACCCTGCAATAAAGACATAACAATAAAAATCATTATTTATGAAACAATATTAATGAATAAATTATTATTAATAAGAATAATTTATATTAAATTGTGTATATATATATATATATATATATATATATATATATATATATATATATATATATATATATAATGCTTTTAAAAAATCTTTTCATGAATTTTGAGTAGGAATGTACCAATATTAAATGAATTGAACGATTTTTGCCATTATTTAAATTTTAATACGTAATTTTTCAAATGCATTAAGACAAAATAGCATAAAATCATTCATTTGGCCATAACATGACAAAACAATGCACATATACTATTGGTACATCTCTACTCAGAACTGGTACTCATTAAAGTAAAACTGCAGTTTGTTCATGAAGCAGTAGACGTGATGCAGGTCAGCCTGTGTGCCGTGGTGTGTCTCGTCCTCTAGAGCGTCCAGGTCAGTCACTTGATGTTCTAGATTGTGGTGGTAGATAGATTACACCTCCATCCGCCTGGTTTTTTCAGAGCCAGATTTCGGTGTTGCAGAACCGCATCGAGCAGCTGGAGCAGCTCCTGGAGGAGAACCATCAGATCATCAGCCACATCAAAGACTCTGTGCTGGAGCTCACCGACACGGGGGCCATCTCTCCCAGCGGACACCTCCCGTTCCGGAGCGCCAATGGCTCCTGGGTGCTGCCCTTTGATGGCAGGCCCACCTTTCTCTCCGTCAAGCCGCTGGATTGCCAGTTCGCATTGGGCCGCAGGAGCCAAACTGATCTGCAGGTGAGAATCAGAGCGTCGTAAAGTAGTCTTCGTTGCAACATTTTTGCATTTTTACCATTCAATAATGGGAAAAAGACCCTTTTAAGTTTTTTTTTTTCCTCCAGCTTGCAGGCCTGTTATTCAAGAAATATTAAAGATTTCATATTAGCCTTTTAGAGACTGGGTCTTTTTTTTGTCTAATGTCTAAAAACAAATAATGTTGAAACTTGAAATGTATCTTTTTTTTCTATCAAAACAATAGCGTAGAACATTCCTGTGTGGTAAATAAATCTATAATTATTATTTTCCAAACGTTTGTGTGTCTAAAATTAAAAATGTAATCTTAATCTGCATTTATCAGTGCATGTTTCTTCCTATTTTTAAAAAAAATAATTTTCAGTCTGTACTAGCGAGTAATATAAGTGGATATTAGTTATTTAATTGTTTCTGTCTGTTTTTTTATTTTATTTTTTGTTTCTATTATTATAATTGTTTCTGCCTGTTTTACATTAGATTTACATTCTTTTTTTTTAACAATTATTATTTAAATTGCAATGAGCCATTTTGGATTTTAGCTGCTGATATCGGATGCCTAATTGTTTCTGCCTATTTTCAGAACACATTTAAATTACATTTGCCATCATATATCACTCGCTTATTGATATTGACATACTATTTTACTATTTTACAGATTCAGATTCAGATTCAGAGTCTAAGCACTACCTCTGAATCAATACGACTTTTTACATAAGGCTGTTTTTCTGTAATATAATATACCATTCCGTGAATTTCTCTAGAAAGTAAAATACTTTCTGCAACTTGAATATTATTTTTCAAATCCTCAGGTGCTTGGGATTTTTAACATCTATTCAAAACACATCCAAAACCTGACACGTTGTGAACAGGCACTTTAAGCCTCCATTGGGTGCGCTGTTACGCTTCAGGCTTTCACGCCTACACTAAACACAGGTCCTGTGTCATCTGTCAGTTACATCCAATTGCCACGAGACGTAGTATTTATCAAAAAGTCCACAACATGCCTAGTTTTGTGGAAAATCGCCAAATGTAACGTCTTTATCGCATATGCATGCCTACCGCGAAGCATATCAAGATGGATCCAGATGAATCCGTCCAATAGCGTTCGCGACAAACTCTAAATTGTCCGTTTGGCCACAGATGCTGGATGTGTACTCCTTGCTGAGCTTCGATAACGTGGATGGAGGAGTTTGGAAGCAAGGCTTTGAGATCACCTACGAGCCCAACGAGTGGGACGACGAGCCCCTGCAAGTCTTTGTGGTCCCTCATTCGCACAACGATCCGGGTAGGGAATGAAACTTCTTTCACAATCTACGAAGATCTGGCCTTGAGTTGACATTTTCGGGGGTCGGGAATGATTCACTTCAAGCCAGACCCAAGGAGTCGAAACTCAAGCCATGAACACAAAAGCTTGTATGTCAAGTATTTGTCCTGCTATCGGATTTCAAGCTACATGCATAATGCATCATAGCTGCGCTCTCGAGTGTAACTTGTGTTTTGTGTTTTCAATTAGTCATGTAACTGGAACTGACAAAACACAAAACCACTATAAAAGTATCATCAAATATTCACTAATAATGTTTAGATGTGCCCCGGATTCTCCGCTTAGCTCATTGAATAAACAAATAAAATTGTATTGAACAATCGTATAGCTTCATAAGTAAATGAGTCTTTATTTAGCTTATTGTTTATTTAAATATATTACGTTTCTACAATATAGAAACATATTGTAGAAACTTTGTAGAAAAATATCTTGTAAAGCTGCTTTGCAATGGATTTGTATCATAAAAAGCGCTATATAAAAAACCCTGAATTATCAATAATGAGAATTAGCCCATAATCTCTTCCTGTTATTCACATTTTGACTCCTTTTAAAGATGCATGCAAAGTTTTTTTTTAGAGGTAGGGAAGGAGAGGTATGGAGGCTTATTTTGGAGTTGAAGTGAATGTGGGTAAATAATAATAATATTGCTACAAAGAGGAATATAATTCAGAAGTCTTTATTAAAAAGCTCTAACAGCATGCGGCTGTTCAGTCTCTTCCTCATGAGAGCATATTCCTTTCCTTAAAGCTCCAATAGGAACTAATATATTTAGCAGGAAAATGTTATAAATACAGCAATTCAGTGTTTGGATGTTTATAATAAATTGGTTAATTAAATGTATAAATATAATTTTTATTTTTAATTAAATAAGATGTAGTATATAGATATTTAATTATTATTAAGTATACTGTAAATTTTAAATAATAGTATTAATTAATAATATATGAATTTGAACTACTCCTATGAAGTATGCAATACTGATATTAGCGTTCACCAAGGCTGCATTTATTTAATTACATTTACAATATTATTACAATATAAAAAACACATTTTTGTTTGAATATATTTTAAAATGTCATTCATTCCTTGGAATTTTTTTGCATCAATACTCCAGTATTCAGTGTCAGATGATCCTTCAGTAATTACTTCTAATATGGCAATTATTTGCTCAAGAAACCTCTTATTATTATCAACGTTAGACAGAGTTTTAGTAATTTTGTGATTTGTGAATTTAGTAATTTTTGTAGAAATCATGATTCATTCAGGATCCCTTTGATGATTAGAAAGTAAAAAAGAACAGCATTTATTTGACGCTTCGTTGAGCAACCTAAAAACGCCGTAAAGTTTCAATTTCCGCTAGAACGTTTTCGCCCTCCGTCCTTAAGTGGATGTAACATTTTTCATTTTGTTTTAGCTGTTGGTGCAGCCTCCTCAGCCTAGCACCTAGCAATGCGTATCCGAAAGAGCGGGGCAGGTAAAGTGGGTCAGTTACTGGGCTCCAGTTTTGCAGCGTTGGCACAATTTGCGAAGCACCTTAAGAGAAACACAATGAGTTTCGGCATCACCCACAGGACAGATAAGTTTCCGAATCTGCTGGCTGGCCCCTGCAGTTGGCATTTTTTTGCAGCGTTATGAAAGAACAGAGAATCTAATACTTTAAAGTCAGTGACCCGATTCCCTGTTGTTTTAATGGGGTCAGTACCGTGTCGCTGGTCTTTGTGGCGCTCCGCATTTAATGCAGATGGCGTAATACTGAACATGTTTCCTATATGTTTCAATCAGTCTACCGCGACTCGAAATGTCTTTCTGTCATTCTAAGGGTCAGCGTGGATCTGTTGTAGCTGCGCTGACACATAGATTTGATTTTTTTTATTTATTTTTTTTTGTAGTTTTTTTTTTTTTTTGCACAGCCCAGCAGTACCTCTGAATAATGAACAGACGGTGTTATTTTGAACAGGTTGTTCTTCAGGGAACGAAGTGCGGCCAAACGGCTGTGCTGCTTCTAAACTTTCCGGTGTTTTATTAAAAGAGCATTTGTTTTTAGCACGTACTGCACTGTCATTCATTCTGCGGTGGCAGAACTAGATCAGGTTTGCCGTCCTTGGATGATTTTAACTGTGATTTTTGCACTTGCTTGTTTTCGTGACAGGATGGATCAAAACATTTGACAAATACTATTACGACCAAACCCAGCATATCTTCAACAACATGGTGGTGAAAATGGCCGAAGATCCTCGCCGGAAATTCATTTGGTCGGAAATCTCGTTCTTCGCCAAGTGGTGGGAAAGCGCAGACGTGCATAAACAAGAGGCCATGCGCAAGTGAGTACTAACGTTTTATTGTTAAAGGGTTAGTTCACCCGAAAATGTAGATTCTTTCGTTAATTGCTCACCCTCATGTCGTTCCAATTCAGTTAGGCCTTATTTGTTCATTTTGATTAAATCCGAGAGCTGTGTGATTCTCAATAGACAGCAGCGCAACTGAAACGTTCGCGGCCCAGAAAGCTGTGCGTGACATATATCGCCTGCGATAACGTTGCAATTGTTTTAATGATGTGCGAGTTGACAGTATCAAGTATTGTGCAAAAACCTTTCAAAACGCCACTAAAGAGTGCACGCAAACATTACGTGAAGTCGAAACTAGTGCGCATTTAGAGTGAGTTCGTTCACTGCATGATTCCGTAAAATAAAGTACATTAGGAATGTTCTCCAATTTAAGACACGGGGAGAGTTAATTAAGAAACGTACGTTTCGCCAACAAAAATAAATCCAAACACAGCTACAACGCTGCTTTGTGCCTCGTGACAGTGTTTCGATCCTGAATGAATCAACTATTTAAACAGTTTAGTTCAATCCCATTGACTCGCTTATCAACGGCGACTTGCTGCCACCTACTGGCGGTTTTGATTTCACACTTAAAGTATCCTTTCGTTACTTAATAAAAAAAACTGTATTCAACATTTTGTTTATTATTTATGCATTTGTAATTGCGGGTTAAGCATTTATTTTCTGCACTAAATGCCAGTAAATGCATCTAAATGCTACTTTAGATGCAGCTTCAGTGTTTCCTCTGCATTGCAAAGATGAATTTTGACGATACTGATTTCATCGGCTTGGTAACAGCCTAAACGTTTTATTATTCTAAATCACTGATTTGACTTGAACAATGATGCACACTTTTATAAAAACGGCTTTAGAAAGGTAAAACTTTAACACGAAGAATATTAAAGCAAAGTAACACACTCAGCAAAATATTATCTAATTATTGTTATACAATCCCAGAGAATATCGAGATAAGGACCTTGTGAAATATCTGTTTTGTGCGCAAAGAAAACAATGCTGATTGCTGCATGGACTACTTCTTTACTACCTTTCTGGGCCTTTAACATGTCAGTTACATTGATGTCTATGGGTCAGATTTCATCAAAAATGTCTTAATTTGTGATCAGAAGATGAACGAAGGTCTCACGGGTTTGGAGCGACATGAGGGTGAGTAATTAATGACGGAATTTTTATTTTGGTTGAATTATCCCTTTAAATAAAATTTGAACTTATTTGATGTTAAAACTGTACCCTATATTTTCTTAGTTTCGTAATTTAGCATCAAAGCTCACTCTGCTTTTGAATACAACTTTGCATGTAAATAAATGATTATTTTTGTTAAGCAAGGATGCATGAAGTCACAATAGAGAGAGTATTGCTCGTTCAAATCAGCGCATTCAAATGATTTCTGAAGGATCATGCGATACAGAAGACTGGAGTAATGATGCTGAAAAATCAGCTTTGCATCACAGGACTAAATTACTTTTTTTTTTTTTTTTTTTTTTTTTTTTTTTTAATAATATTCCATCCAGTTCACAATCCAATCACTTCCTTACAGAGCATATAGAACTGACTTGGAATATGTTACATTGGTAATGAAAAATGGGTCTCTGCAATGTTGGTTGTTCAGTGCCCTCATTCTGTCTTTTGTGTTTAGATTCGGTCCCTCATGCCCACTCTTGATTGGTTCATCTTCTTAACTCAGTAATCCACTGAAGGTTAATTAGTCTAGATGCTCCTTATATCCCTGATCTAATGTCATGGATTTCCTCACCTCATCTTGCGATCAGTGCTTTAAATATTAAGGATCCTTTCTAAATCCTTTTTTCTTTCAGGCTGATCCTTAGCGGACAGCTTGAGATGGTGACGGGAGGCTGGGTCATGACGGATGAGGCCACCGCTCACTATTTCGCCATGATCGATCAGCTGATTGAAGGCCATCAGTGGCTAGAGAAAAATCTGGGTGAGATTGTTTAATGGATGGCGTGGCTTAGCAATTTGCGCATTTGCTGCGGATGTGGGTTTCATTTTGAAAGTGTCTCCCTGGGATCGGTTTGAAGTATTTAATCTGCGTGTTACTGCAGGTGTGACCCCTCGCTCAGGCTGGGCCGTTGATCCGTTCGGGCACAGCGCCACGATGCCTTACCTACTGAAACGGGCGAACATTAGCAGCATGCTGATCCAGAGGGTCCATTACTCCATCAAGAAGCACTTTGCTGCCACACGGAGCCTTGAATTCATGTGGAGACAGGCCTGGGGTAAACGACAAAAACATGCATTGACATTTATACAACAATAATAAATTGTATTTTTTAAATAAATTTATATATATTTGTTTTGTTTTAAAGCATTGTTATTACACATTTAGAGATTATAGGAATATGTTTATTTTTATATTATTAGTTTTCATTTTAATTGTAGTAGTTTCATTAATTTTTCTTTTAAATTATTTATTTACATTTATATATATATATATATATATATATATATATATATATATATATATATATATATATATATATATATATATATATATATATTCATTTTTACAATCGTTTTATTTCAGTTAGTTACCAAGGAATCTTTTTAAATTGTTTAAAATTACTTTTTACTATTTCAAATTTGTGTTTGTAATTTAATTCTAGTCATTTTAGTATTTAAACTTTTATTTTAGCTAGTTGCAACATTTCTCATTTTTTTGTTGCACATTTTTAAGGTTACCTTTTTGGTCTGATATTTTAAATGCATTTATATTTCAGTTTTAATAATTTTATCAAGTTATTTCAGTGTTTTTATCTAATATTTGTGTTTCACTTTACTGCAGTATCTGACACTGTAATGCTTAAGATATGAATATATCAAATTAAATAAATCAAATATTAAAATTCTAGTTATTACCTATAAGAGACCAGAATATAGCGTTTGCAATCATCAATTACATATCGAAAAGGCTTTAAATGTCTAATGAAGGTTTCGGAAAACACAAACCCTTGGCAAAAGCTTCTGAAAGCCTTGCCAAGGAGTCTTGCCAACCCATCTGAGTGGCTTAGAGACCTACGCATCAAAGTTTATTTATTTCATTTCTTTATTTTCAGATCTCGAATCAGGCACAGACATGTTCTGCCACATGATGCCGTTTTACAGCTACGACGTGCCTCACACGTGCGGCCCGGACCCCAAGATCTGCTGCCAGTTTGATTTCAAGAGGCTGCCGGGCAGTCGGGTCAACTGCCCGTGGAAGGTGCCGCCCCGGGCCATCACGGACGCCAACGTGGCCGAGAGGTGAGACCGCATTGCTGATTGTTATAAAACCGGGGAATTAATTTGATTCGGGGGAGTTTGGCCAAAGAACGAATGTAGGTTAATATCCTGTGTTAGCCAACAAAATTCATTTGTCCGTCACCCAGCTGGCACCAGCTGTATTTATATGGGTTGCGCTTGAACTGGGCTCAAAACCAAATCCAACGCTCTCTCGCTCCGCCGAAGAAAACCTGGATAGTAACAAGCTTGTAGCAATTAGTTTGCATCTGTCGTTACACTTCAGAGGTCTTTCAGGTTTATTGGAATAGGCAGAGGGTTTTATGGGTACGCTTTTAGCTTCATGAGTCCTTCGAAATGTTCAAACATTTTTCGTTACTTTTGGTGTGACTAGACATTGATCTGCTAGGATGAAAACTAGGGCATTTAAAGGATTAGTTCGCCCAAAAATGAAAATTCTGTCATCATTTACTCACCTTCAAGTTGTTCCAAACCTGTACGAATTTCTTTGTTCCGCCGAACGCAAGGGAAGATATTTTGAAAAAGGTCTGTAACCAGGCTGTTTTGGGTCACCATCGACTTCTATAGTATGATCTAAAAATGACCCGAAACAGCCTGGTTACAGACTTTCTTTAAAATACCTTAGTGTTCGGCAGAACAAAGAATCTGAGCACAAAGAACAGGGTGAGTAAATGATGACAGAATTTTCTTTTTTTTTATTTGACAATGAATAAAAATGCATGATTATTTATGTACAATTAAAATAACAAAAAATAAAGATATTATAAATGGCTATTTTTAAAAATGAGTTGATGGTAAAATTAGAATATAATTGTATTTTAAATCATTATATATATATATATATATATATATATATATATATATATATATATATATATATATATATATATATATATATAAATTTATTTATTTTTTTCTTCATTTTATTATATTTTTTATTACAAGACTATATAGAAAAACAGCAGTATTGTGAAATTTTTAAAACATGAATCATTCAGATTTTTCACGAACAGCATTTTTTTTTACATTATGAATGTTTTCACTGCCTGTTTGATCAATCTGTGTAAAATAATTATTTTATTCACATACAAAAAAACCTGTTAGTGTATGTGTGTATGTGTATATCTCTATATCTGTCACACACACACACACAAACATATATAAACCACTTTTTGTCTATCCAGTGCTTAACTTGTTTTTAATCGATCGCAAGACTTAATAAAAGCCAATCCAGTGGATTCACTTCATATTTGACATTTTGTGTTTCAGAGCTGGCGTTCTGCTTGATCAATACCGTAAAAAATCCAAGCTGTTTCGAAGCAAAGTGTTACTGGTTCCTCTTGGGGACGACTTCCGCTACGACAAAGCATTAGAGTGGGACCAGCAGTACTTCAACTACCAGAAACTCTTCGATTACATGAACTCTCACCCAGAAATGCACGTAAAGGTGTGTGTTTTAATCAACACAGAGGCTGTGACCTGTAAATCAATAGAAAAACCGTCTGTAGGTCTGTCAGAAAGAAGTTTAATTAGGTCTGAATCTATGTCAGAAATCTTGTTTTTTTTTTTTTTTTTCTTTCTTTTAAACAAACACAGCTCCTCCGGCGCAGCTCTTGATGTACAACCAGGGATAATCCGAATGAATAATTTAACTAGCTTGTGAGCGAAAGAAAAGAGTACAGATGTTTTGGATTTGGGAAAATGCGAAATGAAATCGAATTGCCCTGAAAGCAAATCTCTGTGTTCTCAGGCCCAGTTTGCGACGCTGACAGATTACTTTAATGCGATGTACAAGGCTAATGGAGTGGCTCTGGGGACGAGACCACCCGATTACCCTGTGCTGAGTGGAGACTTCTTCGCTTATGCCGATAGAGAGGACCATTACTGGAGTGGATACTACACCTCACGTCCCTTCTACAAAAACATGGACCGCGTGTTAGAGTCTCACCTACGGTTCGTCAGCAGATGGGTTTCCATCCAAAGATGCGAATTTAACCACTTACGAATAAGCATCGTCACTTTCTGATGAACTAAGAATAAAGAAAAAAAGAGAGAGAGAAGCCACTGAAATACATTTCATATATAATAAATAGTGCTGTCAAATGATTAGTTATTTATTCGGCAAATATGTTTCCCTCTGCCATTATTGGGATTGACTTTTTGTTCTAAAAAATTAAGTAAGTAGCTGTTATTTCTGTTTAAAATATGGGCTGATGTTTAATTGTTTGTCCTATTTTTACGTACAGATTATATTTCTGTCTTCAGCAAAAATGAATTTCCATTGTTCGTTACTGTACATTATAACGCAGTGGTGCTTAAAGCTAATATTTTTTTGCATTTTAAATGTAGCAATTAAAACATTTTTAATGCTTTTTTTTTTCTTTTTATCATTTAAATTTGTAAAAAATAATGTTAAAATACATTTTAATTTTAATACATTTTTATAAAAGTGCATTAATAATTAAAATCAAGAATTAATAAATTAAATAAATTGTACGTTTTATACAAAATCTAGAATTTTAATATAATAGAATCTTGAAATTATTTAAATGAGAAAGAACAGTAAATTATTTGTCACTGTTGGCCAGCATTTTATTAAAATATAATTCTAATTTGAGTCAGTGAATAAAGTGTTTGCACTTTTCAAATAAATCAAATGGTTCTTTTATAAATGTCTCTGCAAATGAATCTAGGATGGAAGAGTAGTTTAATATAAAGCTGTTATTTAACACACAAAAAAAAAAAATCAACAAGCAGCTTTCAGTCAGAAGTATGCTAACAAGGTTTTGTGGAAGCCTTTTAATTTTTAATTGGCGACACATTTAAATGTGCACCGACAAACCGCCGTCGAGGTATCTGAATTTAATCCATTATTTTAGCGACTTTAGCAAGTCTCTGGTTTTATTTGCCAGAGATTCAATTAAGCTTCGAATAAAGGCCTGTTCTCTGCGGCATTACTGGGGAATAATTAAAATAGTTATTCTCCACGTGGGTGACAAGTTTTTCTCCAGAATTAAGCGCGAGGCATTGCCTAATTACTGTCATTACTTAGTCTTTAATTCTATTATCGTTGGTTTGTCTCACGAACTGTTGTGTTTTCTGTAGAGGGGCAGAGATTCTCTACAGCCTGGCGGTGGCTCAAGCGCGGCGAGCGGGACTGGAAGGACGTTATCCCCTTTCGGATTACTCCCTCCTGACCGACGCCAGACGCAACATAGGGCTGTTCCAGCACCACGACGCCATCACGGGCACCGCGAAAGAGGCCGTCGTCATCGACTACGGAAACAGGTCTCTGAGCGAAAGCTTTCAGGTTTGATTCGCATGAAACGATTTGAAGATCGAAGGAAGTCTCTCGGGGTGCTATTACTGAAATATCACCTTTTTTAACATTTTAAGAGTTGGGGATTTTCGATTTGTAAGCGGTTCTTGATTCGTTTCTGCCCCCCCCCTCCAGGCTATTACGTTCTCTGGTCGGCCTGAAACGAGTGATCATTAATGCCGCACACTTCCTGGTAATAAAGAATAAAGACATTTATCGCTTCTACCAGACGGAGCCCTTCTTAGAGACGGTGAGGAATGTAATCTTGTTTTCTTTTTACACCCCGTTTAACCCTATCATTTACCTTATTCGGTAACCCAGTTAAAAATGTCAAGCCTTTTTAAAAGGACAGGTAACTGTCTCTTTAAAAATGGCTTGTGAATCTCTCATTATGCCATATTATCACCAGAGCTACTTGTCAGCTTGTTTCCTTTCAATTAGTCCAGGTTTTGCATTTATTTTAGGAACTGATTAATCATAGGCCTCTTTCATCTGAGCTTATGCCACTTCAGTTTTTTTTCCTCAATAATTTGAGCAATATTTATTCAAAAACAGGTCATAAGATTAGATAAATGAGTTTCGATACAAAAAAACAAGAAGTTGACCAAAAAAATATGGATTAAGGATTAACTGTGAAAGTTTTTGTTTACATAATGTATGTGTGTGCGTACTGTGTATATTTATTATGTATATATAAATAGACCCATATGCATGTATATTTTTACGATACAAGTAAACTTAGATATAATATAAATCCTATAAATATTAATTTATTAATCACATCCGAAATAAGTATGGTTACATTATATATGTTATGTACTGTCTAAATTATGTATATATTCTCATATTTTATATAAACATATTTAACATCTAAAATTAACATTAATGTATGCATGCGTTTGTGTTTATTTATATATTTTATATATATATATATATATATATATATATATATATATATATATATATATATATATATATATATATATAGTATACATATTTTATAAACCAAAACTATTTTGCATGTGATTAATTGTTTACAGCAAATATTTTCATAATATATACTGTATGTTTGTGCATTTATATATACATAATAAATATACACAGTACACACACATACACTATGTAAACAAAAAACATTTATTTTGGATGCGATTAATCACATTGACAGCGCTAACTGAAATCAATATTTGATGATTATGATAATAATAATATTAATGAGAAATGCATATGCAATTTTGGTTTTATTAGCATGTGAGCCAATGTGACTTTGTGAAATTTTGGAGGCAAAATGTGAGGGTTAAATGCGAGTCTGACCTTTGACCTCTGTTGATGCGACCGCAGGACGACAGACGCGCCACACAAGACTCTCTCCCGCAGCGCACTCTTATCGAGCTGGAATCTTCTCCCAGGTGGGGTGCGATATCCGTAGACCTTGAACACTTCAGATGTTTATTCAGTGTGCGTGTATACGACCTTCCCGCTCTTCCTCAGGTATCTGGTGCTGTTTAACCCCGTCGAGCAGGAGCGCCTGTGTGTAGTGACCGTGCTGGTGAATTCGGCGCGAGTCAGGGTTCTCACTGAAGACGGACAGACGCTCCCGGTTCAGCTGAGCGCGCAGTGGGTGTCTGCGGTCGAGATGAGCGGAGAGGTCTACCAGGTGCGTCTATCGGCGCCCGTTCGCTCCTGGATCTCAAACGGAGGCCGTCTCAAAACCGAAACTCTTTCTCGTCTCTCCGCTCAGGCCTCTTTCATGGCGCGCCTCCCCGCTCTGGGATTGGCTATCTTCCACCTGTACGACTCTGCGGACTCCCCCATGACCCTGCGCTCCGATACGCTGCTCAGGATCCCGGGACGGGGTCAGAGCATACGGGGTTTGGACCCTCTGCCTGTGCGATCGCAGACGGTAGACGCCCAGCCGTTCTACATCCAGAGCCAGTCTCTCACCCTGGGCTTCTCCGGAACCACGGGCCTGCTGGAGGTGAGATAAAGTGAATGAAATGCCTCAGGAAGTTGAGTTTTTGTTTTGTTTACACCATACAGCATTATCTGATGTGCGTAATCTTTTAAGTACTCGACTGCTAAGACAAAACAGACAGCATATGCAAATGATTCAGTCAAAGGCACAATTCATTCTTAGTAAATCCCCACTTGTTTTTATGTGAACGGAAAATATAAAGATGTTGTGCAATAATATATATATATATATATATATATATATATATAATATTGGTTATCTTCCCAAATTAAGAATTTTGGGAACACTTTATAACTACAGACACTTATTAACTATGATTTTGCTGCTTATTAATAGTTAGTAAGGTAGTTTGTAGGATTAGGGATGTATGTGTGCTAATATTCTAGAAATATGGATTCTAATAAGCAACTAGCTAAGATTCCCTGTAGGAATTTTTAATGGGCTAAATCCCAGCTGATATCTATTTATGCATACTTTTATTTTATTTTTTCAGATTACCTTTGCAATCATGTACATCTCACTTAATATATAACATTGTTAAATGAAATTTTAATATACTGTACGTTATAGCGATCCCTAAATTGACTTATTATTTAATTATTAATTATTGTTCATAGTATCATTTTATTTATTTTAATTCATTTTAATATTTAGTTATTAAGTTATTTATGGCATTATTCTATATTGTATAATCATCTAAACCTCATATTAAGTAACTAAAACAGCAACAACAACAACTAAATTTAATAATGGTTAAAACCGTCATCCAGGATTATAATGTTTTACTAATTTTAAATAATATTTAATTATAATTCATGTTATAGCCAATATTGTAATTCTATTTAAAATGGAAAAACAACAAGAACAAAAAAGAAAGCCGTAAGGGTAATTTATTTAAATTGACATTTATATCTAATTTATTTCTTATATCATCCAAAAGTTGAATACATAAGCTTTAAATTTGGCTGAGATGCAAGTATTTGAAAATCTGAAAAAAATCGCCTGAAAATGTCATCTTGATACATTTACGATAGGAAATCGTACAAAATATCTTCATGGAACATGATTTTTACTTAATATCCTAATAATTTTTGGCATAAAAGAAGAAAATCTATATTTTTGACCCATGCGATGTATTTTTGCCTTCACGTATGTGCACGACTAGAAAAATTGTCTTGAAAAAAATGCATCAAAAAAATTAGCCGAGCAAATATTTCATGCTAAAAAGAAAAAAAAGAAGTTTCCGAGCTATGACATCAGCAGTCTATTTTTATGTTCAGTCATCTGGACAAGTGTTTATTTTTTTCCCCTCATTTTTGCCAAAAAGAAACGAAACGTATCCCTGTCCTATTTTTGTAGTACATATGCTGTTGTGTCCTCTTTTAGAGTCCAAGTCAGCAGATAAGTCTACAGTGATTAATTCTCTCTCTCTTTCTCTTTTCTCCATCAGAGCGTTCGACGTAAAGACGATCCCCAGGAAGTGAGGGTGCAGATTCAGTTCCTCACATACGGGACCCGACCCTCCAAGGACAAGAGCGGGGCCTATCTCTTCCTGCCGGATGGAAATGCCAAGGTAGTGTCCGGTACTCTCGCCTGGGGACGAAAAGCAATTTTTCCAAACAATTAACACCTTCCTTTCTGCTCTCTCTCAGCCGTATTCTCAGAGAGAAGCCCCCGTGGTTCGCGTGGTGGAAGGGCCTCTCTTCGCTGAGGTTGTGGCACATTATCAACACTTCCAGCAGACGGTCCGCATTCATAATGTTCCAGGTACTCCCTCCGTCCATCTGTCTCGCACGTAAACGCCGTCGTGTGAGGACACCTCGCCCTGTCTGATCAGTTATTCCCGACATGTCACTTCAGGAGTTGACGGCCTTTCTCTGGACATCACTACCACGGTGGACATCAGAGATCAGAATAACAAGGAGCTGGCCATGAGGCTGGTTACAGACATTCAGAGCCGAGATACGTTCTACACGGACCTCAACGGCTTCCAGGTGCAGTGCACGCGTTCACCGAGCTGCTGTTGAGTTTTATTCGAGAAGTCAGCGCGGAGTAAAGGTTCGTCGCTGTTTGTGTGTGTAGCTAATGCTCTGTGTTTTCCCTGCTCATCAGATCCAGCCTCGCCGGTACTTCCAGAAACTTCCACTGCAGGCTAATTTCTACCCCATGCCCACCATGGCATATATTCAGGACAGCCAATACCGGCTCACGCTCCACACGGCCCAGGCACTGGGCGTCAGCAGCCTGGCCAGCGGTGAGTAGGGATCGCCAACAAATCTGTGAAAATACTGCCATATTTAGCCAGTATAACTGATTTAATG
Organism: Puntigrus tetrazona; assembly: GCF_018831695.1. Lineage (NCBI taxonomy): Eukaryota > Metazoa > Chordata > Actinopteri > Cypriniformes > Cyprinidae > Puntigrus > Puntigrus tetrazona. The sequence goes on from NC_056723.1 coordinate 4,825,284, forward strand.
TCATTTGTATTTAGAACGACTTTAATGCAGGTTTTATTGGGTGTTATTTACATACACTTTAAAATAGAGTATGCAACTGGAGTTTGTATTTGGCTTATATATATATATATATATATATATATATATATATATATATATATATATATATATATATATATATATATATATATATAATTTTTTGGTTGCATAATTGTACCATATTGGCTATAGTTTATGTAGAAATTTTAGTTTGAAGTGTTTAATGCCATTTTTTCCCATGCAAATAAAAAAAGGCAAAAATAAAAATGAAATGAAGAAAAACTATAAGGTATACTACTGACCGGTAACTAATATTACCGAATTAATTATCGAAACAAATTAATATTAATAAGTCCATTAAAAAGTTGGGTTACATAGTTTTTTTTTTTTAATGTTTACATAACATCCAGATGAATTAAAATTAAAATTAAAATTTTATACAATTGTATTTTTATTTTAAATAAATATTTTGGTCCAAAATATTAAAATGCAATTTAATTACATTTTTTATATTTTTACTCTTTGTTTTGTAAAGTACAACTTTTGTTACAAAAACTAAATTGCAATTAAACAGTACAGTAGTGTATTATTATTATTATAATTATTATTATAAATTTTTTACCACATTGTCATTAAATCAGTGAAACATCTTGCACAATTATAATTGCATAAAAAACCCCACATTTGTATACAAAAACTAATTTGGTTGCAAAACTTAAAATGCCATTAAACGCGCTACTATTATTATTTACACAGACTTTAACTGCATCGACTAATTGGCTTATTAATATCGTCATGTGACTAGATGCTCCAGGAAGGTCACTAAGAAAAATAAGCATGTCCTAATTAATATTCATGAGCTGAGCTTTAACCACAGTGGGAATCAACCTTTTTTTTTTTTTTTTTTTTTTCACCTGTGTTCCAAACTGAGCCGACAATACAGAGAAAAACTCTCCTCGTTACGCTGTTTTCATTTCAGTATCGACTCGAAGCAGCTGTACTTTTTAGGTCTATAGGAGCGAGTTTCTTAGCAGGATGAAACATGAATCAGGGTCTGAGACGGTCGGGAGGAGGAAAACACTAACAGTGGGACACTTTGCTCTGGTTCTGTATTGATTTGATGCAATGTATCCAATAATGAAGATGAAGTGAGTGTGCTGTCTAATGCTTTGCCTCGCTCTTCTTCTCCCTCTTCTCTGCAGGTCAGCTGGAGGTGATCCTGGACCGCAGACTGATGCAAGACGATAACAGGGGTCTGGGGCAGGGCCTGAAGGACAACAAACGAACGGCCAATCGCTTCCGGCTCCTGCTGGAGAGGAGGAGCAGCGGCGGAAAGGTGACTTACATATCAACTTTTTTTATTAGTGCCTGCTCATTCTGACTTCTAGGATGGGAAGAGGCGGTCAGATAGGTAAATCAACCAAACATGCAAATTAAAATAAACATTTTTGCTAGTCTTTAGTAATAATAATACAACTACCGATGAACACACCTTTGACTCAAAGCAGAGTTTAAATATATTGTAAGAATTAGATTGAGATTGTAGAGTGAGTTAAAAAAAACAACTTGATTTGTAAATGCTTATTCTGACTAAAAACACATCAATTAAATTCAATATTCAAATAAATTAAATTAGAAGATGATTTATTAATTTTTTTTTTCCTGTGATGATGATAATATGAAAATACTACACGACGATTAGACAAATAAAACAACAAAATTATGAAAATTAAATTAAGTTAAAATTATTTTTTCATAGTAAAATCATTTTGGGAGTAGACTACATTTTTTTTAAAAGTCTCATGTAATAATAATAATAATAATAATAATAATAATAATAATAATAATAATACTTAAAGCAGAACATAGTTGACATGCTACTAAAATAAATTTTATTGTTGACAAAAACCAAGACTAGTTGTTCTTCAGACTTCAGGTTAGTGCACACTTTTCTGAACTGCCTTCTTAAGATGCTTATTAATTGTAAAATAGAAATAAATGTAATTATTTTATCTGAATTTACTTAATTATTAATCATATTTATTACTATTATTTTAAACAACATTACGTGGGTGGGATACATTTATTTATATAATAATAATAATAATAATAATAATAATAAAACTAGACACTTTAAGCATAATTTACATGCTACTGGGTGCCTCACACAAAATATTACAAGTATTAGGTGAGACAACCTTAGAACGTTCTCCGACGCGCAATCTGCTACTTTTTAATACAGTTTTATTTCCTGGCCGACTGATAAAACCCTTCATGCCCTGACTGGCGAGAATCCTAGCGCTTGATTAATCTGATTGGAGCCTGCAATTTTGGCTTTACATGAGAGATTCCGTTATGCATACCAAAATATAGGTGTCCTGTATGAGAATAAGCGGTGTGTAAATGCTCATTGCCCCCCGTGTCCTGTAGAGGGCTCTCTATTGTTACTCATGAGAGCTTCGTGAAGGCTCTAGGGACGCTATCATTCTCTCTAAAAGCTGGCAAGTGTGTAATAATAGATAATGGGCTTCGGAGTTTTTACACACCGGCTCAGACTGATTTAAATAATATATATGTTTATTTTAATCGTGCTGCCTCCTGAAAGATTATAAATAATACAATGTTCTATATGGAACACTATATATTATGCATAACAAATGTATTATTAAGTATATGTTAATAATACATTATTTCAAAATTAAAAAAACAAAACAACTTACATGTATATGCACATAAATCTATATCAAATGCATTAACAAAACGCCCCCTTGTGTTTCTTTTCATTCTTGTTCATCATGCACCCCTTATACATTCACCTCTTTTTGTTTTTTCTGTTCCTGTCTGTCTATCCCTTATCATCCTGTCTTTTTCTCTCCTCACGCATGCAGCCTGCTGGCTCTTACGCCAGAGTCACCAACATGATAAACAAAATCATTGCTGGTATTTTAGGAGACGGCCAGGAAGAGGTAACGCTGTTGCAGCGGTGGAGAGTAGCGCCGTAGTTTTGTGGAGCCCTAGTTCAGCTTGTTACCATAGCAACAAGCGACAGGTTTCCACCTAGATTAAGAGGCCAAAGGTCGTTTCCTGTCCGCTATCTCTACCTGTGCCGCCGTGGCCCCAAACCTTTTACTTGATAACAGGCTGTAGATCAGTAGCTTGTAGAGGTAGAATCTGTATCGAGCTCATCTCAACAGTTACCTGATACGTGTCCGTATCTTCCAGCCGGTGGACAGCAGACCAGTCAGCTTCCCGTCGCTGCTCGGTCACATGACCTCCACCATCCTGAACCACGAGGTGCTGGCACTGCCCGTGTTGCCCAGGAAACACGGCGTGCCGCCCATGCGTACCTACGCCCCATTGGCTGGCACCCTGCCCTGCGACTTCCACCTGCTGAACCTCAGGAGCATCCAGAGCCCGGTAAATGAGAGCCCTGGGAAAAAAAATAAGTGTGTCGGTATCGATTTCACCTGCTGTGAAACTGATGAGGACTATGAGTTCGTAAACGGGAGAAAAACTTTCACATTTGAAGTGTTTGAGATCTTGTGGTCTGGCGGGTTTATTGGGTGTGTTTGAGGGGATTTATTTTCACTGGCATTTATTTGGTATCATTTCATTTATTTTTTTCCCCAGCAGGATGCTCATTCTCCATCTCCCTTCGCGGCTCTGCTCCTCCATCGTCTGGGACTGGATTGTGGTCTGGAGGCTCAGAACCCTGGTTTCAACTGCACCACCACACAGGGCCAGGTCAGTGTCATGACTCGAACGAAACGAAACAGAAAAACTCAAATGTATTGGGGGAAAAGTATTATATATAAAATAAATATATATACACACACACACACAGATATCACTTTTATTAATATTTTGAATATTGTATATGTATGTATATATATATATATATATATATATATATATATATATATATATATATATATATATATATATATATATATATATATATATACATATACACATACATATATATATATATATATATAAATAATATAAAGTGATAATAGGAAAAAAAAAAAAAAATAATAAACAAAATAACACCGATGTATAATTAGAAATATTTTATATTTTGTTTTAAAATGTTATGTTGTGTGTTGTTTTACCATTATTTGTATGCTGTTTATATACTACTATCGTTTTTATTCATATTTTGACTTTTATTTTTACATTTTCTGTTTTCATTGTAGTTTCATTTTTGGTAATTTCTCAGTTTTTTCTTTTTATATATTACTATTTAGGTTTAATTAGTTTTTAATTTCTTTTTAATAATGTTCTCCCACTTAGTGATTTTAGCTTTTCATCTTGTATGTGTGTGTGTGTGTGTGTGTGTATGTATGTGTGTGTATATATATATATATATATATATATATATATATATATATATATATATATATATATATATATATTAGTGCATACAATTCATATAGGCATCTCTACATTTTGTTCACATTGATTTGAAAACATCACCATACTATTACTGTGTATGTCTATATGAGCGTTGTAGTCATGTTTCGCTTCATTTGAACAGGTCTGAATTGTGTGGATGCAAGTAGGTCTGATAAAGTCTATTTTTACTCATTCTGAATCTGCGTCTCTGATCTGTCTTCCCAGCTCTCCATTTCTGGGCTGTTCCGTGGGCTAGATCTTCAGCTCCTGCAGCCCATGTCTCTGTCTCTGATGCACTCTCAGCCTCCGCTCTCCAACGACTCCTCCATCAATCTGGAGCCAATGGAGATCTCCGCCTACAAGCTCAAGCTGTGCTAGAACCACGTCGCACCAGAACCGGGCTCTCCGCGTGGACCCTTGGAGCCTGTGCTGAAGCAGAAAACCACAGCTGGATGAGCAGAGGACTCTTTCGGAGATTGTTTATCCAGACTTAATGTATCCGACTCAACACGAAGGCGCTATAAACCCTTGCGAAATAGGAAATAAAGACTCGAGGATGAGAACGTTCCAGCCAAAGTCAGATCTGGTAGCCGGCCCGGGTGCTGAGATAAGAATGTGTGCGTTTTTTTTACTTTGCTTTTCTTTTTTCCAGAGATTTTATCAAGCAGAGCGCTAATCGGCAAACATCTTTTTATTCCAGCAGTGCCGACCGTTGTTTTTGTTTTAGCCGTTTTTTTTTCTTCCCCCTTTTGTCTTTGGCTGGAACTGCTGACAGTTTTTCCACTCGTTCGTTCATCCCTGGAGTTCGTACTGTATGTAAATATCTCCGAAACCGCACACACAACTGGATCTATACAAAATTGTGGGACTCGGTGCAATACGTGAAGCTTTGTTTCTCCATTTTATTCGTTTTCTATTCCTAAGGCCTTGGAAGCTACGCTTGAATCCATGTCATTGTCGTTTGAGCTCACGCAGTTCTTTTATTTCTTTATCTCCGCTGTGGACGGTTCTGCCCACGCTCGGCGACCGCATGTTGTTTTTTTTATTTATTTATTTTTTTCTACGAATGTCAATCACCCAGCTTGGCCTGCGAAGGCTGTCAGTGCCGTAACAGACGCGGCGGCATTTACGGATCTCTTTCTTTCAGACCGGCTCGCAGCTCTTCGCTGACAGAAGAAGACGTCCGTGATCCCGCATCGGTCGGGTCCTCGGCTAGCTCTTTCATCGGTCGGGGCTCAGATCCAGAGCCGACGTTTACAATCTTCATCCACCGCGTCTTCTGTTAATAAATAAAGCTGCTTTTTAATAAGCTAGCTTGTGGATTATCCGCGACACATTTTTGTTATTTGTACCATTTTTAATCGCGTCTGGCATAGTAACGAGCCGCAGAATGTGCATTTATACTTTTGTCATATTATATGCAGGTTTGAGCCGTATCTAAATGCAGTTCGGGAACAGATATGCAGAGACGGTCTCATTTCGAGACCTAGATCGGTTTAGTCATCGACACGTTCGCTTGATACACCTTTTCGCAGTATTTTCAGGTAAACGGAACTCGTGTCCGACTGTAGTGCGGATAGCGACGGGTTCCCGCGCTCAGATTTAGCCAATTTCCCACATGAAGATGCGTTTAGGCCTTATCTCGCCGTAGGAAACCCATCCGTAATGTGTAGCAGAGCCATCTCAGTCGTCCCTTCTGGCTTTTTGTCTGTCACCTCGGCTTGCTCGAATCTGACAATTTTGGAGACGAGAATGCTGTCTGTCCGTCAACATGTCGTGTCGTCTCGTGTCTCACCTCTGTCTGGTCTCCCCTGGGAAAATGTTAAATTACAGAAAAAATATTCTCACTTCCCCGACTTCCAACTCCACGCCTGATTATCTCTCTGTAGTGCGCCCACGTCCATTTGCATCAGTCAGGCCATCAGCCGGCTTCTCCAGCTAATCACGTTCCGGAGTAGCGTCCTATCAGGAAGATAATTCCCCGCAGGAGGATCTCCGAGTATGGAGTGCCAAACGTCTGTCCGATTGCTTTGGAACACATTCTGGCGCCCGACGTAGCGTGCGCTTGCTTCTGTAATTCGGTCTGATTCATTTCCATGCTCGTTTTTTTTTTTTCCTGTGCTGACAGATCTCTTTGTTGGATGTCCTTTATTTGTTGTGTGTTCTGAGATGGAAATGATTTTTTTTAAAAAATGTTTTTCTGAACAAATGGCAGTGAATTAAGGTTAATTTATTCTTTTGTTGTCGTTTCTTTTGTTATTTTCCATTTCGGTTGGATATTCAGAAGGCGTGTTCATAAAAATGACTCGTAAAAGCAAATGCAAAGACATTAAAGTGGACGTTTAATAAAGATCACACATGGAATAAAAGTGGTTCGCATTTTGCATTGTAATTGGTTTTCTATTGTTGCCGTGTGTCTTGAAGCTCTGAAGCGCAGACAGGGGGCAGTAGGGAGTTGTCTGCGTTTAACGTTGCTCAAGCGCGAGGTGTGAAATGTTGAGTTCGGTTAACAAATGCTCACAAGAGATGCTTTTTATATCTAAACATTCTCTGTGAGAGCCGGGATAGCGAATACCGATTTACCAGACAGCCTTTGGAAAGAACTGGAAATACTTCTGTCCTGACAGGTCTGCTGAAGTCAGACTGGCCTTTTTTTTTTTTTTTTTTTTGTATGGTTATTTTTTTCGATGCCCTTTCACGCTCAACTGAGACCAGATTCGGTTTTCTCCGCAGCAGACGGGTTTGTGTGCAAAAGGGCGGCTTGCTCCCTGAGCCCAGGCGTTTGAGAAAGAGGCCATTCTTCTTAATAAGTCTGAGGGCTGAGACGGCAATAAAACTCAATCTCGCCGCTGAGGACTTTAATAAGACGACAGAGGCGCTGATAGAGATGGAGACGTTTTTGAGGGATTAGTTGAGACAGGAATGAAAATGCTGTCATTTATACTCGCCCTTATGTTGATCAAAAGCCGTGCGGCTTTCTTTGACTGGGGAGCGTAAAATGAGAAGCTCTGAAGATTGTCCTAGCTGCACTATTCCCGTGCAATGTCTATGGGCTGTCAAATTTTGAAAATAAGCAAAAAGCTCTAATAAGTAGTTCATATTAGTCATATGCTGTATTCTGAAGCATTCTCCGACAATGTGAAACGCTATAAATTGTCCTCTGATTTTTTGCATATTCAAAAATGACACCAAGATGTTCGACGTCAGCGATTGGTTCTTGCAAGTCTCAAACAAACATGATTTTCGAGAGATTTTCTGTGACTGAGACTAAAGGTTATTCACACCAAGCATGCTACGGACACTGCAGTTTTGGCATGTCCCACTCTAAATGCTTGAGCTCTTCAAAACTGGGGGCTTCTGATTGGCTGTCGATGTTTTTGTTATTCAAAAGCTGGGGAAAAAAACTATTCATAAATTGATTCCAATGATACGTTTCTGTTAAAGATGTTGTGTGGACTCCCTATTCTCGATGAACGTTGACACTTCGTAGTCACAGTTACTGTCACTGGTGTAAATAGGCCTTGAGGTTCATTCACACCAACAACTATGTAGCAATCGACACCAATGAATGGCAACTGTTTAACACAAATATAATAAAGTGCAATTGTCATTATTACTCACCATCATGTGGTTTCAAACCCATCTTAGGAATCCGAGAGCTTACTGACCCTGCGTAGACGGCAATGCAACTGACAGGCCCAGAAGGGTAGCAGTTTAATAAAGCTACGAGGATCTTTTTTATGCACAAAGAAAACACAAACAAATAATGACTTTATTGAACAATTTCTACCTTTTGCATGTCAGTCTTCGTATCGGTGTGGTGCTGCTGAGCGCTCTGATGAAGCCAGATGCACCGTGCAGAGGAATATTAACGCTGTACGTCTTCATAGACATGTACGAAGACTTCGACAGAGAGGAAGAGTTTTCAGCTTTACTTATTTGGAACAGAACACACAGATGAATGTCGGAAGCACATGTATGCATCATGGCAGTGTTTGAACGCACATCGAAGACTGACATGGAAGAGTTTGAATTGGTCAGTCGCTATTTTTTTCCTTCATGCACTAAAAATACTAGTGTAGCTTCATAAAATAACGTTTGTCCCATGGACTATTTTAATAATATCCCATCGTTGCAGTCTATGGGAGGGTCAAAAAGCTGGCACATTTCATCAAAAATATCTTAACTTGTACTTCGAAGATGAACAAAGGTTTAAAACGACATGAGAGTAATTAATAACAGAATAACTTATAGAATAACAGCTCCCATTCATTGGTGTCAACTGATTTATAGTTATTGTAGCGAGAAATTAATGACAGAAATGTAATTTTCGGCTGAACAACCCCAAGGGGGTATTCGTCATCTTCGGTGCGAACGACTTTGAAATTCCCCTTTGTCCCTTACCTATGTATGTCATATGGCTTCAGAACACAGCACATGAAGCAGTTTTATAACACTTTATTTTTGGAGCTTGACAGCTCTTATATTCATTCTATAGAAAGGAGAAGCAAGAACATTGTGCACACCATCTTTTGTGCAAGGTTTTTAAAACCCGGTTTGGAACAGACTTTTCACTGAAATGAGATCAAAGCATATTTGTGAGTGAATAAACGATATGCTTATTGCAAAATTAAGCCAAGCTCAATGGCAACTCATCTGATATGCTCATTGAAGTGTTGAATAAACATCCTCGCACCGTCTCTGAAATTCCTTGTACTTCGCTTCGGATGCAAGAGCTTCAGTTCAAACAATCTGGCACCACCTACTCGTTCTGAATGTCAGCAACTTTTACTTTTCTACCTCCAAAGAGCACGTTGAACCTTTCCTGAAAAAAAAAACAAACAAAAAAAACATGACAAACACATTACATCGCACTAAACTCACCCTAATAGAATCATTTCAAAAGAACAGAAATAGCGCCTCGTCTCGCAGGAACTGAAGATCCGCTCCTCTCCATTAACGGGTCTGATAAAACCTATTAAACGATTGTGGAACATCTAAGAAGGATAATAAGGTGCGCTCAGCAGTGCTTGAAGTAAAAATACAACAGTGCGAACTGACGGCAGCACCGATTCTTATACTATTAGTCAAACACGAGCCTGTTACATTGGCAGTCGCATGGCAAATCAATGGGAGTGAGGGAAATATATTTCCAATATTCCCTTAGAAGAGCACCGAAGATGAGGAACAACACGACATTGCTCTCGCCAGTAGCTGGACGTCCATATTTCGGTCTCGTTGCTCAATTAGTATGTATGTAGCAGCCTCAGTCTCACTTATAATGCCAAGTAGGCAAAAGCTTCCAGCACTGAATATGAGATCCCGTTCCTCCCAGCTGAACTAATTATGGAAAGCATTTTAAATGTGCCATTTCCATAAACTAGTTCTCTCCTCCCTCTTCTGGGATCTGGAACGAAAAACAGTGCGTGTAAGTTTTCCTCTGCCGTCATGGAAACATGGAAAGTTTAGGCCGTCCTATGAAGCGCGCATGAAATATTAATGATCGCCCACTGCACGCCTCATGTAGCGCAGCGCACAACGCGTGCGTTATTAATTTAGACCGGCGGTGCGTTTCTCCATGCGAATTATGGCGTCAATAAAAAACAAACAAACGTTTCAACAGATATTCAAGTACTTTTAAGTATCATTAAATAAACACAAATGCAACAGATGTTTGTAATTAATTTAATGACTGCGGTATTGACAGCAGACGCAAAACTGTTAAATGCTTTAACGCAGTGCTGAAAGATGTGTTTTAATGAGTCACGCTTTTTGTGTTTTTTCCAAATGCTGATATAGCTGCGAATGGCATACATCTAACGAGAACACATTTTAAGGCGTCGTGGATATTTTTCCGTGATACAAAAGATTGGTGGCAACACCATGCTGCCCTCTAAGATACATCACTCTAAGCCAGCGTTCAGCATGTAAAAGCTAATCCCAAAATGCATTGTGACAAGCTTAGCGGAAACGTTCATCCATGGCAGATTGATTCTGTAGTGGTTCGGGCACAAAGTGATGACACCTTTGGTAATACGGAAGATATACTGACATTTCATTAAATTCCTGTAAGTATGGATGATAAATATAATTAAACATCTAATTATGCCGAACTATTTATTTAGTATGGATAATTAAATGTAATGAATGAATAGTTCAATATAGTATTTAGATAAAGTACTTCAATAAAGTAGTTTAATATAAGAGCGAACTGATTTTTGAAAACAGTAATACTCTGAAATTATGAAAAATACTGATAGTTAAGCGTACAGCATTTATTCGATTGAAATAAAATATTTACGTAATTATATTAAATCACTGATTCTAACTATGGAAAATAAATGGATAAAAAAAAAAAATAAACCTGTTTTTTTTGGGTGTGTATTTTTATTCTTATTACAGTATTGCGTCATTAGCTTAGCTGCATTCCAGAGTCAATTCTATTTGGATTAATTATTTAAGAGTTGAGTTGCCTTTGTGGCTAACTATGAAGGGCTCTCCAAATCTGTAATTTATGAGCTCCGCTTTTCGCCAGCATGCTGCCTTAGAAGGTAGCAACCTATGCAGCCAGTACACTAGCTTTTTGGATCCACTGAACTGTATGCTTTACAGTGCCATTGTGTCTTTGTACCACTCAAATGTCACATGATTATAAAAAAACGGCCCAACCAGAGCTCCACAAATAGCAGTTGAATTCATGTCTCAGAGCTGACGCTGACCTTTTGGGAAATATATGACACATTTCCTCTAGAGGCCTCTTTTGTGTTAGCACAGACAAGTCTTGAAGTCAAACTCCGATGTAAAAATCAATAAAACAACCTCTGGGACAAAGTTTTCTTTTTGTTCAAACACTACTATTGAAAACCCATAATGGAAGTTCTCGGAGCCATTTGTTAAGGTACGTGCTAATTAGCTTAGAGACAGAGGAGAGACGAAACAGACCTAAATGATGTAGTCAAAAGATATTTTTATGACATAAAAATAAATGTTATGTCTATGAAGGTATTTCCCATCCAGAAGTCTTTTAAACCAATCTAAGACGGTACTGTGTTTTGCTTGACCGACAGATAAGATCTCTGTATATCGAGCTGTGTTTCAGTTCAGGATTTCGATCTCTTGTTTGTCTGTGATTCCCACTGTTCTGAATCCGTGCCGGAGGCTCTTAGCAGGCAGAGGTTTGCGTGTTATCTAATTCCATGCTGTTATGGTTCACTTTGCTGATGCTGTTGCTACATCGCTGTTGCAACAGAAATTATGCACAGTTAAATCATCCCTGATCGAATCAGTGAGAATGTCCCGGAGCTGCCTTTGACTGGCAAAGAAAGCAGAACGCAGGCTTTATTGTCAGGGTGCAAGGACTTATCGCACAAATGATGAGTGATGCAACGGCAATGGAAGTTAGAGAAGTGCAAGAAGTTTTGTGCATAAAACAGTCCGAACTTTTAATAAAAGTTGACTGGAACAAATTACAGCCCTTTTGTTGTGTTACAAAGTCACTCAAAGTTACTCAAAGCCTTCACGCACTCAGCCACAAACCACACACACACACACACACACACACCCACAGAGATGATATTGATCCTGTTTAGTGGTTCAAATCTCAGGGCATTAGAGCTAGACCACTAAGACAAATAAAAGTGAAAATAAAGGGAATCATTCAGCGCCGAGGAGATGTCCTGGGTTTAATCGCATTCGAGTCAAACTCGTCAAACTGCAACTGCACTATTATAGTATTCTCTCTCTCTTACACACACACACACACACACACACACATACACTTCGTAGTAGATCTATAAAGGCCCAAATATACTTCAAACAAAGTTTTTTCGTTCTTCATTCGAGGGCAAAAGAAGTTTGAAAAGGCTGAGTGACGGTATACTGTTTCCGAACATTCAACCACTCTCGCTCTGCTGGAGGTGGAGGTTTAGATTAATGTAAACATGACTCGTGGCGCTCGCACGCAGCCTAGAAGTTTGATAAAAACTTTTTTTAATTTATTGTATACCTTTTCGCTTTAAAGAAGAAGAACAGCAGCAGAAGTATGGTGTGAAATTTATTTACTTGCTACCTTTCCTTTCATTCTTTTCCTGACTTTGTAAAACCTGCACCTGATGTTTCTCTACATCAATTTGCATAACTCCGGGTCACTGACAAGGTTTGTTGTCATTTCTTTGTAGGGATTAATTGTTTTTGCTGAATGTTTAAAGTCCCTGCGATTGTACAGGTGCGGATATATCTGTGGCAGCTCAGCTATGTATGAAGTGACTTGGAGATGTTTCTCCCTCGCCTAAATAAGAAATGAAACGGTGGAAAAACAATGTGTCAAAGAAGGTGGAGTTTCAGAACACATTCACTGATTGCGTAACTGCCTCAGACCAATGGTAGCTTGATGGTGTTTAGGAGTCCAAACAAACTCCTCAAAAAGTTTGCTTTGGTGAGCCAATTCAAAGTTCGTTTTGGCCTGGTTTTGTTCGTAATTACGTTATTTCAGTTCGTTCTTCTAATTCGTTTGAAGTATATTAGGGCCTTAAGTCTGAGTAGTGCAGACTAATTCTGTATCCCAGTACAAGGAAGACAGATGTAAAAAAAAAAAAAAAAAAAAACACCTATGTGGGGCGCTAAAGAGCGCTCTGAGTCCGTATAAAAGCGGTCTTTTCGCTGTGATACTCCAGCTCTTCGCTGTCTGACTCAGAGTTCATCCCTCCCGCCGCGTCCTCGTCCCCCCACACAGTGGGGATCCCCCGGTACGACACTTTCCCCCGGCCGAGTCCGAACCCGAAGCCCACTCGTATCCCCCCTCCGCCCGTGTCCATCACCGGCAGTTTCTTCCTCCGGCAGAACGGGGCACTAGCTGCTCCAGAGTGCAGTTGAAGCAGCACAAAAACGGCTGCAAAAGTGGCCAGGATGAAGGCACAACTGAGCACCGCCACCAGCGCCGGCAGTCTCGAGGATAATCCGGCCTCGTGCAAAGATTTATCCGAGTTCGGATCCGCCTCGTGCTGGAGCACGGGAACGCTGGGCGATTTTCTCTGGTTCTGGTGCAAACAAGAAGTGACCGCTAAGTGACTGTGAGAGGGACAGGACAGACATTCGTTCTCCCCGGACCCGAAGCACGTCAGGCAGGACGGGTGGCAGGGCAGGCACGCTTGTACGGTAGAGTGCTCCACCCAGTTGTCCAAAGACAAGTTGAGCACCTGCAGCCCAGAGCTGAAGCCGGGAGGGCAGGACTTCACACAGCCTTGCAAGAAAAGCGAGAAACCTGTGCTGCATTCTGGAAAACAGATAATAAGAACGCTTTATTGGAGATGTTATGAATCTTTAACGAACATGAAATGGCATCTGAAACGCATTTAACTTTCATAATTTGACAATTCTGAGAGAAACAGATGGAGCTAGGTTATTATTGGTTAATATTTTTTTTCCTGCTATTTTTCAAAGGTTGTTGAGATGAAAGTGAATATGAAAAAATATTTTTGGCAACACTTCACATTTGTTACATTAATTTATGAAATAGGGAATAAACTTTTATTTATAATTTAACTAATCACAGCTATATTCATGCCAGGAGACAAATAATATATATTAAACAATATATATATATATATATATATATATATATATATATATATATATAAAGAGAATAGAAGGTTGTGGAAAAACCGGCATTATTAATGCTTTTGATCTTTCCTTTGATCTAATCTTTCATTAAACTAATGCAGTTCAAAATTAAGCAAAATCATTATAAAATAAATGTTTTTCTCAAATAAACGTTTGAACACAATTATTGGTATCCCAAGAAATTCTTGAGTAAAATAAAATTCCCATTTCCAGCATCAGGGCAATAATGAAGAATTCCTAATCAACAGAAAATATTACAAATCTGTCTGGAAGAGGATATGTGTCTATATCGTCCTAATGGACAAGAGAGTGTGAGTGACCAAAGACCCTCCAAGGACCACAGCTGGAGAATTGCAGAACATTCTGACCACAAAAAAAACAAACAAACCCCAACAGCAGCTCCTACATGTTGTTTGGGAGGGTTTAAACAAAAACATAAAATCAAAGATTAAAAAATGTAAGAAAATGCCGTCATCCAAAAACAATCCCCAGCATACGTGTCGTCAGACATGACAGGAACGCTCAAGATAGGTTTGGTGAACATCATGTATACAATGAGGTATACTGCTTTATTTTTCTGCTGGAGGTCCTGGACATCTTGTTTAGACACGGGGCATCATAGATTCTATCAAATACCAGATAAAAATATCAAAAGGTGACGGACTCTGTTAGAAGTCTTATAATGGGTCATATTTGGATCTTCCTACTGGATAGTAATCCAAAAACAAACCTTAAAAACAACACAAAAATGGGTCACTGAGCGCAAAACCAAGCTTCTGTAGAAAATGATTGAGGTGAACTGAAGAGCAAAAGCACCGACATGGACCTGGGAATATAAAGGGTCTGGAGTGATTCTGGGTGAAGGAATGGTCTCTGATCTCTTGTCAGGTGTTCTCTAACCGCAGCCATTATAGGAGAAATATTCTGGACAAAGGGAGGTTTCAAAAAGTAATCAATTGTGTCCAATGAGTATTAGAGAAAACCATTTATTTCATAATGATATTTACACTCATTTTAAATTCTTATTCTCCAATAAAAGGCTAGATTTTTGCTATTTATTCTAAATAAAAAACCTAATTTCGATTTTCATATTCTTACCGTGTATATATATTTAGGTTTTTAAATTGGAAAAATAAGTGCCATCAAAATGAATGCATTTATTTTTCCAATTTAACAGCATTTAAAATATTCAACAGTTAACGCAGGGGCGCAGCTAGGGTTGGACACCCAACTCACAACAGCTGCTTTTCCCTTTTTTTTTCTTGACAAGATTTGCTTTTATTTACACGCAGAATGCCTTTGTTACATGAAACAGGAGACTTAGACATGCGCTACGCTTCGCCTCAGTGACAGGTGCTAATCAAACGAGTGCAGAAACGGTACAGACGACGAGCAGCTTCAGCAGCCATTACGCTGGGCTTGTAGCGGGTGCTCTTCAACTGCAAGCACAAATACATGCAGTTCACGCTGCCTATATCATTTCATATTAAATTGCTAATGTACTCAAATTCTGCATATTTCCTATATTTAAAAACTTGTTGTGGGATTAATCCTGATTAACATCAGAAAAATATAATCTACATTTTTTGTTTTAGCAATTAAGAGCAGACACACATATATACAGACAAATATAAAGATGAAAAAGACCAGTATAATATGCATATTTACAACAAAAATCAATTTATGACACATTTAGAATGAATTACGTTCACCCCAAATACTAATTGGTTGTAATTTTTTTCCCCACTATCCTGTATTTTTTTAATTTAAAAGATAATAAAATGTAATATCCTTCTTTAATCTTTTATATATTTTACTATACACAAGTCAGAATAAGCATGTTGTTAGAATTTTTACATAAATATTGTTACATCGAATGACAATGTAACATTATTTCAACCAGATTTTGACATTTTATTCTCCAATAATTTATTTGAAACCTTAAAAGTAGACACCTTACTCACAAATAATGTGTTTTCTATGGACATAAAATCACTTTTGTGAACTTCTTTTGATGCAGACATCTTAATGTCTTTGACCCATATATATATATATATATATATATATATATATATATATATATATAGGTCGTGTGTTGACCCTACTGGAAAATGTTAGCACATTAGTTTTCTAAAACATAACATGCAAATGAGAAAAACCTGCCTGCTAAACTGCTGTCATTGTAGAATTTAAGGGTAGTTAAACTGTCAGCATCTTTATAACTAGGTACACTGTCAAAAACAAAGGTGCACACATTTGAAGATATTTATTCGGCAACCTTAAAAACTCAAGAACACACATTAAGTATGCGCTGCAGTCTGCACACTTTCAATACATGAGCTAAGCATTCACGTTTGCATTTGCATAATTGCCTGGAGAATTTTTCTGGAATAACTCCAGGTACTTTTATTATAGGTAATAAGGTCATTTCATGTTGTGCTCTCATTTTTGGTCCAAATGGGACAAATTATTCACCTAGTTAAATTCAGTACTACCTGGAGTATCATTGCAAGAACATCTTATGAGAAATGAGTGAAAAAACTTTTTTTTTTTTTATCAAAGTTTGTCCTTGACCGCAGCCACAGTATGGGGCCATGATGGAGAAATCCATCATCAAAGCTCTAAGGCAACTTTGAATAATAAACATAAGCATTTGATTAACAAATTCAATTTACTGCCCTCTGAAGGTTGGGAAAGTACGACCTCACATCAAGAAGAGGCTGAGGATTTTCAAAACTTTTCCACTTCTTTAATAATGCACAGATTAGCTAATTTAAACCTCTCTGGCATCACTCTCCAGTGTTTTGCAATATTTATACTCATAAACATATATTAATATTCATAAGCACAACAGCAGTCATAGTGAGACATATGAAAACTTTTGCTGAGTGTGTAAATATTTCCTCCCGGTCATGAATGTCACCATCTATATAAGTTTTGTCTGTTGTGTGTGGGTTTTTTTGGGATGCACTTTCGTGGTGTGTCTCACCGATGCAGATCTGTTGGGTGTCAAAAGTTTTGCAGCTGTTGTTGGAGGGCCGGGTGTAATCAGAAATGGATGGATCTGTGGCACTGGAGCCGGTGCCGTACAAGATGAGGGTGAACTGAGAAAGAACACCTGTGGAAATGATACCTGAACTTTAAAGATGCTTTGATCATCAACAAAAGCGCAAATGAAGTCACACACGGCATAAGAAATAATTTTCTTAATCCGTATTTTTCATCTTTTCAGTTTTTTTTTGGAGTCACAGTATCTAAACATCCTTAAAACAAGATAAATACACTTGAAAAGCAATTTATGTAAGATACTTAGACTTGTTTTCAAAGAAAATATATTCAATTAAGTTTGCTAATCGCACTGGCAAATTGTTTATTTTTTTTGTTTCAAGCATAAATCAAACTAAATTGAGAGAGATTTATTCTCAAAACAAGAAAAAAAAACTAAAAAAACAATTTGCCAGTGGGGTAAGAAAAATTAACTTGACTCAAGATTTATTCTCTGAAATGACTTTTATCTTCTTCTCAGCAATTTTCCTTTTTGAAAGTAAATGTATCTTGTTTTAGAGGATGCTTAGACGTTTGTACTAAAAACCTAGACAAAACACTGATTGTGAAAAAGGCGAATATAGTACCGTAATCATTTAGTCCAGCCACATTCTCGATCTCTAGCGTCCATTCTCCACGAGGGTCCTCGTCCCAGGAGTGAGTGGTCATGAATGCCCAGTCGTTGAAGCCTTCGGCTGAGTTATCCTGAGGCCTGAACACGAGAGAAAGAGATACACAAAAAGATGTGTAAAGCTCAAATGAGACTGAATGTGTCAATGACTTGTGTTTGCATTTACAATCCAAATAATTACATTTCGTCTAGATAATGGGGTGAGTTGTTTGTATATTGCCAGACAAGTTAACAAATCTGTTTTCTTGGGCATCAGATGCGTTTTCTGTGAACACCTTTGCTCAAAGGTCAGTTTTTTTAATGCAGTAAAGACAATTCTGAACTTACAAAAGGTTTCTGTCAAAAATTCAGCGTTGTACCAGAATCAGAGGAATTTTAAAATGTATATTCAGGCATGAGACATAAATAGATGTAATATCTGACCACGCCCCCAGTACATATATTTTAGCACATTAAAGGATATCTCTTATATTGTAATAATAAATACTATTGTCCTGTAATAAACAAAAAGCAGCATTTAACAACACAATTTAACACATATTAACGATCATGATGACAATATAACATGTAAGCAATAAGGTACGAGAGGCTGTGCTGTATCATGAATAAATCACAACTGAAGGGTGCTGTTAGGCACGACCCGAAGCGGTTACCACACAATTCAAGATATTAAAACTAAAAAAGTTCATTAAATGCAGTCCTTCCGCTAAAAATGAGTCCCTGACAGCAACAGACGACAAGAGAATGTTCCGAACACGACTCTCATCTAATGGAGCTTAAATAAAAACAATAGCACAGAATAGCTTTATCATCTGCTGCTTCATTTTTTTTGAACACCATATATGATATATATATATATATATATATATATATATATATATATATTTATTAGTTTTAAAACAGACTGATTCACGATGTAAGATTGCAAGGGTTGTTACAATGTAAACCGATGGACCTATAAAATCATACCTGAAACAAACACTAATAGATACTGTAATAGTTCATCTCAAGTCAGAAACTGCAGGCTTTCACAGAGATGCACACATATCAACATCTCTCCGCATGAGAAGCGTTTATTAGACAGGGAAGGGCCTGGTCTCAAAATTAAAAATGAAAGACGCATCTTTAACAGATATCTAATTTGCAGACATTCATGATGCATGGAACCGTTTTAATGCTGTTTTCTTGATTGTTTATGTTGCTATGGTTGGTTGCTAATGGCGTTGCTCAGTGATACACAGAACCGATGGGTGAAGCGGTCATAGCTGTGCTGTATCATGAATAAAACACAGCTGCTGACCAATCAGAATCCAGTAATGGAACTAACCGTTTTATAAATTATAATAAAGTACTATAATATATTATAGTAAAGTATATAATAACGAATGTTGCTTTTCCAAATGCAAATTAAAGTGGCTCAAACCGAGTACAGTGCAGTAAGTACTAACAGTGAATTAAAACTAAAAACAGTAGACATGTAGCAGACATGTAGTGCATCAAACTATATAATTTATATAATTACAAATTTTATAACAGCACTAAGCAATCTCAAATTCTCACCACCATTTCAGTTTCAGTGGTTCACATTTGGCGCGATGAATCATTTGAATGCGTTTAACCGTCCTGGAAATGGCGCCGCGAACACGTGCACCGCTCTCAGGACCATTCTGTGCATAGTGTGTCTTTTTGCAATTTATTTAGGTAATAGCTTAAAGGGATACTCCACCCCAAAATCTAAATTTTGTCATTCATTTCTTACCCCTATGTTGTTCCACAACTGCTTTGTTCGTCCGCGTAATTTGTCTAGTCAATCATAGTGTCATTTCGGAGAATATGCACAGGATGCAAACTACATACGCTCTGCGTCTTCTAAGAGTATTTATATTTTGATTTGAACAAAAACAGCTCATTCTGTGGTGCACAGTGCGTTTAGTAGATATACTCAAAAAATGGCGCTTACAGTGATTGTGGAGAGACACAGAGGAGACAAAATATTGAATGTCATTATTTTAATTTTCTTTGCACGCAAAAAGTATTCTAGTCGCTTCGTAACATTTGGATTTAACCACTGATGGCAGATGAATGCGAGTGATTAATGAAACTCAATCATCACTAACCAAAAAAAATAAATAAAAAATCTTGCATCAAATCTCATGGGTCCTCAAAGGCCGGAAAATACAAATGTTATGCAAATGTATTGCCAATGTATTTTTGTTAAATGTTTACCGTGGAGCCAGCAGCGTGGAGCGAGTTCCCAGCGGGCTAATGAGGTGGACAGCCAGGTTTCCTCTGTGGTTATAGGTGAGGGTGAGTCTGGCCTGCACATGCTCCAGAGAGCTCACAAAATCCAGCTGCCCAGAGCAGGCCTCTACACTTCTGCTGAAGATCAGGTGGTTTCTTACGTCCCTACAACACAAAAAAATTGAAATTACACCCAACTCTGACAAGCAATTATATGATGAAATGTAATTTTGCTGTCAGCTTCATGTATCTACTTTGCCTGTCCTTAAATGGTGACCTCTGGGTCCCCAGGTAGCAGGAATTAGCTGGCATTACCTGGTGTGCTGATGGACTGCCTGTGCTGCATGAGGTGTTTGACCGTCCTTACCTGGGCTCGGCCAGCATATTAATGACACATTTGTGCTGCGGCCCCACGCTGCTCCAGTTCTGGGCCAAAGCGACCATGGCACTAGCATCAAGCAGACCGTAGCCATAAGAGTGGCTCACTGCCACATAGAGAGACAGAGAGAGAGAGAGACAGATGGAAAAAGTAACAAGGTCAGACACGTCTACTGAATAAACATAGATCTCTGATTCGTTACGAGAACCGTGACTTACCTAATCGCCCCACGCCATTGGTCCTCCAGTCGTTGGTTATAAGGAGGGCGGGACGTGAGGTTCGTACAACGAGATGCTGCATGTCTCTCCAGGTCAGGTTCATGCTGGATGTCGCATAAAAAAAATTAAAAGTGATACGAGTATTACATTGCAACAGGGCCACAGATTTATTTTCATATTCACATAGATAATTTGCACATAATTATCCTCTTGGATGTGACAGGATGTCTTTTTGAAAGACACATAATTAAAGCTTTTCTTTCACTCGAGTCACAGAAAATTGCAAATGGAAATATTCGGTCCTGGGGGCCATGCATCATGTTGTAATTACACAGCCGATGAAGCTTTTTTTTTTTTCCCTAAATGAAAACCCAAAATTGTATTCCCCGAAAACGCAGTAATATCAGATTTAATTTATAACTGTATTTCCTTGGTTCACGACTCAAGCTTATTAGTTCTGTCAGCTGTTGCTCTTTGTGGCGGAAACAAGCGGCTTTGGGACTCGTGGCCCCCACGGCCAAGGTTGAAAATCACTGTTATTTCTCAACAGGGTATTTCAGGGCAAGCCACGTCTGAGATTGGACATAAAACACTGCTGAAAATACCTGCATGACAACCCATTTCCACCCAAATGAAATGGATTTAGCGTAAAGATACGCCGTAGAACAGTATGACAAACACCCTGCTCTGGCATCCAGATATTTTTCAGGGTGATTTATGAAGAAGGGGATCCAATTCATAAGCTTTCAATATTTTTGACCTCACAATAAATGACTTAGTGGGTATATTCATAATGCCCCATGCACGATTTATGAACCTAAAGCCAAGGCGCAGATGTAGCGATTTACATTCAGTGATTAATAGATATAAGACTGCTGAAATTCTCATGTTGTACATGGCAAGACTTGCACAGATATCGAACAGATATCCTTTT
This sequence comes from Puntigrus tetrazona, assembly GCF_018831695.1. Taxonomy (NCBI): domain Eukaryota; kingdom Metazoa; phylum Chordata; class Actinopteri; order Cypriniformes; family Cyprinidae; genus Puntigrus; species Puntigrus tetrazona. The sequence continues at coordinate 4,846,766 of NC_056723.1, forward strand.
ATATAGATGAGGTGCCAGGGCTGGAAAACATGCCAGATCCTTTAAACAGGCTGGACTCACACCAGGAATCTATTCATGGACAGGGGGAGGAATAATGTCCTCACCAATTAAAGATTTCGTAACAACAACAGTATGGCTACACTTATGCAAAACAGCACTACATCACTCCTATTGTAATCAAAAAATTACAATAGAAGCACTTTCACTTTGCGACCTGAATATATATATATATATATATATATATATATATATATATATATATATATATATATATGTGTGTGTGTGTGTGTGTGTGTGTGTGTGTGTATGTGTGTGTGTGTAGTTCTGAGTTTTATAGATTCCATGTCCAAGCATCAGCTCCTGCACAAGCCCACATTTCAGATTTCAGTGGAAAGTGAGTCTTTTTTTCTGAACCCAGACGTTCAAAAGTCACCTACAGCGTGACATCACAAAGACTTCCCACCGATGAAAAGCACAGAGTTGTGACAGAAAGAGAACAAAGATGGAGGTTCCTTATATAAAAAATGCCCCTGAAAACGTCCTTGTCTCTTTTATTGTGGGGGCAAGCACGATCAAAGCCGACACCAGCGGGGCTTAAAACCCTGAACAGCAGGGGCCGAACTCACACAAGCAATGTGTGTGAACCACTAGCCCTGTGACTCTGCCACACACAAAAAACTGATGCTTGTTTGAGACATGATTTCCATGTCTTACTATAACCTCAGGATACAATCCTGTGCAGGAGCTTTTAATCGAGCATGATGACTTGATGTTGTATAAGGGCCTCGGGGTCAATCGCCCCCCAAACAAGGAGTGTTGACTGGCAGTCATCACACATCTCTCTCCATCTCTCCTTCATTTTTTTAGATGAGCAGTGTCAAGGCGATGTCAGAGTGTGTCGGAGGGCTGAAGATGATGCACGGGGGGTAATGAAGTATAACCGATGAGAGGGAATGATGGACAGGAGTGTGTAGAGCGAGTGCGCTCGTGTCTGTCCGCAGAGACAGGTGTCATTGTTGTCATCACTCACTTGGCCTCCAGAGCGAGAGCGATGATTCCCGCGGCCAGAGGAGCCGAGGCGGAGGTGCCCGTGTGCGAGTCCGTACACTTCTTCCTCAGGTCCGTTGTCACCTGCGCAGATGAAAAAACAAATATATGGAGAGGTCAGGTGTGTTAGTGGTCAGCCATCGGAAGGACATTTGGTAGTGACTATATATAAGATGTGAGGGCGTCCGTCAGCCAGAGGCGCCTGTCAAGAATGTGTGCCCGAGAGGAAAAACCTCATTCACTGCAGCTTCTGTGATGAGATGTGTGACAGCTTGGGAGACTTAATAAGTTGGCACCCCACACATGAGGGTTGGGGGGGGAGACACGGCGACATGCCTGCGTGATTGACAACGGTCAGGATGAGAGTACGACCAGCCTGAGGCCACAGAACCATCAGAGCGAACACAGGTGAGCGGCTGCCAGACACCCAAACGCACACACACACTTTCTCGTTTGTTTTATTTGTCTCTGTCCCTTCAGTCTGATTTAAACACATACAGACACATACATACTCAAAATCCCACCCCACCGCTGACGGCAAGATTGCGTCCATTTTTAAATTGAATCTGTTACTACCTTTGTCATCTTAATGGAACTGGGGGTCTCCGAAGAGGGAGAGGGGGAGCTATCGCAGTCGCACATACTGGGACAGACTTGACATCAAGCAAACAAACACTCTAAAGCCGTCTGAAACACCTCGGATGAGCTTCAATGAGCTGGCGCAGATAGATTTGCCTGGAGAGTCTGAAACCACTTTCACAGGAACGAGCGTATCAGAGATCCGCAGTTCGCATAACTACCCAAAGCACAAGAAATCATATTTTCCCCTTATTTGAGTATGAAATTGGGCGAACTAAATTCAGCTGGTCAAAAAGAGTTATCAGGTTGAATATGCAGCTAGCTAGATATTCTGCTAGCTACATAAAATAATAATAATAATAGATCATATCTAAAACACTAGATTAATGAAACAATGACTGGATCATTCCAAATCCAGTCGACCATTAATTTATGAATCATGAATCAACAAATCAGATCTTTGAATCAATGTCTCAATACTATCATTCCAACTCCAGTGAACAAATCATTCATGAATCTAGAATTAGATTTTATGAATCAGTGACCCAACTGGATCATTCAAATTCAAATGAACAGACCATTAATGAATCAATTACCAATCATGATGAATCATTCCAATTCCAGTAAATAAATAATTCATGAATCAGATCTTTGAATCAATGACCCAACTGGATCGTTCCAATCATTCATGAATCAATGATTTAGGTCATTGAATCGTAGTGTGAAATTGATTATTCCAATTCCAGTGGACAAATCATTGAAGCGGATCATTGAATCCATGATCCAACTAAATCATTCCACTTTTAGTAAGCAAATTGCTCATAATTCATAAATTAATGAATGAGATCTTTGGATCAGTGACTAAACTGTGGCATTCCAAATCCTGTGAACAAAATATTCATGAAACATTAAAACATCAAGGAGATCTAACGCAGATGTCAACAGTTTTAGTGAATATGACTTACACAACTGCTATCATAAGACTTCAGTAGTCTAAATATTACATAAGCTGTTAGACCACTTTTATGGTGCTTCACAGCCCCAGTCCTCATTCACTTTAATTAAACAGAATAGAGTGACTAGGAAATTCTTCAACATGACATGAGTGTGCGTAAATGACAGATTTTTCTAAAACGACTTCTGAATTCTGTTAGAAACGCAGCCACAGTTCAAACTAATAGCCCAGATGCTCATCAAGATGATCCAAAGTAATGACTTTTAGAACTTGTGAAGGGCATCTTCTTTTTATAGACGTCTTTTGGCCCAATTAGCTTGCCCTAATTAAAAAGCCTGTTCAGGCACACTCAAATACAGCTTATGCAGATAAAACCAAAGTATGTAACAGAAAACGAGGGGGAAACTTGCAAATAAGATCCAACGAATCTGCAATGCAGCATGTTTGGTATTCCAAAATTGCTGCCTCTATGTCTTTTGCTGTCTTTCACTCGGTCTAATTTCAATGCTCCTTCTCTCTTTTGCTTTTTCAAACACTTTTTTTCTCATTTTCACTCTCGGAGGAAACGCCGGGGCAGAGAAGCAGATGTGTACGGCATGCCGCAGCAGCACCTGTGATTGGGAAGTTTTCAGACGCTGCTCTAAAGTGATTTTTTTGCCTCCTTAGGGCATGACGTTCAGAGAGCTCTTTTTCATATAGCCCACAGGAAATCACAGCGGCAGATGTGGAAATCATTTCACCGCCTGACACTTCATCTTCACAGCACGCTGAACGGGGCGGCACTCCATCACTCGCTTTTCCTGTGTACAGTCGTGACGTGACCATTTAAACCAAGCTGAAAATTTGGCACGCACGGGTTGTTTGCGCTGACGTTTACAGTTGTGCTTACAACCGAGAATGCCAGTGTTTGTGAGAGGGCATGACGGTCTGTCAGTGTGCCGTTAACGTGTAAACGCTGCGGTGCTGAAATGTGAATGCTATTTCTGGAGCCTTTAATGAGACACGGTCTCAGCAAACTGTGCGTATGTGTTCCTGATAATAAACACATCTGAAGGCTTTTGTAAGCATTTGCATAGATAACTGAAAAATGGCTGCGCTGCAAAAAAATATTTTTCCACTTTTACTGCACAACTGTTAACTGGAATTGACAATTCAGAAAACATGCTGAGTATATCTTTAGTTGAAATAATATATTGTGTGTAAATATTTAGTGAAGTATATTTTAAAAAGTTCAGAAAGTGGTTAATATTGTACTAAAGTTGCGCTAGTGTGTGTGACATGCGGGAGCTGAAAGAAGCAGGTGGTGGGTATTTGTGTCAATGTTGAGAATATGTATATATATATTAGGGATGCAACGAAATTCCAGCTGCCACAAATTTATCGGGAGAAAACATGAGCTGAAAATAGGCTATATAATATAATAAATATGGTGCGCCCTGCCCCTGTCATTGTGTAGTTTGACGCTTCGCTTAGTATTCCATTCAGTGAATGTGCTTCTGCTCGTATAGTAGCCTACCACTCATGCTCAAAGACTGCTCAAATAACAACGCTCAAAAAGCAGAGTCCACTCAAATAACTTGGTGACAGGAGGTGTCTATGTAGTATACTCGCTCCTGCTTGCAATAGAGCTACTGTGCTGTAACATGCTCTACTACAGCTGACTCTACCCTCTTGTGACGCTATGCTCTGCGCACGTGCTCAGATAACAATAGCTTTGTGGGATTATACATTATTTTGACAATTATTTTTCAGAAAATGATATCTGATTCTGTTGTATGGAAATGAATAAAAATAATGTAACGCTATTTAATATTAAGGTAACACTTTACGATAAGGTTTCGTTAATTAGTATGCTAACTGACATGAACGAACAATACATTTATTACAGTATTTAATAATCTGTCTTACTGTTAGTTAATAATACAGCTGTTCGCTGTTAGTTCACATTCATTCAGACTTTTGTTACTTTCAGTAAAAGTGTAGTTATTTTAAAGGCTTGTATTTTTGATGATTAAAACTGTTAAATTAAAAAAGTCTTACAAGTCTTACATTACTTAATATTAATAAAATAACAAATAACATAGCATGTTCGAATGCTGTCAAATAATTAATTGCATCCAAAATAAACATTGTTTACTTATTATGTATATACACACATTGTATATATATTTAAATAATTATTATATATATATATATATATATATATATATATATACATAGTTTATATATAAACAAATTTTTTCTTATATACATGCGTTTGTATATATATATATATATATATATATATATATATATATATATATATATACATAATCATTTGACAGCACACACACACACACACACACACAAACATGCATATATATTTAAGAAAAATGTTTATATATGAATATATATATATATATTCAATGCTTTGAATTGCACTTGGTGATGTATGGCTTGTATGCAGCTTTCCTTGAAGCTTTCTGCACACTGTTTTTGAGCTAATCTGAAGGCCACATGTAGTTTGGAGGTCTGTAGCGATTGACTCTGCAGAAATTTGCCGACCTCTTCGCACTATGCACCTGAGCATCCGCTGACCCTGCTCAGTCAGTTTACGTGGCCTACCACTTCTTGGCTGAGTTACTTCCTAAACGCTTCCACATTCTTTTAATACAGCTGACAGTTGACTGTGGAACATTTAGAAGCGAGGAAATTTCACGACTGGATTTGTTGCACAGGTGACATCCTATTACAGTTCCACGCAGGAATTCTCTGAGCTCCTGAGAGCGACCCATTCTTTCACAAATGTTTGTAAAAACAGTCTGCATGCCTAGATGCTTGATTTAGTACAACTGTGGCCATGGAAGCGATTGAAACACTTGATTCCGATTTTTTGGATGGGTGAGCGAGTACTTTTAGCAATATAGTGTATATATAACAAGGCGGCATTTATTTAAACAAACAGTGAAAACTGTAATAGTAACTGTAATAATTATATTCTATTTCAATAGGCAATTTAATCTTGTGCAGGCAAAACTATATACTAAATAGAAAGTTTCTTACTAAAAAAAGCATAATTTTCTTTCAATATGAAAAATAGCCTATTCAATTTTAATGTAATATATTATATATAAATCTGAAAAAAATTATTAATTATTAATTTTTATTCTAAATGTTATAATATTTATAAATATTAACATTTAATTTAAGATTATTTTGCTAACAAAAATAAAAAAATTGTATGTGTGAAGATGCAGTGCGTTCCTTTATGAAAGGAAAACGCTTACATAAATGCCTCTGCATGAGATTATCATAAACTCTAACATATGTGACTAAGCTAAATGTGTTTGGAGGTCTGTTTGAACATATGAACGTACAATCTGTTTCTCGTTGAGGTTTCCGCTGCTATAGGTGGTGGCGAGGGTGGAGGAACAGGCCTCGCTGTACCACGGCACATTTCCATACTGTGTGGTGCTGCTGATGGAGAGCGTGTAGATACTGTTGGTGTATCCGTCACAGTTGCAGCTGTCTCGCTCTCTCCCTCCGTTACCCGATGCCCAAACAAAGATAGAGCCCAAGCCACCTCGACCCTAGAACAGATGCATAAAACCTGGTCAATCATCCTTTTAAAATACTTTCCACTACCATGTTTTTGAAAGAAGCCTTTCTTTCACCCCCCCAAAAAATTATATATAATAAATAGAATTGGCACCAAACATTTAAACGATAGTGTCAACAAAGATCTAAAAGTCTTTATAGTCACATCCAACAGTCTGTTTACAAAACTGGCAAGAGCTAATTAAAAATCCCTGCTTCCAATCTGATTGGCCGGCCTTTTGAGACTTGACGCAAAGGTTTATCCCTTCTGGAAACAAACTGTTGTTGGGCTGATACAAAAGTTCTGAGGTAGAACTAATCATGGGATTTGTGAGGTCTGTGGCATCGAAACCTAAAAAAATTAAATACAAGTGGGCGATTCTTGGCCAGAATACGCTGCTGACAGTCTTTATGCAAATGAAACGCCTGGCTATGTTAAACAAATGTATTTATGAATCAAACATCTGTGTAGTGTCCATTAATGTCTGCGTGCACAGGCCTCATCTCTATTACAATAGGCCACAAAAATCCAATTGAACGAGCCAATTATGGCTGTCATGATTAATTTAAAACCAATACTGTGACCTCTGAAATCTGCTGTATTTAATGCCTTAGTAATACTGGCTAGACAGCTGACAAAGCGCCACTTTTTTCCCCTCTCATATATATTAGCCTCCTCTCTCGCTGCAGTCGAGCAAGTCTGCAGAATTTGATTAAAGTTTCTGTTCTATCTTCCGCTGTCCATATGGGTAATATTCACAGCTGACTGATTCAGGATTATTGTGACCATAAACGGTTTGTTTGTTTGTTTGAGACGCTGCAATCTGGTTCGAAAATATTTAGAGGCACAATTCTAGGAATGATAAAATTGGGGATAAAAAACGAACGTGGTAAAGTGCGGGAATTGCACCGCTGAGGCAGATGTTTATGCGATGCGTAATTTGAGTAAATTACTAAAGGGAGAAATCAATTTCAAATCCCACCAAAATTAACAGCAGTCAAGCTCGTTCTGCACGACTGTATCAAAGTGCCATTATTCACACAGATGAGACAAAAGATTAGATCTTTTTGTGACGCTCTGACAAAAGCATGTCTGTGATTACCAAGGACACGTTCAGGATGAAACAGAAGCACTCGTGGTGGGCAGCCGTCCTAAAAAGGTCAGACACTTTGCCTGTCAGACATCATGTTTTTTTTTTTTGGGCTGTGTCAAACCTCATAATTTCTATGTGAGAGGTAAAAGCAGGTGGTTTTAATTCCATAAAGATATTTTACTGAAGATATCCTAAATGGCTGCTGGAATGTTTTTAACACACTCGTGTGGGGAGAAGCGCGGTGATTTTTTTTTAACAAATTTTCAATGTTGCTGTGAAACTGTCTGGGGAGAAGAAATGCTGTGAGCATGTGGTTTAAAATACTTCCCACAAGTACAAGCTCAAGGTTTATAAATGAAAGTGGAATAAAAACGTCAGTGACACTGAACACTGGAATAATGATGCTGAAAATTTAGCTTTTAACTAACATGAACAAACAATGCACTTTTTACAGTGTTAATGCATTTTTGTTAACATTAGTTAATAAAAATACAGCCATTCGTTGTTAGCTCATGTTAGCTAACAGTGCATTAATTAACGTTAACAAACACAACTTGAGATTTAATTAATATATTAGTACATGCTTAAATGAAATACTGTTCACTCCTAGTTTATGTTAACCAATGTTGTTAACTAATGAACCCTATTGTAAATTTGTTATCAAATGAATATATAAAATTGTAATATAATAATATTTAATATTATTTCTATTTTTATTATTACTATTTCTTACTATATTTTTCATAAAAGTAAATGCAGCATTGGTGATATTAAAGCAAGGCGAGGCGAGTATATTTTTAAAATCCTACCAATTGCAAACTTTTTAACAGTAGTGTATTAGCAAAAGTAACAGTAATATTTGACTTAGAAAACACCATAAAAGCTAGAAAAACGGAAAAAGTCACTGTTAAAAGAAAGGGTTTAATCAACAGCCTTGTTTTTGAGTCACAGATGAAAACAAACTGATTTTCATATTCATATAGTGCGAAGTGTATGCTGAAACTCTATCAAGGTATAGACTCACTAGGGATAAGGTTATGTGTGCCACACAAGACAGAATTAACATATCAAAAACAAGAAGAGAAAACAAATGCTCATCTACTTCCAAGATCACAGTAATCTCCCTAAATATAGTATTTGCTGTAATCCTGGGTTTGTCAAAGCGCACATCTTTCTCACTTCTCTCTCTCTGTAAACGCAGGCGATGACATCTTCTTACAGCTCACCCTGTCCAGCCTGCTTCCTCTAGCTGAGGTGCTGATGGGAGATGACGGCAGCTGTGACACATTTAGCTGATCTAAAATCTGCTCGCATGACCTGACGTGAGCACTCGCGCTGACACTGACTTGAGGAGACACTGTGGCTGGAAGTCATTCATTTTCAATGAGCGTTTCAGTAACATGAGCGATTTGTAGGCGGTTCTAGTGATTTGACGGGAAAAAGTTGAGAAAAGTTTGATGTATGCAAATGAGCACAAACGCTACTCCGGAGTCTCCGGAGATGCTCAAAATTACTCGCACATTTGCATGGATATAAAAAATTTACGGATTTCAGAAATTATAAACATTTGTGATGTATTATGCAGTTCTGCATTTTCACATTTTAGAAAATCTTAGCGTGGCTGAAAATGCATCTGATTTGTAATCAGATTTTCAGAAGCTGTGGTCAGTTACGCAACCCACTAAAAATGCTAGAACGTCCAGCGGCAGAAACGCCTACTAGCAACCAACAGTACTGTGACCTAGAGACCTCTTCCAGTCTGTACTGACCTCAGTAACCCCCTGCAGGAAAGCTTCTTTGGCCAGTTTGGCAGGGCCATCCACGGTCTTCCCATCATCCTCTGGGCCCCAGCTGGCGCTGTAAATGTGGATGTGCTGGGAGTTCAAGCTGAGAGACTGAGCCTCCACAACATCTGTTACCTCTCCGTCCAACATCCGCACACCTGCATGCAGAACAGAGGTGGGAAGAAAGAGCGTTAATGAAGATACCAGAGAGACTGGCTTTGTGAAAATGATGGACATTTGGAAGAGAGTTTCCAGCACAAAGTTTTCTTTTGGCAGGCAGTGAAAGTGAAAAAGCACAGCCATCCAGAACCTATTTTATTTGAAATATAAAACTATATGGAGAAGGATTTGGACCAATGAGTTGTTTTATTATGCTTAAAGACAAATGTGTGCAAATTCATCAGTCAGCACCACTGCTGACAAACATTTAACCAATCCCGTTACATTTTCACGTCATTAACATTTTGCAGAAACATGGTTTGTGTAACTCGTTGTAGCTGCTGAATCTGAGTGGAGATGATGACTAATTTGCATATGTAATGATTCTGTGCATGCTAAATAATGTAAGGATGCGGTTACAAGCATTTTTAAGTTTAAATTACTTTCCCGCCAAAAACTAAATGTGCCATTTTGATTATCAAAGATTTAATGGATAAAATTGGTTATGGTATTGAGACTTGATGGCAAAGGAACCACTGGTGGACACCCAAAACAAAATAAAATACATTTTTGTAATTAATTATACGGTCAAATTTGTTTAAATTAAATCTGGAAATATTTCCTTTTGATTACATTCATTTTGTTTTGTCACCATGCTATATGCAAATGTTATTTTCAAAAGTCTGACGTCTTCGGCCTGAGGTTAATTGCTTGTCGCAGTGTTATGTCATGTCCAGCTAGAACACGGTGTAAGATTGGGAGAAAGAATCTAATTAATAAGAATGATTCTGTGGCTGTTTGTTTGATTAATAATAATCCTAGCAACAGGATTCAGACACTTCATGCACCCTCCCTCACACACACATGACCCAGCGGCCAATTAGATCAGCAACATCTGCTGTCTTTAGACACACACACACACACACACACACACACAGGGACAGATTTATCCTCTTATTACAAAGATGCACACGCAGAAACACAGAAATCACATGCAGACGCAGGCAATGCCCTCTACCTTAATCACCCTCATCTAGATGGAGAAATATTTTTCTATAAAGACTATTAAAATAAGAGATGTGGAATTTGTGTGTGCCCGCAGCGATGTCTGGCCCTGAACGCGCTCAATGTGACCGGAATAGCCAAGATATTTCTAAGATATTCACCTTAATGGATGTGTTTTATAATTGAAAGATAAAGCGTTTGAGATTAGTCCAAAGCAGCATGACAACATCAGCCATTAAACGTACAAAGGGCAGGAAATGAGAGAATGCTTGGGTAGCTTTAATGCGCGACCTATTTGATTGATCCCATTACCATATGCTAATATCTAACCGCCTATCAATCGGATTCAGCACTCACCTCCGATTTTGGCATTGTAGGCCACACCCACTCCACAGACGCCATTGTTTGCCGCTGCCGCCACCTCCCCGGCACAACGTGTCCCATGTCTGGAGAGACAAAGAGAGAGTTTGCACTGGTGAACAGTGTGGCGTCGTCCAATTTACATTTAGTTCACATTCGGTCCAACTCGCTTCAAATTCAGTCCACGTTTTTACAGACAAATTCTGGAGGGTGCTGTCATCACAACGGAGCTCTCGACGAACCCAAATACAGACGCATTATCTTTATCCTTTAATTAAATTCTAATTAGTGCTTGCAGGAGACAAGGGTAAATAAATAAATAGCTTATTATTGGTTTTCACGGATGGTTCCTACAGTACTGGGTTGAACTTCACTGTCTAAAGAAATGGCAGCTGGCCCCCGGTTTTGTACGTGCACTGCTAGAGTTATTCTCTCCATTCATCTGTGTCCTATTGGAGCTCATTGTTTCCCTGAGACAAAGCGAAAAACGGGGCGAGAGGGACCCAAGAAAAGGACCGGAGAGCCCACGAGACTGCAGATGTGTTGAGGCGGCGGCCTCGCTTCACCAGAGCCTTCATTACATCTGCCGTTTTACACAAAAACATACACAAAAAGATTATTAGGCACACATGAACTTGACATACAACACAACAGGAAAAAACGACACTAATGAATACGCTTCAAGCTCTTGGTCTCTAAGCCCTTGGGCTCAGGACACAACTAAAAAAAACGAGTCTAGCACACTGAGAGGAATGATAATAGCTAATCCACACCCCTGCAGTATCACGACAGCCTTTGCAACTGTTATTTTGTTGTTGTAATTAATTCGCCAGCCATGATCCTCGGTCTTTGTAAGTAAATGCGAAAAAATCTTTAAAGTGCCCCTATTATAGGTAATCAAAGGATCAAATTTAGGTTTTGGCAGTCCATGCCTACAGGTTAACATACATTCAAGGTCAAAAAACAACTCCCAAATGGTATATTTTTCCAAACCCCTTGCGTGTGACGCTAATCTGCGTGATGCCCGGTCTGATTGGTCTCATTTTCATTTCATCATACTTGTAACGCCTGATACCACTCCAAAAGTGACACCTGGTGTCATAGAATGAATCTGCATTTTCATTCAGACCTAAGAAAAAAGCCCAAAAATATGCTTATATTTCATGTTGACATTGTTTCAATGATTCAGAGTTCAAGTTTTTTTTGAGAGACAATTACTTCATACATTGTGCAACAAGGGCATTTTTTAAGAGATGTAAACAGTACACTTTTGACACATTGCCAGTTATTTGCTATTTTCATAGTTTCATATTTTAAAGCAGATACATTAGATTCAATGTCAAAACATCTAGAGGCAAGACGCAGAAGTGGTGTGAAATGGAAAAAAGTTAAATGAGTGAATGATTCAAAGTTTTTCATTTGGTTAATTCCTATATATATTTTTGTTAACGTGTGTGTTGTGTTTATTATGTATATACATAAACACACATGCATGTGTATATTTCAAAAGTGTTATTTATAATATAAATTATAAAAATAAATAAATACACATATGTAAATATTTTAGCTACGTGTGTGTATTTTTATATACATAATATATATTAGCACATATATTATAAAACATTTTGTTTTATAATATAAGTAAAATAAGTTAAATAAATGTAATAAATATATACATTTAAAACAAAAAAAACCCTAAATTTAAGTAAATGACTAAAGAAGTGAAATCAACAAAAGAAAAACTGATTTACAATCTTTTAAACGTCTGCATGTTTATAATAAAATCTGTAAAATCAGAAGACTACTAGGTAAAAAAATTGGTTATCTCGTTAAACATGTAAAGCTCAGGTGGGCAACAATAGCTTTTGATTAAGGCTCTAGATGTATTGTATTTCATCAAATCAATAATTGCTGAGGAGGGAGGTGTCCACGGATGTTGAAAGCGGGGGCTCTTGACAGGCCATTATGCAGGTCGTTAAAATCCGTTTCTGATTACTGAGCAAATACACGACGTGAAAACACTTCTCAGGCTTCCACAAAACCTGCTGTGTACTAGTAATTCAAAACGCACTGTAATTGTGACCAAATTTATTCTCCAGGGCATGTGGAATTACAGGACATACTTTCAGGATGAAATCCTTTATCACGTAGAGGAGAAAACGTGCATTATTCAGATACATCTATCAGGATCTATCTCTTTCACGCAGTGAATAAGATCAAAACTTTTATATGCTAACAAGCCCGTTAGCTAGTTAACCTGCCTAGCAGGCGGCTCGATTTTTTCCTTTCCTTACAATTAACATCATTCAGCCAGTCTAACTACACATTTGCGCGCGCTCATATGAAGGGCAATAGCCCTGAATTGCAACAAATTCCTTTCATGCTGAGGTTGTAAAGCCTTCGTTTGCAATAAAGCGTCATTTTCCACATTTTGTCTTAGGCGAGGTGACAGTTATCATGAAGAATGGTTGATAGCTGGGAACACCTCATGAATAAACAATACAGTTTTTATATCAGCTCGTTTTGGAGGTTGTTTGCAGCTGTAATGTATTGCATAAGGGAATTGCCTACGGTAAAAAGAGATTTTATGCACACCTTTTATACAGAGATGTCTCAGGATGGCCAACTAGCCAGGTGGTAGCGAGGCAAACTAGACAGTTCAATATGTTCTGTGCTGATTTTAACTGTTTATGTGATTTACACATAATAAAAATTTTTATCTGAAAAAGGTGTATTGTAAAGAGTGTAGCAATGCATTTGTTTTAAACCAAGCAGCTTTCTGTTGTGGAAAGCGCTGAATCCACATGATCGACTGAACCCGGTGTGAAACCCGACTGGGGAAATGTTTCACCCTCACGAAAAACTTGAGGATTTTTATTAAAAAGAGCTCCTAAAGTGACAATGAAATGAAACAAAATGAGACAGAAGGGAAAAAATATTTTTTAATACTTGTTTTGCATTTCCCCAAGAAAAGGTTCTGCACGTTTTTCAGACAAACTTAAAACTTGAGGGGAACGCAAAATTTTTCTAGGCCTTGACAGTGCTATTTACTTGGCGGTCAATGAGATGGTCAAAAGCCTCCTGGTTTGCTTCCAAAATATCTTAAACTGTGGTCCAAAGATAAACAAAGCTTCAGGGGTTTGAAATGGGGGTAAATTATTGATGACAAAATTTTCATTTTGGGATGGATTAACCATTTATGGGCTACACAGTATTGAAATTTGCTGATCTACTTTAAATGTGCACAGGCCAAACTCAACCTTTGTCAACTTTATATATATATATATATATATATATATATATATATATATATATATATATATAGCGCATGGTTGTGTAATGTACAAACTCTTCTTTGAAATTCACCATGTAAAAGGTCTGATGCTGGGATATTGCTTTGATTTGCATACTCCCATCCACAACTTTCAAAGACACCCACATGCAGTCAAAAAGACAGATCAGTGGCCGTCTCCTGAACTCAAGGGCTTAATGGGCGTCATTATGAAGCCATGGCGCAGTCAAGGGTAAGGGCAGTTATTTAACACAATGATTTTCAATAGAAGTCATAGGACCATAACACAACCAATCCAAACACAAACAGTGCTTCCTGGCAAAAAAGGAAAAAGTCTATCCTTCTAAAGTCAGGAAAAACACCAAGGTCGCTTCACTGGCAGCAATTCAAGCATAAAAGCAATCAAGCTATCATTTACTCCAGAGTGTGGACAGCACAGCCTGAGCCTGTCTATTTGTAAAAAGTTAGTGTTTGTTCTTTAAAAGACGCGGGGAACGCAACCTCAGGCACTGGCATTCATTTATTCACAACGGTAATGGATAGTGACTCAATCCTGGGCTTTGTTTCATAGCCGAGTCCATATAATGTTTCACAATCAGATTTTACTCATTCGGCACCTCGTGACCAGATCAGATCTACGGCTTTATAAACCCAAAACCTTATTCCGGATGATTAGAGTTCCCTACCGCAGAGAAAGCTTTTTCTACAGAGATGCTGTTCAGCTAATTTACCTTTCACAGCTCAGCGAGGTGCAAAAACACTGATTCAGATAACTGTGGTCTCAGTATTTTTTAAAGTGCCATGAGTCACAATAACGCTGACGAGCTCAAATGATGTGTGGTTGGGAAAAAGGCAGCAAACACGTGATGCAATATAACAAGTGTCCTTGTGTGCCTTTACATAAATGATGGTTCAACTATAAACCGTAAAAAGATCTCAGAGGCAAAGTGTTAATTGATTGGCTACACATCAACATCAAACTGAAGCCACAACTAACCACTATTCATCAAGACGTCTGTTCACACCCATAGAAGAGATTTCTTCGAAAAAAAAATGGAAAAGCTCATTAAAAACGAACATTTTTACACTTGTCGGACTTTATGAAGTAACAACCCTGTGGGAAATCTGTGAATTTGTACTTTTACTCGAGGGGAGCGATGTTAAAAGAGCTGGAGAATATCTGCAGTAAGCCTCCATCTGCTGGTTCACCTCTTTTTGTCAGTTTGTTGAATGTAAAGTTCACTCAAAAATGTATCCTCGTGTTGCTCCAAAGCGGCGACTTGCTTTTTTCGTCTGTACAATGAAAGTCAATGCTGTTTTAAACCTCAATGGTGTTCATTGTAAGGACAATAGAATTTGAAATATTCTTTTAAATAGCTTTTGTGTTCCGCAAGTTTGGAGTGATACAAGAGTGAGAATACTTTTTTAAAGCATAAAGTGAGCTGTGGAGTGTTTGTGCACGAAGCTGCTTACCTCTTGGAAGGAAAAACAACATGGTAGACCGGATCACTTTTTATCTTCTCCCCTTCCTGTCCCACATCTATTTAGGTGCAAAATTACCAACAATCTCAACCTTCCCTGCGGAGACCGCAACGATCTGTCTGGGGCCCACCAGGGAGAGGCAGAGAAGAGAGTGAAAATGAACTTGAATGGAAGTGGAGTTTCTTTTTCCATCCCTGCCAGCAACAAAAGCACCACACCGAAAGCAGGACCGGAGACATGCTCTAATTCTTTCCGTCTCCTTGTTTTTTAGCCCTCTATCAGCTTGTTTTATGTTCCTTTCAATTCCCTGATTCATGCATTTACAATTCCCCTGCTCAGAGGCATAGGGTGCCCTTGAAAACTAGTGATGAGTCTGTGTACAGTACGCTGATGGAATCCGGCCATGTGTCGTAGAGTAGTGCATCTCTATTCCTCTCGTCAATAGGCTTGGATTAGGAAGCACTCTAAAAAGGATTAGTGCATTTTCCAGCCAGCTAAACTCAGGCCTCGGGCAGAGTTTCGGAAACCCACATGTCCTGAATGAGAAAGCGATACGGAGGAGGTAGAGAGTCAGCAAGTAATAAAGAGATAATGGCATGAGAAATGAGAGGGTGACGGAAGCGGTGGAGAAACCTTGGCCAGCTCTTTTCACGCAACCACAGAAGCACATTCCAGAAGTCCTAGCCTGAAGTCCCTGTCATGGTTAAGTCTCCAGCTTCAATTGCCTGGCTGGTGCGGAGCGGCGGCGGATGCTAGGGCAGATTTCCAGCATCTCTGATGAGATTCCAGAGGCCCGACAGTGCTGGAAAGGCAGGCTGACAGCTCTGGGTCACGTGAGGCGAAGGGTTGAGTGGAGAGGCAGAGGCTTCGTGCCTAACCGTGTTATTTAGACCTCTGGCTGACAGCCACCTTACACAATCCATCCATCACAGGCGTTATTAGAATTAAAGAAAGAGAAAGGAAGAGAAGGACTTTTAAGGTCTTGTTTATTGATTCAATAATGCCAACAAGACCTGGATATCGATGGACTAAAAAACGAAGAGTCTCCAAGCTGACTTCCACACAATTCCAAAAGATCAGTAATTTAAACACCACAATTAAGTGACGGAAATATAAATATACATTTCGCAATATGCAATAGACAAAATGCAGTGCCTGTGCAAAAGTCTAGGACTGTTGCTAAGGAATTCATATTAAATGCTAAAACCAAATCATAGTATTCTATGAAAAATGGGTATTCATTAGAGATCTGCTGTTACATTTTTGTCATTAAATTGTTATGAAAGGTTTTTAGGTCATTGTAAAGATGATCCAAATGTTAAAATAAGCTAAATGAGCTTGCATGATTAAATAAAAATAAAATAATTCCATATTCTATTTAACTAAATACAACAAAAACAAAAAATATTACATTTAACTGTATCATCATTCATTTATTTAGTGATGGGCAACAATTATTCGTGATTAATCACATCTAAACTAAAAGTTTTTTACTATGTATATATACTATGTATATATAAACATATATAGTGTTTATATATGAAATACATTTAAATATTATAGCAATTATATAATATGTAATTATTTAAAATATATATACTGTATGTGTGTCTTTATATACATAATGAATATACACAGTGCACACATATATATCATTTAACAAAAACTTTTATTTTGGATTAATCACGATTAATTGTCGCCAAGCACAAATTGTATTGTTATTAAAGATTACGTTATAGATTATGGAAAACGTATTATAAATGTTAAAAAAGGGGGAAATGAACATGTATAATTGAAAAATTT
The DNA here is from genome assembly GCF_018831695.1 of Puntigrus tetrazona. Lineage (NCBI taxonomy): Eukaryota > Metazoa > Chordata > Actinopteri > Cypriniformes > Cyprinidae > Puntigrus > Puntigrus tetrazona. The sequence continues at coordinate 4,863,902 of NC_056723.1, forward strand.
TATGAATTGTTAAATTAAAAATATTTTGTTCAATTAAACATGTTCATTTGGAACTACTGCTTTAAGCAGTGTATGTAAAAAAAAAAAAATGAAAATCCAAAACAAGTAGGCACATATTCTTCTTACTAACCCCACAACAGCAAGTGCATCACTTACTTATCACGACTACAGCACAATAGAGACGAAGAGACCATTAATGTCATTCCAGCTCTCAGTCTACGCCAAACCATTTCTGCTACTTCTATTTGAATCTGAACAAGCACTTTACCGTCCAATCGTCATTGGCAGAGCGCTCATTCCAAATAAACCAGACTCACTGAACATTAGAGTAAAAGCTTCAAATTCTGGAGTTGTGGTTGAAAGGGGTTATGGGGGATCTGATTAAAGCAGGTGTGTACAATTGTGGCTATGAAAACAAAGACGTATGCTATCCTCCTCCACCCTCTTCAGTAGCCGGATGAGTATCTAACATTAGCATGATGCTGCTGAAATGACGCAGAGCTTTCAGTTCACTTGCACTGCCTGTGTGGAATTAGTTCAAAGAAATGTAAGCAGTGTTTTGTGGATATTAGCCATCTATAGGAGGGAACAAAAAGAAAATGAAGGACATGTGAAAGAAATGAACTAAAAAAAAACATCTTGCGTTGCCCTTCAATACAGGAAACTGTCTCCCTTTGTCTCTGTGTTTGCTTCCGTCTCTCTCAGTATACAGGCACGGAAATAGTCTCTTGGTGCCTTGTTCTGAGAACGTATCAAAGAACGGCAGCTGTCTTTGGATCAGCGTATCATTCTGAGCACCTGGCGATGTCCCGTAAGAGAGAAAATGAGATGTATTTAATCTGAGATCTCAATTGTTTCTCCTAAATAGAAATGAAGAACAGATGGAGATGCATCTTCTGCTTTTCAGATTTTTTTCTCCTGAGAAAAATACTCAAAAGTGCTTCCTCTAGAGTTTCAGAAGAAATAATTGCGACAAAGCAAGTCTGGTTGGTTAAGTTAGTTAAGCCCGACGAAGATGCCAGCACCTTGTGTTTGTTTGGAATCATCTAAAGCATTTTTATACATATAAAAAAATCCAAAAACATTTTACTGTATGTCTCCATTGTCTATATTTAACAATTTGACTCATTATTAATTAAATAATAGTAGTAAATAACATTTAACACCTTATTTAATCAGTTTCTGTGTTATTTCTGACTAATCAGAGTTGTGGCACACACGAACACACACACACACACGCACACGCGCGCACACACACACACACACACACACACACACACACACACACACACACACACACACACACACACACACACACACACACACACACACAAATCTCTAGCTGAGTTTATTAGTAAATGATGGAGAAGCCATTCTTTGCAAATGGTATAATTTATAAACCAAACCCAGACGGGACTTTCAACAAAAGTAAAGTAATTTGCATTGTTTGTATGGAGAAATTTAATTAACATGAAGCTCAACTAGTGAAATATCACTCACGAGTGAAATGCAATTAATCATAGAAATGTTAATGCGAGCAAACATCTCTTATTTTATGAGACTCTGTCAATAAAGTGAGGGACAACTATATACATGAAGAATTATTTAAACTGAATCAATGGTTCATAATCAAAGCTACAGATGAATATAGGCACTACAACATTATCATTTGAAAACCTCTTAATATTTGCTAAAGATCACATTTAACAGTGTAAAATGATTACTTTTTAGATAAGCTTTAAAAGAGCTTTTAAAAATAGGGTATATCAGTATTACTCTTCAATATTTTTTTCAGCATAATGTTGTTTTTAAATAAGGAAGAATTAAATTGATTTAAAGTGAAAAAATGCATTATACACACACACACACACACACACACACACACACACACACACACACACACACACACACACACACATAAACGTAAATGATTCTTTTGAACTCTCTATTCATCAAACATCAAAGCAACCTCAATGTTTCCAGAAACATATTAAGCACCAACTGTTTTTAACATTGCTAAGAATAAGAAATGTTTCTGCAGCAGCAAATCAGCACATTAAATTGATTTCTGAAGGTTCATGTGACACTAAAGCTTGGAGTAATGATGCTGAAAATTGCACACACAGGAATAAATTGCATTTACAATATTACAATAGAAAACAGGGGCTGTATAACAGAAATATCGTAACTTTAAAATCTTATCTTATATGTTGGGTAACCATGGTAATTTCAGTTAGGTTCACGTTTAGGACAAAAGCTATTACAGAACAGCATTTCCTATCCTAGAAGTGCATTATCCTATATTAACTACCTATTTTATCATATCATATCTTACGTTAAGCCCCGAGATAAGAAACTTTAATTAATACGCCCCGAGTTCTTTAAAATAATAATAGCATTTCACAATTCAATTTCTGATCAAATAAACTCAGATCTTCTTTAATTAACATAAAATTAATCTTTGAACATTGTATCAACTGATAAAAAAAATAGTCGATAGTGCTGATGCATGGTGTGTCTCTATTTAAAAAGGAAGTGAATGTGTTAACGATGAAAGAATATTAAATATTCTTACTATTATTCTTATCCTGAGGGATTTCTGGACAATCATCAAGGACAACAAAAGCATCATGAGCGAGTGAGTTATGAAGTGTCCAAGTCTGATGGTGACCAAAACCATTTTTTTCTAAAGAGACTTCAGAGAAAAATACAGCGCTAGACTGAAAGCCTGAAAGGAAAGACTGAAAGGAAAAAAAATGATAACATAGATAAATAAATAAAAAATAAGCAGTCTAAAAGCTGTACTACCCCTCAATCTCTCTGACAAAACAATGAAAAGCCTCTGCTTCTAAAAGCACTGGTAGCCATCTGTGCATAAAAGCCATGAAGCCAACAATTACTCTTTAGTGTGGACATCGACGCCTGTGTCAATATATAGGCTATATAGAAAATTGTGTTTTTGTCTTTAAAAGATGCATGAACGCTAACCTGGCAGCGCTGGCACTATCTCCCATTTAATCACAGTGCAGCGCTAGATGACTTGATGCGCTTCGCTCAATAGCCAAGGCTCCAATTCATCTCAAAATCAGGTTTTACAGGGGACTGAAAGAAGTAAAAACAAGCCGCCTTTCAGCAGAGAAGCCCGTTTCTCGCTCGCACTTTACAACATATAATTTTGTTGAGAATCCATAATGTGCCATTCATCTGTATGGAATAAATCCCTCTGATGCAATCTTCTCTCTATGAGACCGCCTCAACGTTTCGGTTATTGACACAGTCATGCATTTTGCTTCTCATTTCATGGACTTGAACCGATTCAGTTCAGGATAATGATCTTGACAGCCAAAGCGTTCAAGATGTGCCGCACTTCCTGTGCGCCGAGTTACCGAGGTGTTGGGGATGGATTCCCCCTGCTTCCCTCAGCTGATTGATCGTGATATGTGTTTATGCGTGTGTGCCTGGACACCGAGAGGGTAACGAATGCTTGTTACGGCTCCACTGTTGTCATGAAGGGACTGTCACACTTTAAGTAGCAACCGACGGTATTAGACAGTAACTTCGGCGCGTTAGTGGCAGAGTGAGGTGCTCCAACACGACTGCGGCGGTGTTAACAGATTCGTTAAAGAAGATTTGCTTCCGCAACTTTGTAAGCTGCACTGTTCTGAGGAGATACCGAATTTGGAGTCTTTCCTCGCCATCCTTCTGCTGTGAGATTCTGAACAGAACAGGGAAAAAAAAAACAAGAAAGAAACAGGGAGAAAGAGCCCTGGCAGGAAGCCCAGAGTGCAAGAGATTTGAAGCAAATCCCCCTGACGGCAGAGCGATGGGCTGCTGGGAGATTTTAAGGTGGAGGGATGAAGAAACGGTCTGGGGGTTAAAGGGGCGGGATCGGGCTACCCTCCATTACGGCTGATCTAGTGACGCTTAATAGCCACGGGTCCATCAAAAAGGAAGAGTAAACATCCGTGTCTTCAGTGAACTAAATTAAATCGAAGCTGATTTACGGAGCAAGAGGAAGGCGAGACGGAGGGCCGTTATATTGTAGATCTCTAAATAGGGCTCAAAATGCTCTTTAAACATAATGACGGAAAAAAACAGAAAGTGCCTTGGAGAGTGACAGATGAGAGAGAGGTCACTGGTCGGTTAATTTCAACGGTGCTGCTGTAGGCGACTGATTGCTGCTACATGACAGACAAAAAAAAAAAAGAAGCGCCGAAAAGGAAGTGCTCCCTATGGAGAAACCAAAGGCACATTGTGCAGTTATGAGATTTCCTCTAAAATGCATTTTTCATGAGTATTTAACAGCCGTTGGTGCACGTCTCTGAACGGCAGGTGCTTCGCTAACAGAACAACACTGCTCCAAACCACTTTACGTTACTCGCTGTACATCACGACTTAAATCAGTGCACCAACTAGCAGTGCCCTAACAAGCTGCCTACCTTGATCAAAAGCACCCACAATGCAATCTAGGTAGGTGGCATGCTAGGTTTCCGAACAAAGGCGGAGTTAGCAGCACTCATGTTTACACAAGTCAGATTCTGGCTCTTGTTACCTGAAAGAACCTCTAAAACATTTACAACCAAGGAGCTTCTGCAATATGGCATGTTTGTTGCAGCCTGACAGATCTGGCAACCCTGCTGTGGGTGCACTGATCGGAAGGGCAAACAAAAAGACGAGAGAAAATCGTACCTGTTGTCATTCAGCTGCGTGTATCTGGGCTGAGGGTCCGGATCTCTGTCATTCACATCATAACTGGCGTCAGGATCCTTAAAATGAAATATAACATAATTCAAAACGTTTATACTGCAATACTCAATCTCAGCTTTGACTGTCACTGAGAAATTGTATCTTGCAACACCTACCTAGACGGCATTACAAGGCATTGCATATGGATTTGAATATTCAAATTAAGTTTGCGCAAAAGCAAATTTTAATAATCAAGCACTTGGTATAATTAGGCTAATTTGGGGTCATGTCCACTACACCAATATTCTTGTTAAGTAGCCATTTATCTGCTGATATGAATTCTATTCGTAGAGATGGTTAAGATAAAATGCTGCAAACCCCTGAGACACCTGAGGCGAGAACGATTTAAGCAGAAGGCATTATGGAATAGAATGTACAATAAGGCTGAACAGAAACGTTTGGTAACCCCAAACACCTCACAAAGCCACTGTGAAGAGTCTAATTTCTATGCAAAACCAGGTATTACGCAAAGTTTTCATAATCCTGACTATATTACTGAAACCATATTTCTTCCGGTCAAAGTACTTCCATGGCAAATGAGGAATTTATGAATCAGAGCATTAAGAATTCAGTGAACCAGAAATGTGCAAAATTACATATTATCAAAATCGACTAGTAAGTGGGCCATCTGAGTGACTCATCGATTAATTAATGAAGCCCTGTATAATTAATTTGGGGTCATGTCCACCGCGCATAGATCAGAAGTGTTTGGGTCGCTTATATAATGTGTTCAGACAGAGTGAAATGACATGCAACAGAACAGTCTGAGACATTTTTGATGCGAATGTGACGGTATCTACTTGCCTGTGTTAATAGACCAATGATTAAAAATAGCACTGACTGAAAAGCCCTTCTGATACGTTACTGTTCATTATGCAATGACATAAATTCATCATCAAAGGCAAATTTGTTGCACAAGTTTTGATGGCTGTAGAAGCAATGCTTTAAATGTCAAGAATTTAACAAGATACAACTTTATGGATAGAGGGTTTATCCTGGCAGTGTTGACGGTCTAACATGCCAGCAGCATGTTTTAACCATCTTAAAAAAGCTGCAACTCCTAAATTAACAACTTCTAAAAATAATGACTGAAAAACACAAAAACTAACTGTTACATATAATACTCATAAATGCTGTGTAGGTAGGCAGCTCAGGTTTGGAAAAAGTCAATAAATTAATTATAGATGAATACGTCAATGTCAGTGAATTAATAATAAATGAAAAGATCATCAGTGCACCAAAAATGGCAGAGCTTATGAATGTTCATAAATGGCTCAAGAACTATAGAAAATTAAATAACTGCGAACACTATTTATATTTATATATGAAATAAAAAAACTCAAAATCAGTTTTACTTTAGAAATATATTTTTGCCTTATTTTAATTCATTTTGTACATCCACAATTATATAATTGAACGATCGCACTTTTAAATGATTTATAACAAGCCTAGTAAGTTTTTATTTTTAATTTAAACAATACAAATGTATTTACATTTTAAACTACCTTTCAAAAGGTTAGAGCTGATATGATTATTTAATGTTGTATTATCTTGGGTTGCATTTATTACAGAACAGGCAGTTATATTTTATGTACTCTCAAAATTTTAAACTTTCACATGTTAAAATGTAATTTATTCCTGTAATACTAAAGCTGAATTTTCAATAGCCATTAATCCAGCCTTCAATATCTAAAAGGTACTTTGGTGCTCAAGAAGCATTTTTTTTTAAATATATAAAATGCAAAGATTTAAACACCTTTACTGTCAATTATAATTGAATTAATGCATCCTTGCTGAATAAAAGTATTGATTGGTTTTCGGCGATCACAAACATTTGATATACATTAATAAAACATAGAAATATCATTGCTCACTATTCAAAATGTACAGTTTGTGAAAAAGGATGGCTCACATAGTTTCTCACTAAATCGGGGTGATCTTTCTCAATGCCATCATCTAGAATGGTCACGACCACTCCTCTTCCTGTCAAGCCCTGAGCCCAGGCCTCCTTCACATTCAGGTCTCCATGACTGGGGTTGTACTGCAAAAAAAAAAAGAATAGTCAGACTTTACATGCAAGTTCGCTGGTTGCAGAATCCTCAATTCTTTAATTTCCCTTCAGCAAAGGCAAATGTTCCACTCTGTAAACGCTCCCGTGTGCAGATCAGCAGAACACGAGCCCTCCGAGCCACTCTGGGAGTGGAGAGTTAACAGAGTCTTTGACCAAGACCTCCCAGTAGCAGAAAGCCCACCTGCAGGACTTTACACAAACACACACACACACTGATTTATTTTTATTTTTTACCCTTGCCACTGAGAAAGGCCCAGCCGCAGGAGCTAATGCTAATGAAAGATGACTGCTCACAGTCACATGCTTTTTCCTCCCAGATGGCAGCCTGTCGCCAGGACGATCCCAACAAGGTGTGGAAACTCATTCCTTTTAACCCGACAGCTTTTTTCCCCAGTGAAGTTCTTGTCCTATCTCCTTCTCTCGCTCTATTTCATTTCCTCACACTCTGCTTTATGCTCAACGCCATCTGTTAAAACGGCATGGCTGAACATTTCCTTCAATGCAGAAAGACGAACATTAAACGTAAATGTGGAAATTGGGTGCAGAAACACAATGAAAAACTTCAATTGGAACGTCTACAGATAACTGCCCCCTCCGCAACCTTCTCTCCCCCTGACAAAAAGCATAAAAATCAAATTGCTCATCGTTCTGTGTTGCTTCTTCAGAGTAAACAACTTAAAAAGCATTCATTCCCTTGTCAGCAGTGATACAATCTCCATTTTCTAGAATAAAAGCGCAAAGTGTGTGCGTTGCGGGTAATGTTTGACAGTAACGCGTACAGATGTGGCTTAAAAGAGGTTGTGAAGGAGCTGAAACTTTAACAGATTAGTATGCTAATGGAGAACGGCAGCTCTCGCGTTTGTTTTGTCATCCGTGGCCTAGGATGCTCTCCGGTCGTTCGGTTCAAGCATTAATATGTTTTGGACTAAGGCTCATGCTCTGAATACAGAACGGAGACTTAAAAGCAGTCGCTCAAAAAAAAAAAAAAAAAAAAAAAAAAAAAACATTTGAAGACACACCGTTGTGAGCGAGTATTCATGCAGACACCCACACATGGTAATTATTGTGTGTAAGTTTTGTATAAACTCAGTGAGTCAGACTCATTCTGAATCTGTCATCACTTAATAAAATGATTTAAAAAGATTCGGCGAAGGTTAATATGATGTTGTGCCTTCTCCGACAGTGAACGTGAGCATCAATACATTAGCTCACTTCGCTTGCGATTGCTGTCTGCGTGTGTGTGCAGGTCACCGGACTAACCTGAAGAACAAATATTTATATATTCATGCCTTATTTATATCACCGTTTGATTTGAAATCAAAATTTGCAACTCATTTCACATCTTAGATGTATTTCAGAGTGAATATTCTGCAGGACATAACTCAGGTGTTGTCCAGTGTGATTTGATTGGATACAATCTGCCTTCTTTTTATTCAATTAAAATATATATAATACACATCTTAACTGCTACTAAAATAATATTGCTTTACTTTGTACTCCCTAAAAAAATCTGATGTATGTTTCTTCAGCAAATATTCTTGTCTATATCTATATATCTATATATTAAAAAAATTAGCTTTTAAAAGTCTTTGCTCACCAAAGCTGCATTTATTTGATTAATAATTAATGTAGTCTTCAGTGTCACAAGCTCCTTCAGAAACGTTATAATATGCTGATTTGAGGCTCAAGAAACAGAAACGTTTGAAAACAGTCTTGACTGTGCATTTAAATGCTTTACAGTCACTTCTGATCATTTTATTAAATCCTTTATGGATAAGAGCATTCATATATTTAAAAAAAAAATCTTACTGACTTTCAAATACTTTTGAACAGTATCTTTTATTTCTAGTGTGGCCGCAAATCTGACTCACAGTCTAATTTGTATTATAAAAATCATTTAATGGATAAATGATTCTTCTCCCAAACAAATATGATATAGTGCTGTACTATACCCTGATTGTTTACCCAAAAACGAATATTCTGAAAATTCTCTCACTTTTATATATAGAGAAAGCCCAATGCCGTTTTGCTCGCTATGCACTTCAACGGTTTAAATACTTTATAATATCTTCTTTGTACTTTGCAAAGAGAAAATCACACAGATTTGTAACGACATGAAAGTGAATGCATGATGACAGAATTTTCGGGTTTTGAGTGAACTACCCTTATAATCTCTCTACATTAGTTCATAAGACACCTTCATATTCTCAGCATGTATTCTTTCTTTGTGTTCATCACGCTTGCTTTATGCGGTTAGACGTCTCTTTTCGGATTCTACTTCTAAACACCTCAGTGTCACCTCAGAGATATCGTTTTGGTTCACTTTAATGAAACTTGTGACACTACAAACTCTTTTGAACTCCTTGGCTGTTCTCGCCAATAAGATCCAGCCTTGGTAAGGTCAAAAAAAGTTGTTTCAGAGGCTGAGAAAGTTTCTATATTGTGATGGAAAATTCAGAAAAAAAATGTCCTTTAGAATAGCATGCACTGATGTATCATTCACAGCAAGAGGAGAGACATTTAATAACCAAGTAAAAAAAGGATCTATTCCGATGTCATGTCATCTTGAGACTATAAGCACACAGAATACTGTTTATATATTTCAAAACAGACATGTTAGATTTAAAGCAGGAAGGAATCAGAGAGAATGTGAAAGCTCACAGATCAAGGGCGAACTCCTTTCCACTGAAGAAGCATTTTAAACGCATTGCATTCAAAGGCTCAATGTACAACCACAATATAAATAAATACAGTAGCTTTTTTTACATACCAAGTACCACTGCTGGGGGAATTTTGGATCTGTGGGTTCAAGGTGTATGTCTCTCTTTCGTCTTCGCTTGGCAATCTGCTGCTCTGCCCAAATCACCTGAAAATAACCACACGCACGCACGCACGCACACACGCACGCACACACACACACACACACACACACAGATTAGAGGCAATATCTCAAATATTACACACATACATCCTTGTGCATCACACATCTCAATTGTCACCTTTAACTAGGGATATACATCCTTTCTGCACAGCTTGTACTCGCTCTAAAAATACCAACATTTCACACTAACCCATTGTGTTCTTTTCAATCTGCTGGGTTTCATAGCGTTTGATTTAGCCGCGCATGTGTGTGTTAAAAAAGAAGTTTCATCTGAAAATGAAAACGGCTCCTCGTCTATTTTCAAAGCCTGTAAATCTGAGAGATCTCTATATAACCTCAAACATTTCTCATCGAATTCCTCCCAGATTGAATGATCTGAGTAATACCACTCTGATGTACTCTTACTGTATGTTGATGACTGACTCATTTCTTGCTAGTTTGATATACATGGGAATTTAAGTTGAAACATCTGAGACAAGCGCTTACATGAAACATCACTTAAGTCTATTGATCTATCAAAGAACAACTGCTGAGCAATAAAAAATGTCCTCTGGGCAGTGTCTTGCATGATGAGATGGACATGGCTAACATACAGTGCGTAGTCATTAACGTTCGCATCTGAGGTATTAGCAGCGGAGGCTGAAATCTAATCAGGAACCAGAGACTTATGGACGTATTAAGTGCTCTCTCTGCAAAACAATTGCTTTAAATGAGCTTAAAGGTCCACAGGGCCCCTGCCTCATATACAGGATTCATTTTTCTCTTTTCAAGGAGATGACGACCAAAGAGTCCACTGATTAAATCGATTAACTCTTGCCTCTTCTTATTCTTATGTCCGTTCTATAGCTCTGATAAAACAGAAAGGATTTTCTCTTGGAGGATACACACGTACGCCAGTGTGCCATTTCAGCACAAAGTATTGTTTATATAATTACATGTGAGCTTGGAGGTTGTAATTTACTGTACTGTCTTTTTTATTTCGGTGTCAGAGGGATGAAACCGAACCATCTCTTGGTTAATGGATGGGTGAAATGGGCTCTGAAAAATAACATAGATACACAATAGTCAAGACACTTTTATATTGCCTTAAACTCACTGACTGCACATACTGCATTTCCAATTTGGAACTTCTTTTTCATGAACCAATTAAACTGACTGACAAATCTACCAAGTAAATTGATCTGAATGATGAACAGAATCAGTCAGCTAATTTCCGCAATGAATTGCCTGTGATTACTCCCTCACTCAATGAGTCAAAATGAGAGCTGCTATTTTGTTATGTACTTTTTGAAAGAAATGTTAACATGCAAACTTCTAAGTTTAATTAAATTAAAATCAAACAGGAATTTTTGACCAAACCAGAAAACTCATCTTATATTTATCTGTTATTTAATATTCATTTATATATATATATATATATATATATATATATATATATATATATATATATATATATATACACACACACATAATTTATATTAATTATATATAATACTTTTAATATAAATTATATATATATATATATATATAAATGTATATGTTTAAATAAAAATATTAACTAAATGTTTCTTCTGCTCATCAAGGCTACAATTATTTGATTTAAAAAAATTGCAGTTTAAATTGTAATATTGTGAAATATGATTGCAATTTGAAATAACTGACATGATTTAACTCTTTTAATTTATTTTAAATTTTATCCTTGTGATGGATTTTTTTTTTGGAGCAATTACTTCAGTGTTACATGATCCTTCATAAATCTTTCTGATATGTTGATACTTTATAAATCATTCTGATATGTATAAAAAAATATGTAGGAAAAATAGTCATCAATGCTTGTCTACAAAACAAAATGTAGCAAACAATATTTTCTGTGTGTCATAACAACAACAGCCAATTTGGATGACCATGTGACAGTGTAATGCGGTTCAAGCTAAATCAAACGCTCATCTTCTGGAAACTGCTTTTTTTTGCATATCAGTGCAAAACACTGAGCTTAATCCTTCCAGTGTATTAATACTAAAACTCTTTTTGTCATCATTATATTTGTTTGAATAGCAAGAGTTCACAGCTAGTGTTCTGCTGAAAGACGAGAGCTATTCACACAAACACCAAAAACACATACACATACACACTCTCTCTTACATACACACACACATGTATGCTTGAAATCCTTTGAGGGAGTTGTCCTTTACACCCTTGTTTTACAGTAATGCCAGAGCTAGGCTAAATTTTTCACGAAAACGGCAAATGTGGAGCAAGGCCGGGTCAGATTTGGAGGAAGAATGCATTTCCTGTTCCTTCGCATCTTGCTGCCCTGCGTTCCTCTGTAAACTTCCCAGAAGTCCACTTTGACTTTTTGCGAGCGAATGAAATTCAGGTTAGCGCGGGAGAAGGCGATCACGTACCTGCATTCAATTCCGTATAAATTCCGATCGCTGGAGGGAATGTGCTTACAAGTGGCAGCCTTCAGAAATCTGCTTCATTAGCATAAAACCGCTGACCTCGGAATGCAGAGCAGGCGATGTGTGTGTGCGTGTTGTACGCGTGAGGCTTGTGCCAAGATGAACCCTGGCAACAAGAATGCCTGACCCGCCGCAACAGAAACGGGCCCAGAGCGGAACCCTGATGCTGTTAGCCTTGCATAAATAGAGGCTAGTACACAAGGGAGCAGCAATCCGGCTTGTATCTTCCCCTCTCTCGTTTTCCGCTGTCATGGATCAGTGTTAGGAGTCATCCGGTCTCTTTTGCTGGCGACTGGTGGGCAGGTGGGGTCTAGGAGGGCATCAGTATTAGCCGTGTAGTTGGATCTCCGGAGTGTGCATGGAGTTTTAACTAGTGTCTGAAGCTTCAGAGAGTGAAGATAAGAGGCTTGTCAGCAGGAGATCTATGGAAGCCTGCAGCCAGCGGCCCAAACATGCAGTCGCTTGGGATGCTTGTGCTGCTCTCAGATAACTTATCGGCATAGCCAGAGTCCCGCACTTTAGTACTACCACACATATACCAATAATCACAGTCAGTAAACCATCTGAGACTCTGGCCCAACTACTTTGTCATGGCATGCTAATGACCTCTCCTCTCCTCTGGCCTCCTCTTGTATCATCTCCTCTACTAATTTCTCATCTGTTCCCCTCCCTCTTGCCTCAATCCCTCTCATTTCATCAGTTTCTCTGTTCTCTTGTCCCTTTTTCATCCCGTCTCCTCGCATCTCGTCTCTTATCTTTTCATAGTTTCTCCTTTCATTTCTTCCCTTTTTCTCTTTTTTATCTCATCTCCTCCTGTTCCATCTACAACCTTTTTGAGTTGGTCTCTGGTTGTCTTTTCTTTTTTATTGTTACCTGGTCATATCCTTAACCTCTTCTAGTCTCCTTTTTCTCCTTTTCTCATCTCATCTCTTTACTCCTTCCTGCTCTATTCTTTTCATCTCGTCTCCTCCCTCTCCTACTCTCATCTTGTGTCCTCTCGTCTATTCTTGTCCACCCTCCTTTTTTCGTCTGCCCACTTCTCCCCCTTTCTCATCTCCCATCCAACCATCTCATGTGTTCCACTTGCTTCACATTTTCTCTTCTTGCCTCCATCCCTCTCTTTTTCTTTCAGTTTTATCTGCTCCTCTCCTATCTTTCTCGTTTCCTTCCACCTTTTCTATTCTTTTAAATGTTCTCTTGTCCTCCACCTCTCTTCACATCTCCTCTCATTTCATCTCCAAAATTAAGAAAAGAGGGAACAGATGCAACAGTTGGAGTGGAGAGGAGACCTCACAGAAACAGAGAGGAGAAGGGAGCAGAAGAGGGCAGAGAAAAAGAGGAGATAGCAGTGAAGAGAGTTGAGAAAAGACAAAAATAAAAGTGGGGTAAGAAGAGAAACAGAGATGAGAATCTCACTTGTCTTACATATAGTTACCTTACGTCTCTTCTCCTTACCTGTTATGACCATTCCTCTCACATCACTATTTCTTTCCTTACCCCACTTTTCCTTACCCCATCTTTCTTTTGCTATCTCCTCTTTTCCTCTGCCCTCTTCTTCTCACCTCTCCTCTCGTTCAGTGGGGTCTTCTCTGCACTTCTGTCTCATCTGTTCCCTCCCTTCTTCTTTTTCTCATCTGTTCTCCTCCTCTCTTATGACCTCTCCTTTTGTTCCCTTTCAAGTCTCCTCCCGTCTTGTCATATATCTTTTCATATTCTCTCCTTGTATCGCTTTCTTTTTCCTTCATCTCCAACATTCTGTCGTCTCAACTTTCCCTGTCCTCTTGCAATGTCTTCTGTCATCTCTTGTCCAATCTCCTCTCCTCTCAGCTCATCCCATCTCCTTTTATTGTGTTTTTCTCTTCTTCTCTTCTCTCATTTAATCTCTTCTCATCTCCTTGTGTTCAGGCGCCCACCCCCCTCACCTCACCTCACATCACAACTTCGCCTTTGTCCTTTGATGCATTTTCTTTTCATCCCACCTCACTTGTCCACTTTGTCATCTGTGCAGTCATGTTTGTGAGTGACTTTGCTCGTGGCGTGTCTTTACCTGTGGCTCGGTGTGCAGTTGGACATGAACCCCACGATGACCGGACAAAGATCTCCTCACCACACCCCTGTGCTGGAAATGATAATAATCCCCGAAAACCTGTGGACACACAGACGCACACACACAGAGTTGATATATTAGACTGCTATTGCAAAGGAGTCGTGTCTTACCCGCCGTACAAGGTCATATGGTCTTACACTCCAGAGGGAAACACACTCATTAACTCCAGCACCTGCTCACAGGCCAGGCCATCTCCCTCTCCAACACACACACACACATTCAGAGCAGCAAAGGTTCAGCCGCATACATTTATCTCTTTAAATCCTAATACAAAACACAGAACAGAGCAAAAAACAGACCCACACCCTAAAAAGATTTAGCAAAAAATATAAAAGGCAGATTTTCCTTTCATAACGCATGTCTAATGGTGAATAGTAGGAGAGATGGAGAAGAAAGGATGTGACTCTCCTTTATTAATCTGATAAACAGAAGCTTCGGTTCAATAAAGCAGCACATAGAAGCAGAAATTTCACTGTATCTGGACCGCCACACACTAATGTGTGGGATCCAGCGCTTAGCTGGGCAGCTCATAACCTTGTGTACTTTGAGCTTGTGTGTGTGTGTGTGTGTGTGTGTGTGTGAGAGAATCATGCCTCTATCATTACTCATCTTGTTCTGTTCCCAGTAGAACTCTGAAAGCAACTTCTGGACGGCCGAAAACCCACACACTTCTTTCAGGAGTGACGTCAATGAATAGATCCTGCACTATACAGTCAAGTGTCTCCTTGCTAAAATGACGTTCATTTATCAAAACGCTTCCCTGCTGGGCTTCTGTTCCCCCGATGCTTCACTGCAGACGGCCTCTCTTGGTTTCCTTCCCCTTCTCTGTCTCTCTCTCACACTCCATGTCCTTGTGATCAATAACATGACCTCTGCTGCCATCATCTACTTGTCTCGCTGAAACTACAGAGGTGTCCCCTGGGATCATAAGGGGACGGAAATGCTTTCTGAAACCAGGAGGATTCAGCGTGAGTGTCTGAAGTGAGTAAATTGGGAAAAGTCGTGCCCTGTGTTCTGAAACCTTTCAGCAAAGGAAAAAAAATTGCATATCTTATTAATATCTCAACGGTTTCTCTTGGACAGCCATCTTCCAAACAAAGCAAATGAAGACTTTTTGTTCAACTGCCTCCAGAAAAGATTATGTCACAAACTGCAAGCTCTGGCCTGCAAACAAAAGTCAGAAAAGCCAACAAATTTCTCATTAAATTCTGCACAGAACAATTTGTGTGAGCTTTGAAATTTATTTTAATTTTACAGCTCTATACTCTTACTTCATGTCAACCAGTGTTTGCTGAACCGTTGAATCTACAGAGCCACAGCAAAATAAATTATACTTTATCTGAGTTATGCATTTGCAGTCTGACTTGAATGTGATGAGATAAACAGAACGGGTACTATAAAAATAATACTAAAACAACGCATGCATTTCCCGCACACAAAACATTACAATGTGGCCAGTGTAGTACAATTCAAGAAGAAATGGCTCTTCTGAGCCAGCTTCGTTTAATATAATGCTCAAAAGTTCAATTGTGGGTTTGAATCTACTAACAAATTGCTGCCTGAATCCATCAATTAGTACTGTCTACTATGCATTATAAATAAATGAATAAATATAATAAAGAAGGTATCTGCAATCTCTTATTTCTTAACTAAAACCTTCATTACGCCTGCTGAAAGAGAAACCTGCGACCAAAAGTGATTTTCCCTGATCTGCCTCTGTGTGTCGGACAGGGTTTGCAGGACTTGTGTAGCATGTTGTTAACTAGGATGGGGTCTAACGCTCCGGCGGCTGAGATCAGCTTCCAGCTTTTACAGTTCAAATCACACTGCATGTGCTGTCAGATGTGTCACAGTATTCACACACCACTTCGTTTCATCCTCTACTTGCTTTCTTCTAAACTCTCCGAATCACAGTTATTCCGTCTCTTTCACCTACACTAAGATTTTAAATCTACTACTTTGTGTAGAGGTGTGTTTGTGAGTGTATGCGTGTAGGAGAAAGGGAGACGGGAATGGATAAAGATGGAACCAAAAAGAGAGATGGAGAGAAAGAAACCTTAACTTTGATCTACAGAAGAAGTGAAAGTGAACATCATTACTCTCTTTGGCCTGATGTGTGAGTGTATAATTCATAAACCCAAAGACCAGAGATCTGAAAGGCTCGCTCGCTTCTCTCAGAGCCAATTCCTCTGGACATGACACATACTGAGAGACTGTGCCTTTATTAGACCTAAAGATGGCGAGGATGCTTTTACTGGCAGCCTGCTAAAACCGCACACACAGATGGAGGAGTTATTGGTCTACATGAAGGAAGGTTCACACATACAAACCTCTGAGAAGCGAGGCACATTTCTTACCATGGTGTTTCACTGCTGTAATTATGGCATCCTGTAAAAAGAACATAAACTTTTTTAAAGGGCCATGTTCTACACTTTTGTATCAGTTTTTCTTAGTCTACTTTTTTTGCACCACTTTCCTTGATCCTGTTTTCCATTATACGGCTTCTTAAATGCTAACCCTTTCATTTAGATTCTCAATTGCAGTTTATTCTGCATAAGGAATGCCCACTTATTTAGAAAGAGGCCATTTAAGACATATAAAAGAGAAAAATCACAATCAATTTAATTTTTTTGGTGTCATTTAGGGTGTGTTTATCTGAATTAGAGGGAAAAAGCTTTATAGAGACCATTGGGGGAAAAAAAAGAGCAGTAATGTAGACTTACATCCGTAAGTAACAAATACCAATCATTTTACAAACAACCTGGCAAACTTATTAGTGTTTTCCCCTGAACAATTATTTATTACGTAAGTACTTTATAAACACCTCTTCTCTCAGAAGCTGCATGAAGGCAGCCAATCAGCATCATGCAGAAGAAAAGCATCAAAAAGTTATGAACAGAGCAAAGAAATGAAAGAAAAAGAGAGATTAAAAAGAAATACAAAAGGTCTAATTGGCTTTAGCTACACTGAAATTGGATTTGCAATTCTCCAAATAGTCAAAGCTCTGCACTGCCTCAATTATTTTTTTTATTATTCTGAGAATATTTTCTTTGCGCCTGCTTGAAACAGATTTTAAGGAGAGCAGTGTTTCCATCCTTATCTTTATTGTAGTAGACCACTGATGTAACCAGCTCCAGCACAGAATGCCACATCTGATCTGAAAAACATGCGACAGCTATTGATCATGTTACTCACCGGCATCATCAGTACAGTTGCATAATTGCTTTACATAATACCTCAAATCAATAAAAATCCATTTTTCATAATTGCCTTCACAGCGAGTAGTAATGAATAGATTCATGTTAGATGCAGGGACATGTGGGGAAAAAAACAGTTCTGGGAAATCATTGTAACAGCCTTTGCTGCCCCACTGGGCTCCAAAGTAAGCGCTGAAGCCACTGACGTTGAGCTATTGATGTTCTACGGCTAAATTAAATTCAGAGGAGGCAGCACACCTCAGGAATACAGAACTGTAGCAGAAATGGCCTTCGATCAATAGGAATCTTATCAAACATCCTTTTCAAATCCTGGTTTTCGAGGGAATGAAGGGAGTCAAGGCCCAGGTGAGGGACGGAAGAGGATATTGGCAGAGTATCTGTGGTTTCCTTTCTTTCGACACAAAGTTGTTTTTCAAACAAATGTTCAAGTAGAGTCTTTTCATATCACTCAAGATTTAAGATTTTTAAGATTTAAGACTGAGATTGTACGTTAAATAAAAAAATAAAAAAAAAATGGATTTAACAAAATATTTAAAATGTTTATTATTAACTTTTTTTAATGCAAATTTTACGCCACAGTTTTAAGTGACAATGCAAATGAATTGTTAAAACTTGCTAAAAAGATTTTTATTATTATTATTATTATTACTATTTTGTGTATTTGGTGTAATGCACTTTGTTAATGTGATTTAAGGTGCAAAAAAACATTATTTTGTAAATACTGTACATTATTGTTTCTCCTCTACGACTGTTGATTGGTACAAAGGCTTATGCATATGCTGCTCTGCAGGTTTAAGGAATCAGTTACCTGTTAATGCACTGAACACACTCAAATATGGTGTTGAACTGTTGTGTTGTGAATACAACCTGACCATTGATTTCTAGTTGTGTTTCTAATTAGAAACACGAACAAAGCAGTTTCATGTTCACAATGACACACTGCAGCAACACTACAAAATTTTGCGCTTAGGGTGTGAGAAAGGTGTTACAAATAAACTGTATTATTATTAATAGTTCCGCCTTCTTTCTTTTTGTTAAAACATCTGTGAGGAAAAAAATTGGGGGTATTTTTAAACAAGCTATTTTAGGGATGTGTATACAAGTCATAACTTTTATAAAGAATATCTTTTCAATTTTAATCTGTGCAACTTTAGGGATCTTATCTATACACTAACAGCTTGCAACACTTCAAAAAAAAAAAGGAAAATGTCAAATCGCATCGCATAACCCCTTTTGAATCAAAGAAGCTATGAAAACATCTAAATAAATGGCACTGTCACATTTACTAATGCAGGTGTGAAAAAAAATTGACTGAGTAAATGACATGTTTTTATTTTTCATCCAGCAGACAGGCAACAAAACTTCTGAGAAAACTAATTTAGTGAGTACAGAAGGTTTTTTTATTGACTACATTTAGACACGAGGGTCTGTGTGTGTCCTGCTTAATTTGTATTTGCATTCGAGTTATTGTGAACCAATAACCACAGCAAGCACATCCACAACCTTTGGTGCCTTAATGATGACCTTTGATTGCTTAATAAGAATTGAGCTTAATGAACCAAGATATGTGTGTATGTGTGTGTGTGTGTGTGTGTGTGTGTGTGTGTGTGTGTGTGTGTGTGTGTGATAACACCAGAAAGAATGCAGCAGTGAACATCAAGAGGATCCATCTGGCTGAATCGTAAGTTTTAAACCTCCCAGTGGGCTGAAGAATATGTTCAGTAAATTAGTATACGCTGCATATTTTCTCTGGTCCGACGATGCATAGAATATGAATCTGCCGGCTGCGTTTCTTAGGTTTTTTCACCTTAAAAATGAAACACTCTTTTTTACACACACTCAGATCTGAGAGCGGCTGACAGAGGTGATGGAACGGTTTTTCTGTCCTACCTCCACAGTCACAAGGGATAACATTAATCTAACCACGATGAGAGAGAATTTTATTCAACCATGGGGGTTTTCTTTGATAATATTAAAATTTTCTGAATAAAATAAAGGAAATAGGAAGGGCAGCCCTAGACTGAAGGGCAATGAAAGCGCATGGGTGTGTATTAGCTGGAGCATGTGCACACACACTCTGCTAACAAAGTCTATGTTGCCTCCAGCTAAATGTCAATGATGGTGCACTTTAAAAATGAAATGAGGAAGTTCTTAAAAATGACTATAACAAAGGTGGCGGTAATTTATCTCCCCCGCTGAGTGACTTTTTTCTTGGGGCCAGCCGACACAGAAGGATGTGAAGTCGACTAATGTGACCATCCACTACATACACTCATTCCTTTCCTTTTTTTTTTTTAATGATTTCTGTTCCATCACTAGGATGTGCTACTTGATATAATAAACAGCTTTAAATTAAAAAGAAAAATGTGATGCTCTAAAAATGACCAAAAGTAATTTTTTTTTATCTTAAAATGAGTTAAGAAAACCTCATGACTTTCTTCAGTTGTAAGATAAAAATATATATATACACACACACACACACACACACACACACACACACACACACACACACACACGTACATATTCTGAAGCATGTTTCAGTTGGTTTGGCCCACTCCATTGTCTGGACAAAAACAAAACAGAGACATTTTGTTTATTTACAAAATTTTGGTCCTAGCTGTAAGCCTCTATAGACCAAATGAATAATTTAAGAAGCTAGTGATATAGCCAAAATGCCTGCTTATACATTATTCCTCTGTCAAGGCCATCAGCTCAGTTCAACAGAAGCAGTATTGGCAGACTGGAGATATCAAAAAGCTTTTGCACTGTAATAACACATTTCTCCCTCTCTTTCGCAAACACACAGAATCTAACCCTTACTTTTCTTTCTATAGTCCATAACCCTTTTTTCTGTTCCTGCAGTAATGTTGTTTCTATTCTGTTACTCTGAGACACACACACACACACACACACACACACACACACACACACACACAATCACACACTCGCTTCAGTCTATATCCCCACAGACTGTGAGTCAACATGTACATCGCACACTCGCTGCTTCTCCACCAGTCTATTTTCTTCTCTTTCTCTTTCTCTCCCCAAACCTCACATGTCCCTGTGTGAAAGAAATCATGTCACTATGGCAAAATTCTCTTTTGATGACGACTTTCCTGGGAGCCAAAAAAACCGAGGCTATCAGAAAAAGTCACGGTGGCTTTAACCCTCACCTGACCCCGGATCAGACGATAGGGGTCGACGATCGGTATCGAGGTTCAATTCCATTTCGCCTAATTATCAATGTCAGTGTCACGCAATCACTACAGCAGCCAAGCTTGATTAGTTATCCATTACCGCGACCCTCGTGAACCACAATGTCACCGCGTGTCGCTTTGCGAACAAAAGGATAGGAAATTTATTTGGGCTGAAATTGGATGCAAATCAGTCAACGCTGAGAATTCACGACGGGAGAGTTAATTTATGTCAACGGAAACGCGCTCGGATTACGCAGGCTATAAAATTTTACAGCTCCAAGAGAGAAAACATAATAGAAAATTGACTTAAATTGTCTTGGAAATGAAAGTTTGTCTAAGAATAATGCAAATTGTCAGGTTAGCGACAGCTGAGCGGCTCCCGGGAACAGTTCTTCGTCCTCAAGGGCGAGCAGGCAGTTCAAGGTCACGAGAAACACCTCGCAATCAAAAGGCAAATGACTGTCTGAAGCCAAAAAGAGAGAGGCAGAGAAAACGATACAGTCACAAAGTCAGACCGCTGCCGAGAGGAAAGGGGTCATTACCTGGGAAACGGAGACAGAACTAATGACACGGAGAGAGACGTTCCAAGTTTGGAGAACACACACACACCTACCCAAACACACACACACACAGGCGCACACGGACGAACGAGAGATCATTAGCACTCTGCTCAGCTCCACTCAGATGTGAGAGCGTTTCAGATGCGAACGCACAAACACGCACGCACGCGCACACGCACACACAGACGTTAATCTCTCAATGTATTATTCATAAGAAGTCGTTATTACTGTCATTAGAATCTGCCTTTGATTCATTGAAATGATCAGTGGGAACTGTGAGATCTTCACTGTCTTCCAGACCCCTACCGAAAGGGTGACTGAACTAATCCAGTCTAACAACTCATTATACATCATCAGGGATTTCCACGTGAAAGGACGATCACATGGCATCAATACAAACTAACACTTCATCAAAGATTGTGTTCATCAACAGGAAATACGGTTTCTGTGTGACATAAAGGTACGAAAACCTGTTTAAAAGGGTCAGTTTTTATAATACATGTATAATGTTACAGAAGTTTTACATTTCAAATAAATGTTGTTCTTTTGAGTTTTTTTTTTTACAGCAATGCCAATAACCATAAAGATATAGTTCTTAAAAATGTCTTTCTTAATTTTAAAGAGTTGCAGAGTCCACACCACAGTTATAACAATAAAGGCATAGGAAACGACATTGTTAAAATCTAATAAACAATTAAAAAATATAAACATTCATAATCAATCCTTGAGATTTTATGGCAGTTTTTCCTCATCCCACTTCTCGAAAAGTACTCCATTAAACTATACATACATATGTGATGATGTTTTGTTTTTAATTGTAAATAATTAAAACATTGAAACATTCATTACAAAATTATGCACTTTTTCCCCAAAGATCGTTGTGTTATTTTATTGCTTTAGAGAACTGTGTATTGCTACATAATTAAATACATAAATACATTTTAGATGTGCATAAGACTTCTTTCCAAAACATAAAAAACGTAATGTTTGAACGACAAAAAACAAAAAAAGGGAAACTTTTATATCCAACCAGGTGTGAGAAATCAGAATGAAACCACAAGCATGCCATATTCGCCTATTTATTCTCTATTTGTTCTCTATTTATTCATTTAATTTATTCATTCATGTGGAAGCAGCGCTCTACATCAAACGCATCATTAAAAAACATCTTATTTAAAGTAAAAAATGCCCAACTGTTTTTCAACTTAAAGTGGAGCAGAAAAAATGGCAATCCAACATTCCCTAAGTGTTGAGCAGAGAGGAATTGTAGCCTGTACAACAAAACCATGTTGATCTATTGATCCGACTTATAGTGGAATCTGGCATCCGCTAATTACTCCTGTTAGCAACAGCCTTTTCTAGGTGCTGCTTTCACTCCTCAAATCCAGTTGTAAGCCATTGTAAGGCAGATGACAACCAGCACTAAAAGGATATCGTCTCTGCCTTGATCAGGTCAGAGCTGCAGTGAAGAGGTGAGAAGATGCTAAGCTCTCCTGAATGAATCAGTGTCTTTTTTCATATCATAAAGCAATTGCTTCCCACTCTTTCCCTCTCTCCCCCTCACACACCACTGAGGTTGACGGACAGAGATTTTTCGCCATTCTGATGGTGACTAACGAAGCCTGTTTCGCTTTAGTGCTTTAAGGCCACATTCAGTCTAAACTAATGGTTCTCAAGCTTCTCTGGCCAAGTACCTAGTCACAACAATGCTCCCTATAATTTTCATAATTACACGAGCATGTTAATAATCAGCAGTGAGCACACCGACATCACTGCCGACTGTGATTTGAGGGCAAGCTTAAAAACTGAACAACATGATGCCATATTTTGATTAATATAAATATGAACACTGATTCTTGAATCAGTATTATAAAAAATTAAATAAATGTCTAATTAGAAATGTGAATTAAAAATGTCTAATAAGTTTTGATATTTTTCCTATTTAAAACTTCTTGCAAGCTGGAGACCATTTTCTACAGTCGCTGTGTGATATCACTATGTCTTCTGCAGCCATGGTGCGACGGCAAACTTTCTTGATTATTGCGCTGGAATGGGAGTTCATAATCATGTCAGCCTAGAAAAACGCAACTTTTCATTTTCCGTTGGTTCCGTTCACACGATATAACTACAGAAGAGTCAAGTTTTAAATAGGAAAAATATTTTAACTATTTGGTCATTTTTGAACACGATGCTATTGGTCTAATCGGATTCAATGATCTATGCTAAGCTATGCTAAAAGTGCTATTGTCAGACCAGGAGATCTGCTGAATGTATTCAAAAATGGTAAAACTCAATTTATTCATTCTGGAGGAGTTGGAAAAGGAGCCTATTTCCAAAAAAGTGGAGTGTTCCTTTAAATTATTGCTTGAATGCTGATCCGTAATGAGTCACTTGTTTTGTTTCAGAATGAATCATTGTTTTGAATGTATTGTTAAGTAAATGAATCCGTGACACATTCATAAAGGAGTTACTTGTTTTGTTCCTGAATGAACTTATTAACTCTAATACAGTTGGAGAATGAGCCTATTTCCAAAAAAAGTGCAGCGTTCCTTTAATAGTACATTCAAAAACACAGATTCACTCAAAAAAAACAAAAAAAAAAACTCACTATTAATCAATCATTGTATCATTCATTGCAAACACAAATTAATTCAGAAGAAAATCAAATACTTCTTTACTGCATATGCTAAAAACAGTACAATGCCAAAAGAATAGCATGTCTGAATTCACAGCATTCAAACGCTGCAGTGATTAAGAACCCGGAAAACATACTACTTCACCTGGATTCTGAAGCACCATGTGACCAAGTAAAATGATTTATGATTGGCAGTGGAATGACACAAACATTTCTTGCGTATATAGTGTGTCCAAATTTCGTTCATACTACTATTCATAATCATTTCTTAATGATCGCAAAGTAAATTGAAATTTAAATGTATTAGCTACTCAAGGTGATTTTGGATGCCCATGGGAACTATTCAGGAACAAAACAAGTATCTGGCATTACGAGTCAGTCAATGAATATTTCACTAAATGATTTGTTAAAAAAACAGATTCGGTCAGGAACAAAACAAGCGACTATGGCTCCATCCAAAAATACAATAAAAACAGTACATGGACAAATTCACAGTATTCAGAAAATAATAACAAAAAAGTGCCAGGACTACATTCATAAATCAGAGAGTATGGGATTTTGCACAGCTCATCTATAAAGTTGAATGCTTTAATCAAAACATGGATTTATTTAGGAACAAAGCGTGTCACACATTAGCTGGAGTCTTTTCTGCATGATTTGAGCTTGAGAAGCACAGTTTGTGATAATACTGTCAGAAACATCATTTCAATAAAACGTTTCTGCCTCTTTTAAACTAGATCTGTACTGGAAATAGATGTCGAGTGAAACAACTTGCTTTACAGAGACTCTGACCCGGTCAAAACCTTACCACTTCACACCGCACGCTGTAGGCGATGAACTTAGCTGCACAATGAATTACAAACGAAAAAACACCAGGTCTTCAATGAAATACATTTCCGGAGTCATGTCAAGCACCATCCGGGAGCATTTCTCAACACCTTAAATAACCGACCAATAAGAAATGCTGCATTTTACAAACTACAACCTTTTGAAGAATTCCTAGAGGAAGATGTCTACTCCACAGTCCCAGAATTACATACCCAAAACCCAGCATAAACGCTCAAATGGCTCATTACTCATATCGGCTTAATAGGAATACTTCTTCTGACAACATTTTACTTCGTCTCCAGAGAGCCATTACCTGTCCCGACCGGCTTTTACCTTATTCTGAATCATCCTCTACACAACGCCGTAACGAGAATGATTCATTCCCTGTGCACTTCAGCATCTGGCACACAAGAGATTCGGTAACAAATCGATGGGGCTCAGATGTCCATAGGCAAGGGTTAGTTATGCCCGGCGTTCTCCACAGCGGCTCATTTTCTTTTGAGCTGCATGACTTAAAAAAAAAAAAACACAAGGTCTGCCTGTTGATGTTTTATTCGAGCGTGAAACTCGCAGAGGCGTGCTCCGTGGATTGATGGCTATTGCGTCGAGGTTAACCAGCTTGTACAAAAGCAGGAAGAATATGTTCCCCAACAGAATGATGGCAGTTTGAATTACACGGAGCACCTCTTAATAAACACGCTCATGTGTCACAGAGGTGGCGGACCTAATTAGGACGACAAAGTCTGCTCTTTTACTTCATATTAGTGATGTGAGGTTATTACTTGCTAATTAACTATACTGACAAAGACCTTGAATTAAAACGAAACCTTTCAATTTCGACTTCAGCTGTGACAAAACCCGCCGCCTCTGATCTAAAGCGGTCAGCGACGGTTGGTGGGACCTGATTGCACAGATGACATTCAAAGGGAAAAACCTCAAAGTGACAGCAAAATCATTCTCTCAGTAGATGTGCCAGCTGAAGATGAAACGTGCTGCTGGGTGTGTTTGTGTGTATGCCTGTATGCGTGTGGGAATGATGGGACGGAGAGAGAAAAAGAGAAACAGAGAGAGAGACAGAGAGTGGACCACATCCTCCACACTTTAATGTCAGCCATTTCAAAGGTGTTTGTAACTCAGAGGCAGGAGGTTTCATCCCTTCTCTCAGCCTTTTTTACCCTGACACGCTTTCTCGCTGCCTCTGTAGAAAAAAGCTCCGCATGAAAGAGTAAGAAAGTCTTTCCCAAGCCGTGCTTGCGCAAACTGGACTTAAGAATGGCATCATAGCTGTTGTTAATAGAACATATACACACGTAACACACATGACAACAGCCCTATTGTAAATTAATATTAAAATTAATTTTTTCAAATATATATTTTAAAATGTGATATATTCCTGTAATTAGCAGTTACTTCCTGATGCAAAAGAAACATTTCTTATCATCAATTATATATATATATATATATATATATATATATATATATATATATATATATATAAAATTATATATACATATATATATACACATATAATTATTTTTTATTCATATTTAGATAATTCAGATATTGATATGTGAACACTATTTATCCTAAGTAGAAATATTTTTAACATTATAAACGCCTTTCAATAAAACTAAATTTTATAGTCTGATCTTTCTGATCAGATAATCCTGAAAAATTGTACTCGACTGTTTTAAATATTGATAATCATCAAATCAGAATATTAAAGTGACACTGAAGTAATGTTGCTGAAAATTCAGCTTTGATCACATGAATAAATTCAAGCTTAAAATCTATTCAAACGAAAAGCAATTTTAAATGGTAAAAATATTTCAAAATTGTACCGCTGTACTTTGGATCAAAAAAATACAGGCTTGGTGAGCGGAAGAGAATAATAAAAAAATATTACTGTTCAAAAACCTTTGACTGGAAGAGTAGGCTGATTATTCTTATAGATTGAAACGTGATTTTCATTGAAATTTAAATAAATGGTAAAAAAACTGTATAAAAGTGCTCCAAGTCACTGCAGACAAAAAAATTTACAAAAACTGAAAAATGCTCTTGAAGAAGGGCTTATTGAAAATGCAAACTCATTCTCTGCCAGCAGGAGGCGCTGAGTGTTAAAACTAGCAGCTTATCCAGTAATAGCTGTAATCAAATCATGAACACTACTTTATCAGTTAAAAATTAAAATGTCTTCCAAAACTTTTCTGTAGACAGTTGGTTCCCTTCAGAGATAAATTCATATTAACACCCGGGCTGCATTTTGATTTTGAAACATGCAGTGCTCATGTTTATTCAATGAAGTCAAACACCAAAAACATGGCAAATGAGTAATGCATATCAAAATATTGGAAATGTGTTTAAACATCTTATCACCGTTATTGAAAATAATTACATTGTGATACGTATTGATATTAAATTATTGTTCAGCTCTAAATATGATATATATATATATATATATATATTGTGAATTGGATACTAGGATAGTGCAATGTGGTTTCTCAAAAGAGGTCCAGATATGGATCAGGTCATAATTTCAAATTCATACACTGCTAAGAGAAGGAGGTGACAATGACAGCTGAGATAAACCAGAACTGAACATTACAGTCATAAATCAGATCTCAGATCTCTGTTTGAAGCTAACTGCTTTTAAAAAGGGGAAAAAAAAAAAAAAATATATACATATATATATTTATATATCTTTGAGATGTTTAAAGCCAAGCGGCCCATGAGATTTTCTGAGATGTGACGTTTGAAAAACAGCAAATAACCATTATGTTTCTCTGGGAGCTCATGCAAATAAAATATGAGATGAACGTCAGGCTTTAGAATATGCCCTGCAAAGCTCTTCCTCCATGCAATGTTTGTGAAATCATTACGACACTAACTTTTGCTTAGCATGAAATCTATCCTTTGTGCCTGTGGACATTTCAGAGTGAAAAAAAAAATATGCAACACTCCAACCTCGATTTCAAAAAGACTTTTTCTTTGTAACATCTTCCCTGAAGCTTCGGTGCTTATCGTGAGCGCTTTTAGAGCAGAGGTAATGACTATAATAACTAGCCGGTGCATTTATTTCAGTCTTTCTGTCTCTGTGAAACACTGCTGTAGTTGAGAGACGACGGCTCTGGAGGGATTTCTCACATGGCTGAGCTGTAATAAGACTGAAAACGTCCTCTAACACTTCATGTTTCTATGGAGACTTTCTCTGTCGTAAGTATACAGTTGACAGTGTGAAAAGAAATAGACTTGAAAGATCAGACATGTTTTCTGTATATTCGTAAAAAAAAAAAATGTAAAAAAAAATGACACATTCATCGGTCCAGAAAAACAGCATGGACAGACGAGAGGCATGTTCGTGTTTTCTTTTCAAGCTTGAAACATGGGGTGAGTGTCTTTGCAGCAGGATCACTGTAGCATGAATGAAGATCCCTATTCAAAGGCAGCTTGGGGCAGTTTCTCTAACCTCTGCTGTTGAGCCCCTGAGCGAGATGCCTCACCCTTCAGGGGTGCTTTCTTCAGGGTATGTGCAACAACATTTCTCTCTCTCTCTCTTTGTCCATCTAGCTGACAAAATCAGCTATTTATTTAAAATAAGAAGTTATTTTGGAGTAGTACAGTGTGATAGGATAAATATTATATTACAATATTCAATATATATTTTATAATAGTATTTTATTTAAAGCAAATATACATTATTGATTCCTATAGTTATTATTACTATTATTAAAATTATTATTAAACAAAATTAATTATAATAAAATCTTCTATCTAGGAAGCATGCGTTAAAAAGAAGTGTATAATGACCAAAAAGATTTCTGTTGGAATAAATGCTGTTCTTTTTATTCAAATTTCACAATTGAATTATCACAATTTCTACAAAAATACTGAGCAACACCACAGTTTATATCACTGATAATAATAAAATGTTTCTTGACCACCAAATAGCTTATTAGGATAATTTCTGAAGGAAAACGTGACAATGAACACAGAAGCTGTTGAAACACTAAATCACAACACACACACACACACTCATATAAATTACACTTTCAAACAGAAAATAAAATTGAAACTAAAATTAAAACTGAAAATAATTATTTTAGAAATTCTAATAATATTTCTTAATAATACAGTTTTTTTTAATCAGCCTTGGAAAGACACTTTTTTTAAAAACTTAAAAAAAAAATCGTACCTCAAACGTTTAAAGGGTAGGTGTATATAGTTACATTATTTAATTATTTAATTCTTCTTCTGTCTTCTTTGATAATGGTGGTTTGAATGAAAAACATGGTTCGTTTGATCAATTCTAAGCCATTTCAGTCAATTATGTTCAATTCTGTCTGAAAAATAATGGAAATTTATACGTAATCGCCGATACCCATTCCGCTGTCCATTTCGACTGTTTCAAAAGTCTGAAAATAATCACAAAGCTGTATAGAAAAGAATAACAAATTAATGTGAAGCAGAAAAGAAAGAGAAGTGAGCAGAAATACAGTGAAAGCAGAAAAAAGAAAGTGCTGTGCAGACAACAGAAGCAGTGGGGGAGTAATTATTTAGCCATCTCCTGTGAGGAACTCCTTTACAAAGGCAGAAAAATACCCCATAATCAGACATACTCACTTCACATTGTTAACCAAGGACATTTCCACCATGTGGGCATCCTGTGTGTGTGTTTGCACATATTGTTCAAATAACAAGCCTGGGATACATAAATCCGTCACTGAAGACAAATGGTACCCAAGCGCTCCAGACGGGGCGTGGTGCCACTGCACCTAAAATTCTAAATGAACACGCAGAAATGAGCATAACAGGATGCACTTTGGCACGAGAAGCTCGCAACCGAACCACCTTGTTATAAATTCCTGACTACAACATTTTTAAGAGCAAAAAAGATGAAGGATGCTGCACGCTGTGGCTGTAACTGGCTTTTCCCAAAATCCCTCATCCAATATGAGGGCGGAAAAAAGCACAAATCAGCCGGAGAGAGAGGGATCTCCCTCTGGGAGAAGGTTGCTTAGATAAATGTTGATTTAGAGTTGTGATTGTCAAGTGTCAAGAAATCAATACTGACTATGTGGAGGTTTCATTCGCCAGAGTTACACGAAGAGAAATCCAATGCTCAGCTTCTAAAAAGACTTTCTTAAACGAACAGAACGTTGTGCTGATTTGATTTCAGTCCGTAGAGATGGCTAAGATTAAATAACGTTAACCCCTGAGAAATATCAGAGGCAAGAACAATTTGAGCAGAGTGCATTAGGGAAAGAATATATAGAGGTGTTTGGTAACATTTCCAAAACAAATGTGAAGAATCTCATTTCTTTTCAAAACCAGGTATTATGCAAATCCTTTTTCATAATCCTGACTGTGTTACTGAAATTAAATTTATTCTAGGCAAACTAATTTAACAGGTAATTATTGTGTTTGTCGATCTTAAGTATTCAGCGAAATGGAGATGTGCAATGCAACATACATACATATGGAATTTCTTAATAACTAGTAGGCTAGTTCACAGTAAAGAAATTATGCCCATTTAATCTGCTTTATTGTTATTTCTAAAAATATATCATTTTCTATAACTATACCTTTTCACAAAACCTCTATATATATATATATATATATATATATATATATATATATATATATATATATATATATATATATATATATATATATATATATATATATATATATATATATATATATATACACATAATGATAAAATAAACAGTTGACAGGCTTATACTTCGAATTAGCCAAACTAATTATAATTGGAAGAACTTTTAATTGGTTGCTGAATCCACTTACTTCACTTAATATTCACTACCAACTGCAACATTTACATTTAGTGATGCCTGTATCTTTACTGACTGCTTCACTAAACTGAAAAAGTATGAATAGAATAAAATGAGAAACGAGCTGCATAGCATTGAGAGCATGACCTACTATCCATCAGTAATTGTATTATAATTATACTTAAAGGGTTACTCTATCCTACAATGAAAATTCTGTTAACAATGACTTACCCTCGTGTCGTTCCAAACCCGTAAAAGCTTAATTTGTCTTCGCAACACAATTTAAGATATTTTGGATGAAAACTTTTGACTGTCCAGAAAAGTTCAAATAGTCCATCTGCCATCAGTGGTTCAATCTGCATTTTATGAACCAAGGACGAAGGAAGCTTGGGTCTGGAACGGCATGGGGCTAAATGGTTATTGACAACATTTTTATTTTGGGGTCGAGTAATCCTTTAATAGTAGTAGTAATAATAATAAAAATAAACCTCAAAAGAGGAAATAAAAAATGATCTAGATGAATTAATTGAATTCAGCAAGCCCACTAGAAAAAGAAAATGTCACTAGACAGTGAAGGATCATGACATCATCCCAGCTCGCAACAAACAATGCCGGGCGGTGGCACGTGAGTTGAAAGTGACGAGCAGTCCCTGTTGGTTGGCTAAGAGAGCCTTCAGTGGCCTTATGAATATTCATTGCCACCCCACTCTGCTGTGATTCACTCACCCAGAACAGCTCTATCTGTACCGTGAATTATGGAAATAACGATACAACAGAGAAGAATGAGAGACATTCATCTCCTTTTATTGCAAAACGCCGGTACGGAGAGAGATACATGTAATAGAATGAGCGAAGATGGGCGATAGGGAAGGGAGAGTGACAGACTGCTTGATGGAAATCTTTTCTTTTCTGACAGTTCTCTTTGGAGAAAGGTGCAGTCAAGTGACAAGGCAAACAAAAAAGATGAAGCGGGCTGGAAACAAACAACAGGTGACAGAAGATTTTTATTAACTGCTTATTAATAAAACCCTGATCTTTTTGTGCTGTGTTTAAGAAATAATCTTGAAAGCGTTGAAATGCATTTATTCCTTTTCAAGTCTGAAATCTAACTGCTGCCAAGCAAATGATGCTGCTGCTTGATCAGGACATCACGGTGTGAAGACATACAGAGTTTCCAGTCGCTTTGGTTCGCTGTATTATTTATGGGAAATAAATTCAGAGTGCACATTCCAAGTCAAATCTCTGCTCTGAATGTAGAAACTACACTGTACTGCTGTCTGTGGGGAATTAAAAATGAATTGTGACCAAATAGCGTATTTTGCGGTGCTTTAGCAAGCAACTGACTAAAGAAATCATGCAACTCGGGTAACGGCAAACACGAGAGGGGAAAAAAAATAAATAAATCACCACAATCTTGAGGATAGGTTCGAAATGCTAGGTAGCTGAAACTCTGCATGCAAAGGCAGCTTGACTGTTTACTGAATTCTCCCTTCGGTGACCTGTTATATTTCACAACAGAAGTGAAAATGCTTTCAGACCCTATAATTGCCCAGCTGATGCTGGACAGCTCAAAGAAGTTGAGCACACACACACACACACACACAATCACTGCATAAGTGCTCTCGCTTTCTTTCCTCCACACTGACTCCCTTGAGTCACACTGAGCCAGCTAGACTTGATATTTCAAGTTCCACCATCTCTGCTGATCGTATCAATCTCCAATCGACCTCCTGCAAAACTTCAGACAGTATCGTCTCCTGCTGTAAGACAGATTCTCATCTCCTTGTCAGAGCTGGCAAAAGGAGAACTTTTTCATCAGGCGCTTTGTAACTAAAAGTTTTCTCTCAAGTGCTCCGGGCTACACAAAACAGATGAATCGTCTAAAGATTAGAGGAAGTGCCGTTTGAGGCTGATGGATAATTAGTCTTAAAAATTAACATGTCTTCATCTCGTACCCCTCAACATCTCAAATCAACAAATGCTCTTGAAATCAGCTGTGAACTGTGTCAAAAAGCCAGACTTGAAAAGCGGTGAAAGCTCCGGGTCACGGCACCAGATCAAAGCAAACTTTCTCACCGACCCTGCAACAAACAGCGCAATCCTGTATTCTCCTCTATTACCAGTCTGCCAGGAAGGATCAGATGCTGAGAGAGAATGCAGCAGGCTAAGGGGCCTTTAACAGAGGACGTGTTCTTGCTTCAGAAACAGATAAATGAAGCGCAACAGAATAGAACAGAAGGTGTGTTTATTGGCATATTAACTCCTCTACGCCATCGCTAATATCAACACTTCACTTCTGCATATGTAAATACACTTGTTCACATTTAAATATGCTTAGCCCAAAGAATCATCTGGTTTGCTTACCAATTAAAAGCTGAAACTGATCCACTACATTATTTTTAACACAGTGGAAGATACGGGTAAAGTTAAGTGAAGTTCAAGTGTCATGAAAAAGTGTTCTATTTCTGCAATTCCTGTGTGTTTGTTTGCACTTGATTGTGTCTGTCGTAGGTATCTGTGGTAAATTTGTGTTCTAAGCTGTCTCGACAAACCTCTGATTGCATTTCAACACTCATGCTGTCATATAGACGTGACTTTTCAGATATTGTCTCGTCGTGGCTCTGTCTACGAGTGGATGTGTGTGTTTGTGACTGCAGAGCTGGTCCATCAATATGCATTTCTTTCTTAGTGCACTAAAAGCCTTGAGGAGGGTGTCCAACTTTTTCCTAGCTCTCTAGCCATCTCAGAGTAATGATTTCTGAAAAGTTGGCAGAGAGAAAAACCTTTGGAAGTATTTTGGCAGCAGGTATATAGAAAGAGAGTAGAGGAAAGAAACAGACAGCCAGGCAGTAAGAGTTCGTCATTAAAGATCTGTATATGTGAATGATGATGAGATTTGAAGGAGAAGTGTGTGCATGTGGGGACTGTTAATTGACTTAGATTAAAGAAATGTGGGTGTCAACATGAGGACAGGAAAAACAACTTTACAGTAAAATGAATGATATGCAATGCAGTTTTTTGAGGGGGACACTTAATTTCTAGCGGTTCTAGCAATTATCGTCGATTTGATTACACAGACTGTATCTGCACTGAATACAAAAAATAAGTGTCATTAATCTTGTCATTCTACATTACTATCACTCTATGCTCCTATATGATACTGTTCAGTGTTGTGACACAATCTGCACTGTTAAAACGCTACATAAATAAAAGTGATTGATTGATAGTTTTTCTATGTGTGGTGGCACTTTCCCCACAGGAAATATATATGTATACAAATATGCAAATTCATTCTCTGCCAGTAGGAGGCGTTGTTGAATCAGTGGTTTCCCTGGTAATGGCTGTACACAAAGCAGCTCTATGCTCACAAGTCAGTTTCCCTCAGAAACACAGTAACCGGGTTTCGATTTTTAAACGTGCAGTGCTTCAATTTATTCAACAAAGTCAAAGCTCTGATATTATGACGAGCCACTAAATAAATTAAATTAAAATTAATTAACTAATTACTGCAATAACCTACATCTATATACTAAATTACAGTGTGCATGAAACGTTCAACTTGGCAATTTTTTCCAACATTAATTGAATTGTAAAAAAGTTTTTTGTTTTTTTTTATAGTAATTGATGTTGCATGACAAATGGTGTGCTGGAAATATACAGTTGAATAATAAATGGTGAGGATACAAAAGTAAGTTGTTTCAGAGACGAAGCAAGTTGTATTTAGATGAAGGAATATGTTTAAATGTTTAATGTGAGCAACTGGTAACAAAAAGAGAAAGAGTATATGCTATTAAATAAATAATTTAGCCAAAAAGAGATTTTCAAAATATCTTCTGTGTGCCATAGAGTTAAAAGAGGATGAATATGCAAATAACAACAGAATTGAACTACCACAATAAACTAAAATATCAAAATGTGCTGAATGAAACAATATTGATTACTAATCAAATTCAAACAATTTATGCAAAGATTTAGCTGTTATATATATATATATATATATATATATATATATATATATATATATATATATATATATTTTAAATATATATATATATATATTTTTTTTTTTTTTTACAAACACTGTCTGTGAAGCAAACATACAAAGATCGCACCACAGACCTCCACTAAAACATTTTCTGTTTGTTTTGACAAACTGTGGTGGGAATTATTTTCTCTGGTAATCAAGAGCAAGCTAGAGATGCTAAAATCGCCAGAGCTTAACTTGCGTTTAGCAAAAACATTTTTTAAAGCTGCCAAAATTCCACATTTTCATTAAAACAGTTAATAACTCTTCTAATTTGAGATCTTATCATTTTCCCTGCTGGACACACAGTACTGTTTTCGATAGGTTATAATAAAGCTATTTAGATTACATCTGCTTCACAGCGGTTGTTTCAAACACTTTATATTTTCAAACCAAGCCTGAGCATTTTGAGAATCTTTTAACATCACATAAACCTTTTTCTTTAGTCTTTTTTGCACCAAATAAATGCTCCCTTTTGGGTCTTAAGTGTACTGGTGTGTTCATCCAAATGCTAAGAATCAATACGGGAGGAGAGATACATGAGGGGGACGTAACAGGAGTTTACACCACTCTCAGAACCCTAGAAACCAAAGACTTGCTCTGTGTACCCAATCCCAAGGACCTGTCCCATTCTAAACAAACAGAAGACAATGATATCAAGGCACTATGGCAAATGCAATCAGCCCACAATACACCAGCCACCATTTTCCCCACCAGCAGCTATAAGCGTAGAGAGGCCTTTGAGAGCTATGCTCAGCGATGGGAGCAATCACGAATGTTTTTGTGTGCAGACGCAGAGAGGTGGGGAGAGATGGGAGAAATGCGTCACTGAAGTGTGCTGATCAGCTGCCTGCTAAGCCGTTATTCACGCACACACTCGCGACATAAACGAAGCACAACGCAAAAACAACACCAACTGCATTTGGGACAAAGAAAGCTGCTCAAATCCCAAATTAAACCCTCACAAATGCTAGAATCCTCTTCCAAATGCAAATCCCCAACCCTCCTCTTCTCTGAAACAATGCCCTCAGCATTCAGCGCCACAGTCTTTGGTTTAGCCCAATGAGAAAGTGGAATACTTAAAGGGTACTAGAAATATAATCAAATGCTTTTTGGGGAAAAGAAGTGAAGTGGCAGATGTATAGCTTGCAGGTTTCTCAAGAAGTAGATAATCAAAATGTAGTGGGTAAAACCCTTCGGAGGTGCAGCATTTTATCAATTTTTTTAATTTTTATGTGCAGCAAGTCACTTCAGATAAAAGGATCTGCTAAATGACTACTGACCTTTAAGACAAAGAAGGTGTCTGTGCTTTCTAAAGCTACAGCCATGCACAACGCTAATGCAAAACTAGAGCATATGGCATTTCTCCACTGCTAATTATTTCATCTCTTTTCCACTGAATGGGTTCAGCAGCTGTTCACAACTCTCAGGTTGAGGATTCATTTTCCTGAACTGCTCCCTAAACTCATACCTTTTAGTTGCGGTGATAAGAACCAGTTGTTCCTTTTTTTCTCTCTCTTCTCATTCCCCATCTGAACATCCACGTTCCTCAGGTATGCTCGTTACAATAATGGTGGTGAAAAGTGGCAGGTGTGTGGACAGTGGGAGGCCCTCAAAATGTCTAGTAGTCAGGAAGTTGGGAAAGTCAATGTGACTTATAACAGCCTGTTCGGCTTGTGTTATACTGTGAATCAGCATATACGCGCTTGTGACAGCTCTTAAATTGGTTGTGGAAATGACAGGGAACAGGTCAAGATGTGTTTAAGTGAATTGTAAAATTACCTGCATGGCAGAAACTCCACTTTAGTTATGGCCAGGGCTTGGTAAGGTGTTGAAAGCATGCTTAAGAGACAACGCATGCACCCACTCTTCACCTGTTCAGTGACATTCACAGCCTCCAGCGTGAGAGCATGTGGAGCTCAGTCTCACTCCCCCCGGTCCCCTTTACCTTCCTCCACCTCCTCCTAGGAACATCCTATTGCTCTGAGGGATGACAGCTCTAGAAACATGACATTTAAGCTCTGCTCCCGCTCCTTTTATCTTCATCTATCCATCCGTTCACACCTAAGTGCAGGCCGAAGCCCTCCCTGCAGGATTTCGGCCAGGCAATCAAGTAATTATGGGCTTGGATAAATGTCTCATGCGTCCCATCGTTCTTCCGTGGAGAGTGACAGGCGCTTTCAGAGATGAATAAGGTGTCTTCTGTCATTTAGGACGGATCATTTGTTGACCTGATGTCACTTTTGTCAGCCTTAATCACTGTTTTGTGCTCACACTGAGCCTCAGGGGTGACACTGAAAGAACACAGATACTACAGACTAACAGAGTACGAAAACAGTTGTATTTTGTGTTACAATGTGTCCTAACCAGGCATGATGCAGGAAAAGGGTGTAAAAACTAATTTAAAGAGTGATGAATTGCATTAGTTTTTTGTACTGTTCTCTGTGTAGTGTACTTATACTGTAATCAGAATTTTTACATTAAAAAAAAAAAACAATTACAAATAGGCTACTTTCTATCCTTCTTTTACCCATGAAACAGGACACACATCTGCATAAACAGATCCTGAACAGGGAGAAGTTCACAAGATTTTGTCCACAGAATTATTATTATTATCATTATTATCATTATTATATATTATATATCACAAATTCTTTAAGTATTTAACTACAGCGCTGAAAATCCATGCATACAGTGCCGGTCATGACGTGTTTTTTGGTATGTAAAACAAGTACTTTAAAGGAATTCCTTAGCTTATTACCGTTACTGCGGTACCCAGGAACAGCACAGCTTGACCCTATGCACATTTTTTCACCCTGTCTTAACATAGATTTCTATGGAGACCGCTGTAGGTGTCAGACAAAATGGCAGATAGCAGCGGCGGCAAGCAATATACACATTCTAATTGGTCCGATCACCTGTCAATCAAGCTCACAGCGAACGGTCAATTGGTTGGAACTCAGTAAATCAAAAGTTCTAAAATGTTCTGCAATGCTCTGACTTCTTGCAGTATTTTGGTCTATGTCTCTTATCTTCGTCTTCCTATCCTGTCCATTTTTTAGCCATTTTTATCCACCATCCGCTCCATTCAAACATTTGTTGCTCAACTTTCCTGTCATCTCAGAGTCTTACTGCTCAGCTCTCCCTGAATCATTTTATCGCTTTCATCTGTTCTCTTTTGCTACTTTTTCTCTTACCATTTTCACAGTCTCGCTACTTTTCATCTCAGTCTCTCACTTTCTGTTCGTCTCTCAATATAACGCATTTTTGAAGCGATATGATTTCACCGGCGTAGGATTTGCGGTGGATGGCTGCAAGGAAGCTCCACGCCAAGACAAGGCCGCAGCAGCAGCGCTTTGGATTAGCGAGCCACGCCTCCTTACCCAGAGACCCGCATCGCAAAGCTCTCAGCTCAAGTCACATTTTCTGAGCAGAAAAAAATAACATCAAATGGAGAGGAGAGAGAGGAAGACGAGAGAAAGCACCATATGGCATCAAAAATTCAACTCAGAACACAGGGATCCTTCAAGGACTCTCACAATCTGTCTGAGAGTCTGAAATGAATAATGAAAAATCAATCCGCCGTGCTGGGTGTGAAAGTGTCCCGTGTTTGATTGACAGGTCAGTGTCAGGCGTAAATCAATGGAGATGCAGGGAGAGCTTGTTCATTATGCAACACTAATGAACGCCAGGAATTCCATGCAAACATAAGATATGCACATACACACAACGGTCTATCACAACGCAAGCTTTTTTTTTTTTTTTTTTTTTTAAACAAGGATGGAGTAGAACATTCTCAAGCTGTTTAAATCAAACTTCGTGAGTTTGTTGATATGCCATCTGACAGGGCTCTACGCTTACGTTTTTCATTTAACAGCATTCACATACCTACAATAAAATGTTAAGAATGACCTAAATATAGATTCAATTAAATGTAAAAAAAAGCTGAAATCATATTTGTTGAATCTACAAAGAAGTATTTTGATGGTAAACAAGGTAGTAGTAAAATATTAAAACAATAGTATTATAGTATTATATAATAAGTATTATAAGTTGCAGTCCGAAATTTTTTTGTGTTCAAAATCAAAAAAAGAGGAAAAAACCATGGCTGCCGAAATGTTACAAATTGCAGCTTTAAAGAAATATGAAGACAAATATTGAAAAAGCATATTTTTATTTACTTAAAGCAAGCAAGGTTTCAATCAAACAAACACAGAAACTAGAACTATATAAACTGTGTGACAATGAGAACATGGCTATATAAACTATACCTGTGGTACTCTTCTAGGAGCTAGATGAGGGGTACTTAACATCCGGCCCATCTGCATTAATGTTTTGACCTGCATCGTGCTAAAAAGTTCAATGTATTTTATTGTAATCTGCAGTAGGCAGCACTGCAAATATTAGCCAGTGTGATTTGTGATTAAATATATACATGCACAGTAGCAAATGCTGCTCGATCTTGTTTACACTTGGATTATAAATATACTTTATTATTATGAAAATGTAATACCAGAGCTCGCTTGAAGAACACAGATAAACTGTATATTATCACGTTGTGTGTTTAATGTCTTCATGATTGATCATTTTTAAAGCGTTTCTATCTTCTGTTTATTCAATTACAGTACTAGTTGGATGTGTTTGCCCATATTTGGGATTTCCTGGAAAACCCTAAATTCTTTTCCTTCTGTGAGGCATATGTGAAGTTTGCGCATGAGTGTGCCCTCTGGTATAAGTGAAATAGACATTACATATATTTAGCGCTCGGTAATGCATGCTCTTTCCTATTTTGAAAAAAAGGAAAAGTATATCATTATTAATAAACTATATTACTATTATTATAAACTATGTTTGCTCAAGATTGTTTTGATTTTGAACAATCGGAGTTCGATGCTGTAACTGAGAATGAATGCATTTTTTTGTAATATAGCAAAAACTTTTAATATACTTTTTGGTTCCAGATTTTTTTTTTTCATATTCAGTATTAATTTAAATAGGACAAGGACAAGCAAGACATGATGAAGTAATAAACGGCATTTCTAAATCAGAAAATGCAAATATTGTTTTTAATAAAGTACTCTTGAGCTAGATTGACCATAATATAAAGGTCTCAAGAACCAATTACACATTCATTTTCACTTGCTCCTGTCATCCACACGCACACAAACCTTACATAAACTTCTGTAAAATTCATAAAATTGACATTTTTACATAAACTGGCTTCAGTTAGTGAGTACCTTTCCCACTGATCCGACACATATATTTCTGCTTTTCACATAACATATGCCATTAAAGTACAATATCGTGACTTGCGATCAGAGGAATAATTGAGGTTCCACGAGAATAGTTATTTTAATGTGTTTGGTTGACTTCTGACACTGCATAAACAAAGGAATTAAAACTGAATTATCTAACGCTGCCCCCCTCCAGCTTATTATCTCCTTAATAATGGATGTCTGCGATGCGTGCATCAGAATCGCTGGTTTGTATCGGTCGAAATTGAGCGACTTCATTTGTTCGGGTCTGTGAGTTTATATTAGAAAAGAGACACTTGACTGAGGATAGATGTGTTATGTTCTGGTTTTAAAGCAGGGTTAAAAGTGTCTAGTGTTTACAGTTTGATTTACAGTAGGGTAAATGTGAGAGGTGAGGAGCGAGGAGAGGAGGAGAAGAAAGGAGAAGAGAGGAGAGCTTCATTTTGGCAGCTCTTTCCACTCCTGTCCTCCCACACACGTGCTATTCACAGACTCCTCACAGCGAGCTCAGAGGGCATTGCACTCACAGGGATTAATTCACATACAATGTTTCAGCTGTCAGATACATTCCTGCTTTTCGTCTCCCAGCTAAGCGTTTAATGCCATAACAACAGAAGAGAGAACATCTGGCAAAACAAACGAGACAATGCGAGCTGCGGGGAAAAAAGAATACAACATAAGCCGAAATTAATTTCCCCAATCACAGCTGACGCATCTCCATCTTAATGAATTGAACAGTGACAGACACTGGGGAAAGGCGACTCGACAAGCATCTACAAGGACGTCTCGTATAGGGGCCCCGGCGATTGTGCGATGTATGCGTGTGTGGGTGAGTGTTTGGTGTTTGTGCAAATCTGTCTTCCTCTTGTGTAAAGCAACAGAGCTCGACAGCAAGAAGGTGAATGATACGCTAGAACATCACTGCAAGCCTCATGCAGCATTATGTCCACATACACAATGTAGCAACTCCCACAAGATACGAGAGATAAATCTTTGATAAAGCCCTGATACCGCTCACCTGCCCGTGACTGATGAA
Source organism: Puntigrus tetrazona (assembly GCF_018831695.1). Lineage (NCBI taxonomy): Eukaryota > Metazoa > Chordata > Actinopteri > Cypriniformes > Cyprinidae > Puntigrus > Puntigrus tetrazona. The sequence goes on from NC_056723.1 coordinate 4,904,714, forward strand.
ACCATGTTTGCGCGCAATCCTCTCAGCCTCCTCAGCTCCCCCTTCAATGTGGACGGCCCACGTGTTGGTGTAGATGCCTTGGCCTGTAATCAAGCCAAGGAGGACCAGGTACGCCCCCAGAAACGGCAGCAGGGTCCAGCGGCCCTCCATGAACAGGAGTGCTTCGTCTCCGAGCCTTCTGGTGATGAAGTTTGTTTTCTAATGCATCTGTGGGCTGCACTGTGAATTCAGCACTGTAATGACCTAGAGAAGATAAGACAGAGTGTCAGGAAAGAAATACTAGCGCGCCAAGAGGCTCATCGTTTTCTATAAAGCTCAGGTTATCTAAACATAACTGTTCTGTCAGAAAACATTCTCTGAGGGACCGTGGCGAGTCATAAATTTTCATAAAGGTGTCTTGAGTGCTATTGATAGCGTTACACCAAGGGAAACTGGGATACAAACAACGCTTTGTAGGACAAGGAGAAGGCTGTGTGTTTCACTTGTACCCACTTTCTATGTGCTTGTATCTAGAGCAAGTTTTCAAAACAGGGCATAAAATCTATCTCCTGTCAATGTTGCTTGTTTCAGAGGAATAGTTCAAATCCTGTCATTTATTTACGCCACGTGTCGTCTAAACCTGTAAGACTTTGTTTCTTCTGTAAAACTAAAATTTGGAGAGTTTCCTATGCTCTTTTATGTAATTACATGAGAAACTGAAGCTTTCATATATCAAAACGGCATAAAAGCGCTATGAAAGTACTATAAAAGTGGTGTAATCTCTATCACAAATCTTTTGAAGCCAAGTAATAGCTGTGTGTGAGATACAGATGGAAATTTTAATAAATTCTTACTGAAAACTTAAAGGCATAGTTCACCTAAAAATGTAATTATGTTATAACAAACTTTATTTTAAATTTTATATAGGTATGAAACAACCCTCAAGGCTTTTGTATCACACAATCAATCAAGAAATCAATCTAATATTCTAATTTGCTGCTCAATTAATATTTCTTCAAATTATCGAGTTACTTAATATTTTTTTGGAAAGGGTAAGACTTATTTCAGAACAGAACTCATTTCAAACGTGAATCATAGGGATGTCCCTGTCTAAGAATTTATATAGTCAATCACAAATTTCAGAATACCGCTGATAGATGAATTATGTTTGGGAGCAGTGGCATGGCATTACATTACATTACATTCAATAGTCATAAATACTGTCGTTAACACAGGTAAAAAAAATATATATATATGTATTATATTTCGATCAATAGATAGTTCACGTTGGTCGGCTGCACAATGTTTATTACTTATCAGAGCTGATGAAACCGAACATTTGCACTAATTAAAACCAAATATTAAACTCATAAGATGAAATCAACAGATGCAAGAAGTATTCAAGTATTCACTATATAGAGATTTTGAGAGGAAATTAACAAATATCAAAGAAAACTAATTTAAAACCTGCCACATTAAGCTCCACGGGATCACCTAAATATGTGAAGCTGTATCTTGTCTTATGATCTCATTAAGCTTTTTTTTTATAATTAAAGGGTTTCACAGCATCCAAGAATCAAATTGAAACCAGCTGAAATGTTTAGAAATTTTGTACCCTACCTGAACGAAAACAACTCAGTCTTTCACTCTGCCTGTGTCAACTGAGTCTTGTTAAAGATTTAAATCCCTGCCTTCACGACACTCCTGACGGCTACGAATCAGGAAAAATGAAACTTAAATGTCATGGGGTTGGTCGGATTTATTTACGTGTATTTATTAAAAGCTTCTTTCTTTTCACATTCTTACTTACAGCTTTATTATAATATGCTGTATATTACTTTATTTGGAAAAAAAATGGTAGTTTTATGTGAACATTGAGCACCACTATATAACAAAAATGGCATGAGCCTTGATATTTTTTTTCAAATATTAAGATTGCTAGTTGAATCAGGCTTATCCCAACAAAGCATTGAGTATTTGACTATTCGGGTCACCTCTAAATTATACTGTTACTTTTGATCAAACTAATGAATCACTGCTGTACAGGAGTACCAGTTTTCTTTAAAAAAAATAAAATAAATAAAATAAAACTTTCATACTACCCTCAAACTGTGTGTGAGCGTACACTTACTTTTATAATGCCCTTTTATAATGAATCCTGTTTCTACCAGAAGACCAATTTTGGAACAGCACTTATGGTCAGGGAAAGACAGTAGGTGTTTAATACAAGGTTTGACACCATATACATTGGTATGATAACCATGTGGCTTAAGCATTGCGCCATCCATCAGAGAAGCTCTCCGGCACGACAAGAGGGAGTCCCATGAGAGTTGAGCAACTCCTTAGAGACAGCTCAGTTCTTGCTGACTCAAAGCTTGGCTCGGGACTCGATATATAACCCCTGACGCCCTCTACAACAAAACAGAGCATGAACAATAAAGCCTGGCGTGTGCTTTCGAAGACAGCAAGCGTGCAAATTCATAGTATTTCCATCCAAAGCAAAGGCGTGATGCACGAGGTCTAGGAACGGTGTTAAAATTACAAGGCCAACCTGCGCAATGTCTCTTAAAACAAGGTTTAAAAACAACAGAATGCCATTAGCAAAACTATTCCACGGAGTATGACGGCTACAATGCAGTTTAGCATTTAAATAGCATCTCCTGGTAGGAAGAAGTGAGTATCTTGGTAAAAGGCCTGCTGAAGAAACAAACAAATCGTCACGTCTAAAATCTGCATTACAGAGCTCATTAAGGGCTGGCACAGAGCAGTGAGCTGGAGAGGAAAGAGGAGAAAACCATGTGTGTCTTACTGATGGAACCTGCGAATGTCACACCTCCGCAAGCACAGAAAATGAGAGACAGTGTGGAAGAGAGAAAGAGAGATACTGTACCCATACATTTTACTGTAACTGCAAAAGCGACGTCTGCCGTATCCGAACCTAATCGATGGTTTAAAGCAATTAATAGATTTCATTAAACACGTTTTTGAGAAGATTCGTTCAATTAGCAGCTAAAATATGTTTGTGAGTCAGGTAAGGGAATAGAGGTCAGCTCTCTGAAAATGATTTTCTACCTCTAAGCCGTTTTCAGCACTGTCAAGTAACTGCCATTCAGGTTAAGCGTCCCCCGTATTCAATCTTCGCTTGTCTCGACAAGACTAATTTAATAATGCAGCCACTTGTGAAAGCTTCTCCTAATGGATAAACGTAGGAGGTAATGAAGGATTCACCTTTAGAAGGCAGCTCATGTAAGATGTGACAGAAAGGCTGTTGATTTCAAGTCAACTGCTGTTCTGGTATAAAAAACAAGGCTTGTGGCTCGTCTTTTCTTCTCTTTATTAGATCTGACAAGGTCTTTGTGCTATTTTGCGCTCTGGAAACAAGGCAGAAGACCACTTTTTTTCAGCTTACAGGCAGAACGTGGAACCAGGCCAGAGGGAATTCTGGTAATTGTGTTGCAACCGCAACACTGACCAGAAACAATGATAATAATTGGGTTATCAACAGCTTTCCTAGAACCAAAAAATTACACTAGTAATTCCCAATGCTTCAGGAACAGGTCACGAAGCCAAAATGACATTGAAATTAACGCGAAGTCAGTCACGCAGAACTTCGGGATCTTTTTGGAGGTCGGCCATCAATCTTCATTCAACACTTCGAATGACTTATTTTTCATCTTTAACGACCCCGAGCACCCGTTAAGGCCTGAATCGAATGGGAAAAAAAAAAGATTATCTAGCCGTCTCCGAGGATCTGACAGATTGCATGCCTGAGAGAGGCGCCGTCCCGGGCGATGCTACTGTACGCTGGCTAGGAGGGCCAAATTTTTATAGCATGCTCTCTGGGGAAGAAAGAACAGTAATTACTATGCCTTAATAACTCCTCATCAAACACAACTACAACTACTAAAGCTTTAATGATCCATGATGGCTCTGTGAGGGCAGGAACCGAAGTGCTTAGTCACTCATTAGACAGGGAGACAGACAGCGCACATATACGCTGTTTATCTTTTTTTTCTCTCCCTCTCTTGTCAAGATCAGTACGGAAGATGACCACACTGCCTGTTCAAAAAGTCCTTTGGGTAAACAAGGTCTCATAAGCAAACCTGCGAAAAAAACGAATGTTTCGAGGCAAGTTCAAGGACATTTGTAATATCTATATAATATAAATATAACGATTGACACTCGTTAAGAAGCATCACACAGCCATCATATGAAGAATCAACACAGCGGCCAGATTTACTGCACTAAACACTATGAATTTTAATACGGTTCACGCGGAACTCACGTGCGCCGTAAATCAGTCAGAGCAACAGAAATCATTCAATTATGCTGAAAACGCTGGGCGTGCAATACGACAATAAATCTTTCGGAGGATTTGGAGTCCGTTTAGAAAATTGAAAATATTATTACGTGCCTGTCTTTCGTGGGAAAAGAAGAACAAAACAAAAGGAGGCGTGAGGAATAACGACAGCCTCCAGCTATTGTTCGTTTTATTCGTAAGGAAAACAGGTGCAGTGAAAGTGAACGGTGACCCATGCTGTCATTCTGTTTGCGCGTTAACGTGCTGAGTGAAAAAAAAGCCTGAAAGATCCGGAACGACATTAGCAGGTTGAACGAATTTTTTCGAACGAAGTCCCTTTTGGTCACATTTTTGATATTACGAAATAATACACCCAACAGTTAGGTTTCCTCGAACCAGCGTGTAACGTTATAACAGAGGGAAAAAAAATAAACGGTCACTTATCGAAAACACGTATGCTGTGCAAATAATAAAAAACCCGTCAAAAACGAATTATTCAAAGCTATTTTTTAAGAAACTGCTCTCAGAAGTTGGACTAAAATGTAAAAGCTTAATACGACAGTAATGAAATACGGAAAAACTTTATTTTCTTTAACTTCCCCTTAGTTTTCCGTTAATGAAACAAAACAACGACAAAACACACGAACTGTCATTTACCTTAGAAACGAGACCGCTGACCCCTCCTCAAACCCGAACCGAGCTGTCATTGCGCTTCAACACAGCCTCGGAATCCGGTAACGGGCTCACATTTCACACTACAGCTCCGAAATGAACTCCGATCGCGACAGAAATTTAAAGCACATCCACCGGGGAACCGTTACGGAGTGTTCGCGCCGTTCCGCGAGATCCCCGCGAACTCAACTCGGCATCACGCGGCGAGAGCGCGCAGATCGATGAAACTTTCAACAGCGCGCGCGTCTTCCTGTAGTCCTTTATCTTTAATTATTTATTAATCTCGCGTCTGCCAGTTTACACGGTATACTTAATATCGAAAGGTTCGCCAAAAAAACCCATCTGTGGTGTCACGTGCCATCGATAGCCTCTTCTTTATTGTTCTATAGACATAACGGGCTCCGTAATACATCCGTACACAAATCCCCGGTAATCACAAATGGCCTACAATTCCCAGGAAGTACGTCATGGCACGAGCCTGCTCGGCGTCTGCGATTCACGGGCTCCATCTGTAGGATTCAGACACGCTGTTCATAATTAAAATTTGACAGACCTCTTTTAAATACAGTGCTAGCAGTAAATGCATCGCGTATTTAACGCTATTTTAACGTTCTTGAACAGTTAATCCAGAAATAAGTAATTTAAAATAAACCATTTCGCAAGACTGTTCATGTTAGGAACTGTCCATTTTCAAAGCATATGTACACAATGAAAGTTGAATAATAGTAAATAAATAATAAATAAACTGTGACAGAATTTTCATTGCCGCGAATGAATCAGATTACATCCGGGTCCTTCTCAGTGCGGAGACGCGAAAGTAATCAGCATAATGTTTGCTTTGAAAGACATATATTACATTTACAGTTTTGTCAATATCTTTACTCTGAAAGCAGCAGCGTGCAGATCACAAATGAAATAGGAATTTCCTTCAAGGATTCATCCTCGCTGAACCAAGCTCCTGCTAAGCTGATTTTGTTCCTGCTTCCATCATTTCGAAAAAAATAAAATAAAATTCAGCACAGGTTCACGTCTTAAGCCTACAGCTCCTACAAATAATAATAATAATAATAAAAAATAATACTTTATTTACACCACAATTTCATTCTTGTTTAGGACTGAAAGGGTGGATTTAAGGGGGAATCCATTAATGAAATCATAAATTGGTGTCATTAAATTTTTTTTATTGCTTTTTAGTTTTACAATAAAATAAAATAGTTTTAAAATAATGAGAATCAATCACCTTGTATCACTTTATTAATGTATTGACCTAAATAACAATGAGCAATACATTTGTTACATTATTTATTATTCTTTGATAACATTGAATAAATAATAATAACAATAATAACAATAATAATAATAAAAAAAAAACAATTACTACTGATAGGCCTATTTTTTCCTCGTGCCCAAATAAATTAAACACAAAGCTGTATTCAATAATGTTTTTGTAAATTATGTTGTAAATAAAAATAAATGCGTTAGAAGTATTTTTAATGGTGAGTTCATGTTAACTAATACACAGCTGTTATAAACAGCTATACTAATATTAACACATAAAAACTTATTGTAGTGTGTTAAACATCACACACACTAAAGTAACGAAAAACATGTATATGTTAATTGGATTCTTATCTAACAACGTTAATAAATAATAAACGTAAGTCGAAAAAAAGTTTCGAAAATATCAGTGTAAGCACTAGATGGCGCGCTTATGCAACAAATGCGTCTCTCGCTTCGCCGTTCCTCGTTCAGCGCATGCGCAGCGCCGTTCTTTGTTGTCACGGTCCAAATTTATCCCGGAATAAGGGCAGCACGCATGTGCCGTGAACCCGGATGTATCAGGACTTGTTTGAATAAAGAACAAAAGCATCGGGCTGAAAATGCATGATCGAGACTGTTATTAGAAAGTAAAGGAATCTGGTTCCGCTCGTGGTAAAGTACCAGCGCTCGTTTTAGATGATTGATCACAGCAACTAACGCCTTGGAGTTGTACTATTTTAATGCATTTGCTTTTAGTCACGTAAACGCGGCACCACACCAATGCGTGAACATACTCGCAGCAGTCTATAAACATAACGCCGTAGCTTTAGTTGTAGTGCTGCAATGCATTTGATTCACGTCTACGGTAAAAAGTACGAGCGCGGCAGCAACTGGTCCGAGCCAGAGGTGCTGGAGCTGCTGCAGATCTGGTCAGACGTGCCGGTCCAAACCGAGCTGGTGACCTGCCTCCGAAACCAGCATGTGTTCAACCGAATCGCCAGCACTCTGCGACAGAAGGGCATCAATCGGACCGGGGACCAATGCAGGGAGAAGATCAAAAAGTTGAAGCTGGAGTACAAGCAGAAGACTCTGAGGTCCGCGAGGTATTACGAGCTGATGGAAAGGGCGCAGAGCAACCGGTCCGCTGCTACCTCCGGTTCGACTCTGCCTTTATGGGGCGGCACGGTGACGAACCAAGTGACCGGGATGCAGGGGTCAGAGGCGCCCGGTCACCCGCCCAGGGCAGGTGAGATACTGGAGATCAAGACGGAAGTGATGAGCTCGGATGATGAAGCGGTGGGCCCTCCCGAGATGCTCTATGAGTTCGGACCTGTTGATGAGGACGATGAAGCAGGCGCCGCTGAACACAAACATACGGGTCCCGGCGCGGAGGAGAACGCCGAGATGGACGGAGAGCAGGGAAACGCGCATGTCGTCTGTTCCCCATCAGGTATCGCGAAAGCACAGATTTGGACGTGTGAATGTCGACGGTGCAATAGAAACCAAACATAATCTGCACGGTGCGCTGCGCAGTATACACACAGTCCACTATACAGCCGCGCGTTGCATAGGCGGGCGGGTAGGTTAGTGTGCTCACAAATGCGTATTTCTCCATGATTTAGGATTTTGGGAGGCAGTTTAGATTTTTTTCACCGTTGGTCCCACTGCAGTTTTATGAAAATCAATTTTCACACATAAACATACACGAACAGAACAGGAACGTAGTAGTGTTTTTGGTTTGCAGTAACACCTGGAAAACGATGGCATGCAATATAACTTTATAAGTTACATATTAGTTAGCAATATTCAACTCGTTCTGAGTTAAGGATATGGTGGGCTATTTTTGAAAATTCGAGACATACTTTGGTCACATTTAAATCTGCACAATTTGTAACAATAGTATTCAATTTATGAAAAAAAAAATGTTTGAATGATACAAAATAAACCCATCTGCCTCGACAGATTAAACTTAACAAAACACCACCTGCGTAAGGTCAAAAGTTTAGGGTTTATAAGATTTTTTTATTATTATTATTATTATTATTAATAATTTTTATACATTTTTATTTATTAAGACTTTTATTTAGTTCAGCAATGATGCATTTATTTGATAAAAAATACACTAAAATTATAAAATATTATTATAACTGTTTTTATTGTAATAGATATAAAAACAAAATATTTCTGTGATGCGAAGCTGAATTTTTATCATCATTACTTCAGTCGCATGATCCTTCAGAAATCATTTTAATATGCTGATATGATGCACTAGGAACATTTAATTTAATCAGCGGTTTATTTATTTAAAACGCAAGGCTTTTTGTGTTTTTACCCATGTTTTTACCATCACTTCGTTATCAGTTTAGAACATAATAAAAAACTAATGTAGTGTTTATTTCATACATTTTGTTTGGCATGTTTATTATTTTTGCGCATTGCATTTATTTCATTGCGTTTCAGTTGACCTTCAGGAATAATATTTTCATCACAGCAGTGCGTGCACAAAATGGCGTCACGTAGATGTAGCATCAAAATTGCATTGAACTATGAGCCTGACCTACCGGTTTTAGCTGATATTATCCATATTTATCTAAAAGGTCTGTGCGGTTTAACGGCGTACAGGCTTTATTGCAGTATTTCTGCCAGACCCTTTGTTGTGTCTCTGCTGTTGGCGGTGATTTTCCATCCAGTGCCTCACTTTCATCACCGCAGATGTTCTTGACAGCGCTGGCGTGTTATCACACCAACTGTCGCTTTAATGAAATGTTGAGATAATTGTTCAGTAAATTTTTAATCAAGTTTTTATTTGGTCTTTTATCTCTTATTGACTGATTTTGATGTTTAATTTCTGACGATATCACGCCGCAGATTGCAGTGACCAGAACATGACTGGCTCCTCCGGTGCGGGTGTATCCCCGGCAACAGCTCCCATTGTGATGAGAGACGGAGGTAGCCATGGCGACCAAGAAGGGGCTTCCGGATCGTTCCATCAGAGGAAGCGCCGGCGAGTGGGACGTGGGGGCGATGGGGTGCTATCGAACGCCCTGGCTGGATATCTAAGCTGGCAGCAGACGGCAGAGGAGCGTTTCCTGGCTCTGGAGGAGGCCCGGATGCGGCAGGAGGCGCAGGCCGAGGAGCGGAGGGAGCAGCAGGAGGAGAGACGGGCCAAGCAGGAGAGAGATCACGAGTTTCGTCTCATGTCCATGTTGACCAAAGTCCTGAGTTCATCGCATGGGACGGAGGAGCAGAGCGTCTCCACCAGCAGGGAAACGATCCCCGGCACCTCACAAACCTTGTTCCCCTATTTGTTACCGAACAGTGCCAAAGCCGTACCCAGCATGCTTTGGGGCGATCAGACGGCCCAGTACAACCCGTACCTTTCCCGCCGTGGTAATAGCATGCGGCTGAAGCAGGGAATCCTACAGGAAGGCTACAATCAGTATCACGCCAACAAGCACGACGAGAACTCAAACCCTCATGTTAGTCTCCATGAAAACAGTACAGCTTAATTATTATTATTAATTATTGCATATTTTTTGTTGTTGGCGGTTTTTAATTTAGTATACGCTGCAGTAAGATGTCTTTTCTTTTCAGTCATTTGTGCGTGAATTGTAGTGCGCTTTGGTCTGGATGTGGAAAAACATGATAAATCATATACTTTTATATTTATTTATTTATTTTTTAAAGAAATTAATGATTTAATCTAGCAAGGACACTTTAAATTGATTAATGTAACAATTTAAATTTAATTTATTTATGTAGCGGCAAATTAACTAAACGCTGCTTTCTTTGGGGGGGTTTATTTTCCCCAAATCAAGAAAAATTGTATATTGCATGAAAAAAAAAGGAAAAAAAAAGAGAAATAGAGACATTTTACTGCACTGTACTGAACCACTAGATAACACCTGTGGTGGGAGGGGGTTAAAATAAACTTGGTTTACAATAAATTGCTAAAATATTGACCTTTGGCCATAATTTATATAAGTTCATAATTTATATCCAAAACAATATTCACGAATCGAGATACAACCGCTTGCATTAGAGAAGATTCGTGAAATTATGCATCTCCAGTCACTCGCTTGGTTTGTTCTTCCTTTTTTTAGTTTGCTTATTTTAGTGTGATTTTTGTATTCGTCTAGCTTCTGCTGTGTGCTAATTTTCTGTGGTTTGTAATGTGATTTATTTCAGGGCATTATAAACTTAGGAACCAGTGAAAACAAGCTGTGCTTTGACCTCCTGCGGAAAAGAGTAAGAGATGCAGTTTATTTTTTTAGCGTTCATTAGCGCTGATTTTTTACCTGTTGGGCAAAAAAAAAATCGAGTGAAAAAAAAAATCCCATTATAATATATATCACACTATCATGGCCAGTGAGCAACCAGCCAAAACACAGTATAGCAGCTGAATAAAAACAAGCTAAATGCCATTCAGAACACCTCAGAAACTGCATACCAGTATCCTAGCAACCATCTACAGAAGCCTGTCAAGTTTTGCACCGGCAAGCACCGCTCACATGGTCTTCAGAGGAATTTTTTTAGTGTTGCTACTACAAGAAAGGCTTCCAAAAGCCTTTATATGCACAGAAATTGTTATCGAGCCTGGATATTACACTTTGAGGTTATTTTGATCGATTCTTGGTATCTCCAACAGCTGATGCGACCTGACATGCTTCACGTCGAGCCTGCTTTCTTACAATACCCAGACTGGAAAGGCCACAGTTTGTAAGAAACCATTTTTCTTAGCTTCTTTGAACCGTGCTTGTTTTTCCTGTAAAAAAATCTATAATTAATTTGACTCACGGTGTTTGTGTAAAATCCCATGCTCAGCTTTCATTTCACAGTATCGATGTTCTTTTCCCCAAAGCCTTCGAGAGGAAGTTGCTAAGTTCCTCTCAGACTTCTGCAGTTCTCCCAAACCGCTAAAACCAGAGAATGTGAGTCTTTTTCTATATCGGTGCTATATTATTTTCACTGTATTATTTCTGTTAGCCTTCTTCTTTCTGTTAAAGGAGAAATCGGACCACACGCTGATTTTCTTTGGTTCTTTCGCAGGTCTGTGTTATGAACGGTTGTGGGTCTCTGTTCTCGGCTCTGGCAGCTTCGCTTTGTGACCCAGAAGGTATCAGACAGAACATGTCTGGTCTCATGATTGCTTTTGATGTTTTTTTTTCACATTCTCACCAAGGCTGCATTTATTTGATCGAAAATACGGGAAAAAGTCAAAGGAGCTGTTTTTTTATGCATTTTAAAACGTAAATTAGTCCTTTGATGCAAAGCTTCATTTTCAGCATCGTTGCCATTTACTGAAAGCCTCGGATGTGGAGAGTAAACCTTTTTATGAATTGAGAAAATGTTTCTTTACTTGATTTTACTTGATAATGGTGCAAAATTAAACCAGGATTGGCTGTATGTGTCTGAAATGTGACTTGATATTGTGTTTTACAGATGCCATTCTCATCCCGTCGCCCTTCTATGGTGTTATAACGGAGGATGTAGGCTTGTACAGCAGTGTCAAATTACACCATGTGCCACTTTACAGTCAGGTGATAGAGAAATTTCAATCGTAATATTTCATAATGCAACATTGACGTGTTATAGCGGTTTCTTGCCGCTTTATTTTCTGTGTCTTGTGGCTATACGTCTTATATTTCTGTTTGTATTTGTATCTTTTTGGTATAGCCCACAGGACGTGATGTCAGACCGTTCCAGCTCACTGTTGAGAAACTGGAGAACTCTCTTAAAGAGGCCAAAAAAGAGGTAAACTTACTTAAACATACAGTTTACTCGCTTGAAACTCACTTTGTGTGACTCTTATTAAAGTTGTACTTTCTTTAAATAGGGATTGAACATCAAAGCCCTTATTCTGTTAAACCCCCACAATCCACTGGGAGAAGTGTACTCGTCTGAAGAGATGATCGCCTTTCTGCAGTTTGCCAAAATGTGAGTTTCAAAGCACTGAACCAAAGCCGCTGTTTCGTTCAGATCTTTAATATCTTGAAGTCAGTGTCATTTGATCAATACAGAAATATTAATGGCATGTATAACTTTGCTTAAAGGAACGCGCTGTTACTTTAACTCCCCTAGAGTTAAACAGTTGAGTTTTACCATCTTAGACTCTCTAGTTCCGGCGGTAGCGCTTTTAGCCGCAGCTTAGCGTAGATAATTGAATCTGATTAGACCGTTAGCATCACGCTCAAAGATGATCAAAGAATTCCCAAACGGTTCCTATTTTAAAATGGACTCTTCTGTGAGAAATGCTTATAAATAAAGTTTTAAAAAATATTAACCTTCTGTAGTTCCATCGTGTACTGAGAATTACAGAAAATGAAAAGTTGCGATTTTGTAGGCCGATATGGCTAGAAATTATAATCTTATTTCAGCCTAATAATCAGGGTGCAGCAGGTGCAATGATGTTATGCAGATTCTTATTAAAAAATATAGATTCTTTGGTGATTTTTGAGCGAGATGATAATGGTCTAATCGGATTCAACAATCTACACTGAGCTGCAGCTAAAAGCGCTATCGACGGACCTGGAGATCGGCTGAATAGATTTAAAAACTGTAAAACTCAACTGTTTAAGTCTAGGGAAACTGGAAAATGAGCCTATTTTCAAAAATAGGGAAGTGTTCCTTTAATGTAACAAAACTGATTGTTTTAAGAATGTTTATGCGGGTCTTTTTCCATATAAGCAAAACATTTATTGAGCGGAGACGGGTTACTATCATAAGAGAATTTGCACTTCAGAGCTTGCCGTTCCATTTGTTGTGGGGAAAACGTCATTTTTCGAAACGGTTTTGGAACGGCATGATGACGAATAAACGATGAAAAACTTTCTAGTTGGGCCTGCGATCGCGCTTTGTTTTCACGCGCTTCATTAAGTTGCACTCTACTGACGAGAAATTACATTTGTGTTCACGAATGTCATTTGAATTTTAATTTCTGCCCTCAGCGGCACTGATTTATTCACGCTTTCGCTCTCATTTGCTCCAGGCACAAGCTTCATGTGATCGTGGATGAGATTTACATGCTCTCCGTGTTCAACGAGACGGATACGTTTCGCAGTGTTCTCAGCTTGGAGGGGTGAGAGACGTGCACGCGAAGACTCTCTCTCTTACTTCTGTGCTTTCTAAATTCTAATTTACTTAGTTTTCTGCTCAATGAACTAATATGCCCTGAGCTAAAACTGAAACATACTTCATTAGGTGTCAAGGAAAATGTAATCTTGTGTTCTAGTTGAATTCTAGTCGAACTCCTCAAAAGTGTATTTTGCCTAAAAATATATATAATTTGTTGAAAGTATTTTTTTTTTTAGCTGAAATATTATTTAAATCTTTATTGTAATGTCAGAAAGTAACTTTTTGCTTAGGGCACAAGTAGAGTTTCAATAAAAGAAACATTTATTTATACATTTTCCTGACAGTTTGACTTTGTTGAATATACATGAGCAACGCACATTTCAAAATCGAAACATGGCATGGGAGTTTTATATGGATGTATCTTTGAAGAAGTTTCAATATCATTTTCATTTTATCTGATAAAGTAATTTTTATGAGCAGAGTTTTTTTTTTTTTTTTTTTTTTTTTCTGTCGCTCCAAAAGCGCCTCCTGCTGACAGAATGAATTTGCATTTTCAATAAGCCCATCTCCAGCAACATCACTTCTTTTCTGTTTCCCTTTGAGCCCTTTTCATATTCTTTATCCTGGCTGAAGCACTTTTATTTCAATCTTTAAGAATAATCTGCATATGTTCTAGTTTAAAGCTAAAATGTATTAATATTAATAAGGTGAGTCTGAGATTTTTCTGACTTTTTGTTTGTGAGGTTGTATGAAGGCTAAAGGTGAATATTTATTATTATACTATTTTTATTTCTAAGATACTGTGTGGTTTTATAGGAGGAGGTTCTGCAATTTGGCAAATAAATTTTTCTGAAAATTTTAAAGTATTGTTTATTTTGATATTGGAACTATGTAGTAGCCACCGAGATTAAGAAAAACATCATGATATCAATTTTGGCCATAGGTACATGTGAATATCGTACTAATCATCGCACATTTTTCCACAGGTTGCCAGATCCCCAAAGAACCCACATCATGTGGGGTGTCAGTAAGGTATTGTCACTATTTCAACTGTGGGAATAGCATTTCCTCAGATTCTTGGCCTTGCTTTATTGTTTTCAAATGTTGTTGTGTACACGTATAGGACTTTGCTATGGCAGGAATGCGAGTTGGCACGGTCTACTCTGAGAATAGAGATTTGGTTCAGGCTCTGGATCAGCTGGGCTGTTTCCATGGAGTCCCAGGACCCACACAGTACCAGATGGCGCAGCTTCTCAGAGACAGAGGTACCCATGTTCTCCCTGGCTTTGTCGATGTTTTTCGCCCTATGGCTGATTCACAATTCCCATACATTTCGTCCTGCCTAGTATTAAAAATTTGTGTTCGTGTGTCCCAAATCATACTGTCAAAAGGGTGGTATATTGTAGTTTTTTTTTTTAAGTACTTAGTATGTGTTTGCATTGCACCGTTTTCAACTAAAAAATGTAAAACTATGTAGACGTCTTGGCCTTTCATTTACTTGACAATTGTGGGCCTGAAAATGTGAACCGTTGAACACCTTTGTCTCCGTGTAAACGCAAGCAAGCAAACAAAAAAAAGCCAATTTTTCGGGAAATGCATATGAAAAGCTCATTTGCAAAAACAGATAACTCTGTTTTTGAGAACTTTCAAAAATCATGTTTTTTCCAATTAATGTCAATCAAACTGTATAAACACAATAAAAACACAATAGCATAAAAAAACCTTGATTTTTAAACATTTTAAGTTTTTGCAAATACTGTATCATAGACTCATATGTACATGTTTATTTTTATGTTAGCGCTTCTTTACAATGTGACATCACCACCTACTGGCCTGGCATACATAATACAGCATTTTTAGTCATTTTCACTGCCCAGTGTGAAAGGGGGTCGCTTGACACCTATGTCGTCTATACATGACATTTTTGGTACATTTGTTGTCATGGAAAATGTCATCCATGTCAGCCATCGCAAAAAGGTGCAAAATCACTCTTACGCACCTTCACCCTCACCTTCACCTCAGCCTCGTGTCTGCGTTAGGCAAGTCAAGACCCCACTCAGAGCAGTTATGCACTGCTGCATTTGGATAAAAGCGTCTGCTAAATGACTAAATGTAAATGTAAAATGTACCCTTAACCTTTGACTATTATAAATGAAGACTGATTGTCCTGTAAACATAGCATCAAAATGGTCTGTATGGCTATATTTGAAGCTATACATTTGCTTTGAATGATGAGTAGACCAAAGTTTAAGTCATTATTCATTGATAACATTTCCCTTCTGGTGCGTGATTGGCCCTTTGCGGGGATTTTGATTGACAAGCGATCTGATCAATCATAACACCAAATTTTTAACGCTGTAATTTCATTATATAACTAGTAAAGAGAAGAATGATCGCTTCATGTGCCACTCGAGCTGAGACCCTGCTGCGATCTGTCATGACACATTAAAGAATAACTAAACGGTATTTAATTGAATTTCCTAAATGTAAAAAAAATCGAAAGCTGAGATTTTGTTTCATACCTAAACCAACCTGCTCTG
The DNA here is from genome assembly GCF_018831695.1 of Puntigrus tetrazona. Lineage (NCBI taxonomy): Eukaryota > Metazoa > Chordata > Actinopteri > Cypriniformes > Cyprinidae > Puntigrus > Puntigrus tetrazona. The sequence goes on from NC_056723.1 coordinate 4,920,539, forward strand.
TTGTTTTCTCTTCTTTTTCACTGCGTGAGAACATGAATTGTATCTTGAGTGATCGAGTTAAACCCAAATACAGTCTATTTCATGAACGGATCATTTAAAATTGATTCGTTCACAACAGCACTCAACTGAGGGAGATTTCTTGCTGTTTCCAGGCTGGCTGAATAGCGAGTTCCTTCCAGAGAACAGACGCAGGCTAAAAGAGGCTCACAGCTTCATGACGGAAGAGCTGAAGAAACTGGACATACCTTTCCTGCACAGGAGTGCGGGTTTCTTCATCTGGGCGGACTTGAGCAAGGTGAGCCCCTTAAGAAAAGATTTCTGCATCCTTGAAACTCTTGAAATCAGTCAAGTTCAGCCGATTTCCGTTTTTGTTTTGGTGTTCGTGTAGTATCTGAATGAGAAGACGTTTGCAGAGGAGCTGTGTCTGTGGAGGTGTTTTCTCAAGCACAAGGTTCTTCTGAGCTGTGGTCAGGCTTTCAGCTGTGCTTCTCCAGGCTGGTTCAGAATCATCTTCACTGATCAACTGCACAAGCTAAAGCTAGGTCTGTCGATTGGTTCCTTTTCCATTTCACTTCCTGTCGTCTTGTCCTGTGGAGTGGGATAAAATGTGATTTGGCATTTATTCCATTCAAATCATTGTTATTCAGGTGTGCAGAGGATTAAAAATGCATTAGAAGAACTTCAGGGCTCTTCAGTGCTTGAGACACAGAGGACAGCAAGTGGCGGACAGGATGACAGCCGTGGGACAGCGAGGAGGGAAGACACTAAGACAGTAGATGAGTGCAAAGACCAAACACTCAAGACCTCAAGCGCTCAAACCAAACTTGACACAATACACATTAAGACAGAACCCGTCTCATTGGCTGATGAGAACTTTGCCGTTATTAACGGCCAATCCGATATCCGCTCCGAGAGTCTGGACTCTCTGATTGGTACTCTGCGACAGCAGATCCACACGTCTGATTGGCTGGAGAAGCACAAGCCTGAGCTAGCTGCTGGACAGGACCCAACGCAGTTGGATGTTTTTACAGACTTGCTCGGCAAAGCCAGAAAATAGAGTAACAGCTGATTAGAAACAAGTTTGTGAAATACAACTGTCTTTTTCTTTTTTTATAAAAGATACTTTCACCTTATCTACAGTTTAAAGGCAAACTCTGTTAATTGCAGAAACAACAAAACGGCGATCCCTGTAATTAGAGATTGAAACGATTACAGAGAGTCACCACAGCAGTATATGAAATGTTGGATGTTTTTGTACTTTAATTATTACCCTGGCTGTCACAGTAATTGGAGACTGCCCCTTTAATTGCACTCATGTCAAATTTTAAGCATCCAGTCCATTGTCTCTGAGGTAATTTAGAGGGGTCTTATTGTGAGAAATCAATTTATTTTCAAATTAATATTTTGTATAAGGGAAATTATATTATAACTTTCAGAGCCTAAAATTTGCTTCTCGTCCTGCAAGAAACAAAAACTTATTCTTAATGAATGTTATTCTTAAAATTAGACTTTTCAGTAAAAAAAAAAAACTTAAAACAAATAGATTTACATAAGAAACGGCAATGCATTATATATGTTTAATACAAGTATTTTTTATTTAATGGTGCAGCAAGACAAACTGATATTCAAGAGAGTCTTTGACAAGTCTTGTGTTGTTTCTTATGTAAACAGATGTAGTTTTAAGGCTTTTTTTATATTTCACTTAAAAGACTAATTAAATACTCATTAAGAATTTTTTTTGCAGTTTTTCTGACTGTGTGTAGCACCTAAAACTCTGCACGGCCTTGCAAGGGATCCCAAGATTTGAATCGAGAGACAAATTTAGTCGGATCTTAACAGTTAGAACGGCAGAAATCACTTTCAGCTTTTAAAAGAGACTTTTATTATAGAATAACTTTATTGTTGACCTCCCGTATGTAAATGCGAAGTCCCGGTACTTGTTTTTATATGAAAGTCTTAAAGGCAAAGCACCAGACAGAGCTTTTAATATTTCAGTGTTTTTTCCTGTAAATATTTTTGGCACACATAAAAAAAAAAGGACTAACATTACACTCTAAACCTCAGGGGAAAAATGATGTATGATATGACCCCTCCAAATTGATTTTAAATAATTTAAGATTTTGTTGGGGGGGGGGTTTAATTGACTTGGCTTTCAGTTACAGGATAAAAAGTGGATGTGTTTATTTACTTTGTGACACTTCTTATCTTTGCAAGTTGAATATGTTCCAAAAAATGCCTTTTTTCGACACCGTGGTTGCTTTATCGGTTTTCAGCTTCCGAGGAGAATGCCTTGTTTCATTGGTGTTAAATGTTTTAAGGGCTCCTGACTGAACGAATGAATCAATCGTCAATTAAAACGTTATATGTTGAATTATATTTTCATCGTGTTGTGTTCCTCCTTTAAAACGATCTGAGATCAGATGCCGCAGACTCGCTTTTATCGTTGAGAATACGGCGAAACTGACCTGAGGTCTGTGGCAGAAAGCAAACGACAGGAAATAACCATGTTTCTGGGTTTCCTGTGAGCCCACCTTGCTGGAGAATAGAGAGTGGTTCTTTCCTGTGCCGTTTAGTCGTTGCCATGACGACACAACCACCCTCATGATGTACTGCTGCAGTTACTGTGGTTCAGACTACGTCTCTTACTACTAAAAGAAGCAAAAAAGTTATACACACATGGTGGCCAAAATATCTATCTTTTGCTGTAGCGTGTCAGTAGGGAATAACACTTTACGTTTCTAAATATTAATTTCAATTGTGGCATTACTTGTTATAATCCAGTGAGACTTCTGTTCTCCAAGATGCTTCAAGAGACCTACCTGCAAAACTAGTTACCTGAAAAACTAGGAGGCGGCTGCACGATGGCAAAAGATGCTTTTAAACACAAAGGATGATCACACCAAATGTGGAAATAATTTTGTTTTTGGAAATTAATTTATAAAGAAAATCTGTTTATGACTTTATCAATACTGTTGCTTCGCAGGTTTCTTGAAGCATCTTGGAGACGTTTCCACAGCTCTTCTGGATGTAATGTGTCTCAGTTTGTTGTTTCATCATGTCATTCCAGACCAGACGTCTTGTGTTGAGCACTGGCTGTTGTCAGACTCTGGCAAACAAAAATCTCACTGGATGGTAAAATGTATGTTGGAAAATGTAAACTGATATTTCTTACTGACACACCAGAGCAAAACATAGAAATAACTTTCTTAAACACATTTTTAGCTGGAGAAGATGCTAGTGTTCCTCTAGTCTCCACTATGTGTGTGTGTGTGTGTGTGTATACACACATTATACAGTACTGCTTGAACGTTTGTGAACCCCTTGCAGAATCTGTGAAAATGTAATTTTAACAATATGAGAGATGATGCAAAATGCATGTTATTTTTTATATTTATTTCGTGAGACAAAAAAATAGCTTTAATTATTAAAATAAGCCCATTCAAAAGTTTGTGAACCCTTGGTTCTTAATACTGTGTGTGGTTACTTGGATGATCCACAACTGTTGTTTGCTTTGTGAGGGTTGTTCATGAGTCGCTCGCTTGCTTTACAGTTAAACTGAACACTGTTCTGCAGACAAATCCTCCATGTCCTAGGTTTTCCAGCATCTTTTGAATATGTTAACGCTTTCCGGCAAAGATTGTATGATTTTGAAATTCATCTTTTAACAATGAGGACTCAAACACGGCTATTAAAAAAGGTTCAAACGTCATTCACTGATGCTCAAGAAGGGAACATGAGCAATAAACGTGTGTGTGTGTGTGTGTGTGTGTGTGTATATATATATATATATATATATTTTTTTTTATTACTGCTCTTCGGAAGCAACAGAAGATATGTGCATGTTTCCTAGAAGACAAATATAGCACAATTTACCTTGATCTTCAAATTCCAGAAGTTTTCACACCCATACAGTGACGGCAATTTTAGAACACTAGTACTTTCTCCAGCTAAAAACGCTTTGTCTTTTGTTGTAGTGTGTAAGGAAATGTCAGTTTACATTTTTAATCAATACACATTTACATATATACTTATGATTAATGAAACGTAATAATGAAATTCAGCCCACAGGCCCCTTTGAGCACAGTAAAGTGATTTCTACAATATCATTTTCACTATCCAAACCACACTGACTCACTGAAAGTACTCGCAGGGTTTCTTGGGGAATTTAAGCGCTCAGTGTATGTGTGAATGTTTATGAGAGGGGGAGTTTCCATTGCGAGTGGGTCTCCGCTGTGGGTCGAGGGAAATCTTTACAGTGTCATATTACAGCATCGTGAGGGGGAAGTGAAAAGCGCCTGCACATGATATAAAACGCTCTTGTTTCTGTCTCTCTGATTCATCTGATATTTGACAGCGATCAGCTATTGTCTTGCGTGGAAACAAAACTATCATTTAAACACATTTTAGAGACCCAAGCCATTCAAGGTAAGCAAACCTAACAACGATTTCCTAAATTTTGTCTGAACGTCCAGCTAAACTGGCAGCTTTGTCGTGTCATTACGTCTAACCATTCACTTTTCGTCAACAGAGCGATGCAAGGACCAGAACTGGTCGACTCGAGGAGTCGATTTCGATTTATTGAAGCTTGTGTCGGCTTGATGGGCTGTTTGTGTATCAGCTACGCAATCTGGACACCTCGATGGCTGGATGACCGGGGTTTGTGGACCTCAGGGAACGAGACCAGACTGGACGACAGCTGGACCACTGAAGACATTGCTAAAGGTGTGTGATGTGTGCTTTTCTCACAGATCTTAGGGAATAAAAGCTATTTGTCACAATAGTAAGCAAGCATAGTTTCAAATAGTTTGCTTAAAAAAGAATAATATACTATATTACTACAATATACTACAACATTATAAGCTTAAAAGTTAATAAAAGCTTTTTTTTTTTTTGCTGCAGTCATGTTGTATTCTGTCTAGGGAAAGAAGTCCGTCAGGACTGGTAGTAGTGGCCCCTCAAAAAAAAAAAGAAAATGTAAAAAAAGTATGCATACACCTCCGAAAGCAATTTTATTTGGGTTTGATCTGTCATGTTTTAGTAGCCCACGTGTGGCCTTCATTCATTTTTGCAAAACCTGGCATCTATAAAAACAGTAAAAAACCTAATTAAATGCATTCCTGTTGTGCGTTTCACGTTTAAAGCCTTGAAAATAATTGTTTTTAGGAGTATTAAAATATATAGCCAGAAGGAATTGATAGGAATTGAAAGCATTTTTGCAGGTTTTGACCTGCCGAGAAGCTCAGAACAGTCAAATGAGAGGGAATCTGTAAACTAATTCTGAATTTCCAACGTTGGTGTAAAATAATGATACAGTTTTGTGTTGGAGGGGTTTCTACGCATCGGTGGGCTGCAGCAGACAGGCTATGACACGCTGGACTTGCATTACTTGCATGTTTTGTTAGTTGGAGCTCGTCTGGTTTTCCCCTCGGTTCAGTTCTTCTTCAGAACAAGACATATGGTGATAGATATAAATAATGAAGTATGAAGTAATGACCGATCGGGTCTGTTTTAAATAGTTTCATGATGAGGTGCTGTTCTTTTTTTTTTTTTTATATATATATATATATATATATATATATATATAAAATTTGGACAAAAACGCAAAGGAAATCAGTGGGATGTGTTTTATTGTGTCAGTTAATGTTTTTTTAAGCCCAAAAAAAATCACAAAAATTAAGTAATTTTTTTTTTTTTTTTTTTTTTTTTTTTTAGCTTTGTTCCCCTCCTATTTATATTTCTGTGAAACAGCAAGCCATGGCTGGATAATTGTTTAATGTTCATAATCACTCTGGAGTGCTCAAATGTGTAAATATGAATGTTAATATACTTCAGATGTTTCAGTCTTATTTTACTCATAAGAATTTCTAGATGTGTGTGTATTAGAGAAAAACATTTATTTGATAATGATATTTTGCCACATTTTAAATTCGCATTATCCAACGACAGGTTAGATTCAAAATAAAAGATCAAAAGCATTTTCACAGCCTCCTTAATATATATGTATATATAATACACAATTTTTCATAAAAATTTTATAGTTCTATGTATTTCTGTGTGTGTCAATGACAAAAGTATTTTGTTAAAGAATTCATATTTTTAACTGATAGTCATCGTCATTGACATAAAATAAATCAATTTTCAATTTTGTGTCTGGACATAATCATCACTCATTACAGCAGACTATTTAATTGGTCTCCAAGGAGCCTGTTATACAGTATGGCGTTACTGAAGGTGTTTGTGTCCCTGTTTTTTTTTTTTTTTTCACAGCTCTGGAGGCCGAGAGAGTGTTTGCACTGGTGGCTTTCCTGATGTCTGTGAGCTCTGGACTGCTGTGTCTCATGTTTGCCCTCTGCTGGACGTCCCAAACGGTGCGTTCCTACTCCAACACTCGCTCGCTGCTGATGGCAGGCCAGGCTATCGACCCGACCACCCTGCTGCTGTTCACACTAGTACCCACAGGTCAGTACCTCCCTATTCAGGTTTCCTTAGTTAAGCGATATCCACGTTTTAACTTTTGCGATTTTGCTTTCCCAGGATTTTTCTTTTTGCTCAGCTGGGGGCTTTTCACCCATCAACACATTGGCGAGATCAGGGAGGACGTCGGTCGGCTCGGCCCGTCCTATTGGCTGGGAGCGGTGGGTTGGGCTTCTCTATTGGCCGTGCTGCCTGTGATCTTCCTGGCAGAGAAGTTTGTGGTTCCCGACATTCTGCCGGAGTTAAAAAAGGCTGGAGAAATGTGGTGGAAGGCCCCGGAGATCGCGCACGCGCGATCTTATAGCGAGGGTTGCCATCGCTCGCAGCATAAGTCTCATCCTGACTTCAGGAGGTACTTGTCAGTGCCTTGAGCGAGAGGAAGGAGGTGGCGTGGAAATACACAAAAAAGAATACCCTCTTGGTCTTCTAGCCAAATGTATGAGCTGAGCATATGCCTCACAACAGGGGTCGAGGACCTGGATGAGAAAGCTGTAACTGCTCTCTGTGAAGCAGGACACAAGGCTACAGGTCACATGGTTCGGGGATGGCTTTGACAGATATATTTGGACGAGGATGTTCGGAATATGTGACTAATGGACCATCAGAGTTCACAAGCTATTTTTCTGTAGCTTTTCACAGTTGACTTTCAGAGGTGTCAACCTACATGCTTTTTAAAATGCATGGTAAATATGCTACACGAAGGAACAAGAACAAGAAAGCACTGAAGTAGTTAATGTCTGATAAAGCGGCTAACGATCGCAATGGGAAGTGCTTAAGCAATGCTACTGCAAATGCAATCATTAGTGACACATTTTTAAAAAGTTTTGAACCGCTAAGATCCACTTTCCTGTAATGCTCACTGCCAAAAATGGTGATCACTTCATCCCGGATGGTTCTGCTTCTTCTCAGTTTTGCACACAATACTGTTTCAATATGTCAGAGCACTTTTATACTGCTAACACTTTAGTGTAATAGGGACTTCAAGGTGCTAATGCAAAATTAAACACTACTAGATGGTGCTGCAGTCGTTTTTGTCTTTTTTTTATGTGCAAACAGTGCTCTCTGCTGGTGACGCAAAGAGCAGTATATCTTGTGTATTTTGGAAGCTATATAACTAACTATAAAACCAATTATTAAACCAATAAATGAAATGGTTTTCATTCAAGGTTGAGTCCAAATCGATCTATCTATTCATCCATCCATCCGAGAAATCTGAGATCATATTGAAAGAATGTTTTAAGATTACTTTCATTAATTTAGTTTTTTTTTTTTTACACTTATTTAAATATACAATAAATGTCATATTTATGTAAAATATTATTTATTTTTATTTCAGTTTCTGTTTTAGTACTTGCCTTAGGCAGCATTTCCATTTTTCATTTCTATGTTTTTGGATCTAATATTTATTGAAATGATTTTAAATTTTTTTTTTTTTACCAACATTATATGCGAGTAATTTATAAGGTATAAAAAAAAAAGAAAAAAATTCACTTGGTTCTATGTCTAGATTTTAAAATTAATGTTAAAAAAAAAACCAAAAAAAAACCACACATTAGAAATCTTTTCACAAGTGTTCTCAGACTTTTGGAACTTAATATTTGCAGACCATTAAAATTATACAGGAAAACATCAGTAGTGTTCTGAGACTGAGGTCATGCCCTCTATCATTATGTTCTTCATTATCATGGAAACAAAATATGAGACAGAGCTTTCTGAACCTCTGTTTACATTCTGATCCCACCCAAGATGAGATGAATGAACTGGCTGTGTTAATTGTGCATTAATCAGGTGCGGGTCTAATTAAAAGGCAGTTCCGTCCTTTTAGCAGTGCCTAATGAGTTTGTTATTAAATCCACAGAGAACTGTTTTTTTAATTTACTATCAGGAACGCGCTTAATTGGCCCTCAGAACAGAACTTGAGTGTCCTTGAAGGTTGTGACGGCGGGGAGCTCGAGAGCGCACCGGTTGACATCTCGGTCTCCCCCGTGGGGAGCATGAAAGTCGCTCTGTGCGAAAGGTGTGTGTGTCCTGGATGTAAGCGGCCACTTAAATGATCGTTTGAGGAGAATTTCAGTGCAGTGCACCTCTCAGAGGAACTCAGCTGTCCACACAATGCTGACATGCAGGTGTGCCCTTTTTTCTGCTGTGTACGCTTTTTACTGTTATTTACGACTGTTTGTTCCCAGGTGAGGACATCTTTTTTTCCACTTAAAAGACAGCTAAGTTTAGCCTGTCCTGAAGTGTCCCTTTTGGGCAGGGCAAATGCTGGTCAAAATGAACTTCTGATTCCCCTTTACAAAAACTTACCATGGTTGCCATAGGGCACAGTCAAATTCACTACAATAATATTTGATATTTGGTTTATATAAAAAAAATCTGACTACCTGGCTCTCCAGCAGGTCCTTGTTCCCCTGTACAAAAAAAAATGGAACACTTGTAAAAAACTCGCTTAACTAACTTCTACTCTATCACAAATTAATTCATGAGGGTCAATTTAGTGAAAATTAGATTTATACATCCAAAAAATACATAAATAAGCTTTCCATTGATATATGGTTTGTTATGGTGTGACCAAATTTGGACCAAAGATATAGCTATTTGAAAAACTGGAATCTGATGAAGCAAAACCATCTAAATAAAAGTTCTGAGCAATGCATATTACTAATTAAAAGGCCTTAATTCATTTTTTATGTTTTTTTTGCATTTGGGACTCTATTTCGAACCTTACTAATAAAAGATGTTCGCTAGTTGTAACTATTGTTTTAAAGTGTGGTAATATTGCATTATATTTGACTTGTAAATCATAAATACATCTGACATAGTAACTGCACTTAAAGTTGGGCTGCCAACATCAAATCAAAATGTACACAATTTTCTTTTAATGCATGATTATGTTCTTTTTTTTCAGCTTCTAAAACAACTTTCCGATTTTTAGACAACTTTCCTTTTTGCCTGCTATCACGAATCCCTTTTTCAGGCCTGTTCCTTTAATCGTAGGTCTCCATTCAGTGATTAAAAAAATCCTGTTTTAATCAAATTAAATGCGTGACTGAGTCAAAGTTCCTATGCTCTGCTTTGATATAACCAATTTAGCAAACATCAGGTGAAATGTATCCTTATTTTGTATATTCATGGTATTATTAGCGTCATTCTAGCGCTATAAACGTACGCCCTCAAATAAAATATACCTCTGTTCTGCTTAAAAAGTAATGCACACTCAGTAATTGGTCGGAGGCGGCCATTTTAATGACTCCTCGTCAGCTGTGCCAGTGGGATTGATTGACAGGGAAGCCACGCCCACTTGCTCAGCATGTGTTGCTATGCGAGGCCTCAGCCCTGGCGACACTCTTCATATCAATTAAAGCCCAATTAGGGAGCCATGTTCTGCTAATTATGCTACGCTTCACATTCCCAGAATAAAGTGAGCGTGTGTTTACTGAGATAAATAAATAAAGACACGGGCTGCCAAGGCGAGCCGACCTTAATCAGATTTTCAGTGCTTTCTCTCTCTCTCTCTTTCCCTGAGTGTGTGTGTGTGCGTGTGTTTCTACTGTGTGATCGAAACAGGTGGTGTAATTATATGACTTCGCCATTTGGTGACAGTGTTGTAACATGTCTTGTGAAAAAGGCGCCAATTCTCCGTCTCATTTCTTCCTATTTGACGAATAATGAAATCAGGGAAGGTTATTTCATGCAGGGAGGTTGTTTGCTTGTGTGTGTGTGTGTGTGTGTGTGTGAGTAGCGAGAAAGAGGAAAAAAAACGTCCACACGTGTGGACTGCTTCATCTGTTCAGACGCGCAAGCACATTTGGACGAAATGTCGCCTAAAAACCAGACAGTGTTCAGTATTCTGGAATATAATAAATAATAAAGATTCATGTGCTGTGTCTTTTTATAAGATCTTCTCAGCCTGCCGTAATTGGACGTTTTTTTACCCAACGGTTTTGCAAGCCAAGCTCACAGCTTTAACCGCAAAGAGTCAGACGAGAAAGAGAGACAGATAAAATGATTGAAAAAATAGAGTGATTTGAGAGATAGAAGGAGGGAAAATCTGATACGACAAAGGAGAAGAATGTAAAATAAGATAAAATCCATCAAGTACAACCTTAAATTTGGATTTTATTTGACTACCCGTAGGTCCTTGTTCTCCTTCTAACACGGACTTTAAAGTACAATTCAATTCACAAAATTCCTCTTCTACCTCCTCTCTCGTTTTAGATTGTGTGACAGAATCAGAGTTAAGTCTAGGTTTTCCGCTTCGCGTCCTTGCTAATGGCTAATCTTGTCTATAGCCTTAGACTTGAAATCAATCTGTGCCCATGAGACCGGCCCCCACATCGGTCATTTTTATGGCTAGTCTTATGTAATGTGTCAGGCTGATCATCTACACCACTAGCAGCTGTTATTGATCATACTCGTTTCTTTTTAGCACGCCAGAGTTTTATTATAAAGAACCAGTGACCAGAGCTTTGTGATCGAGCCGGGGCTCTTCCACCAACAAAGCCCAATCTTGATACGTTATGGGCCTCAATCTGTCACCTGGATCTTGTATCATAAGTTATATACCGTGTTGAAAATAACTGCATATGATGGTTAGGTGTGTTTTGAAGCTGGGATGCTGGTTTAAGCTGGTTCTGAGCAGCAAAACTGACATGATGCTAGGTAGTGTTAAGCTAATGCTAATGTGTATGTTTTTAGCGTGTAACTCTGATCTTATTAACATACCTTTGATTTTAAATATCACTTGGTCACACAATATTGCTGCATTTTGACTTGTTTAGTGTTTTGATGCTGGTATGTGTGTTGGTTTGAGGATGTTTCCACTTGAAAGATGCTGATTAAGGGTTTATGTAAAACCACTGTGTAATTCCACTGACAACTGCTTGTATTAAAAGGATCTAAATCAGCTTCTTGGTACGTATTTTCAGTGCTGGCAGTACTTCCTTTTATGGGCTCTTTGATGGGAATGAGGCATCCTTACACAGCAGAAAAGCATTCGGAATTGTGTTATTTGGCAATAAATTGAAGTTGAGGCCTATCACTGTCACATATGGTCTCAGGAAAAAGAAAGACATGTACAAGGCTAGCTCTAGTATGTTATCCTCTTTTTATCTTTTGAGTATCTGACAAACTACACTACAAGTTTTAGTCTAAAACCATACTGAAAAAATGCATATGTTGATTAGATGTGTTCTGAAGCTGCAATGCTGATAAGAACTGGTTTAAGCTGGTATTTAGCTGCTCGTGTGTCCATCAGAAATTTATGCTAAGACATGTTAAACCACACAAAAATAGATCTTCATTATGAAATCATATGATACCCTTTTAACATGAAAGCTAACTGACATAGCTAAATCAATCTTGTGTTGATACACAGCTGAAAACCCCCCCAGCTAAAACCAGCCTAGGCTGGTTGGCTGGTTTTAGCTAGTCTCCTAGCCTGGTCTCAGCTGGTTTAAGCTAGTCAGCAGGGTGGTTTTGGAGGGATTTTGTTCGCATTTCGAGCCTGCCAGGCTGGTTTTAGCTGGGAGATGACCAACTAAAACCTAGCTAGGCTGGGAGACCAGCTAATACCAGCCAGCCAACCTAGGCTGGTTTTTGCTGGTCTTTTCAGCAAGGATAGTATAAACCAAGTTTATGATAAAGCTTAAACTATCAAAAATTGCATTGGTATAGCAATTTAGCTTAGCATAATATAAACAGTTAACGCTAAAGCCTCTATTAAGCTAAATCATGTTTGCTTAGCATAGAAGCAGACGGTTTTGAAGACCATAATACCAAATAAAATGCAGCTATGTGATGTTATGAAATGCTTTGTCATAGCTATATCAAGTGCTATACAGCTAAACCAAGCTTGCTTAGCATAGAATCAAAAAGTGTAGGCTAAAGCAACTTTGTTGCGTCATTAATTGCTTTGACACGTTTCAAAACACGACATTATGAAAAATCAGACTTGCCTAGCTATCATTAGCATTCACACCCTAGCCTAGCGCCTGTGTACACCCACAAAAGTTATGCATCTCCCGCGTAGCTGTAGTAGAAGCTATGATTAGCCGATATTGTATGCTTTTTTTGACTCATCCACAAGTGTTTGGATATGAGTTTGATACGAGATGAAGGATAAATCGGAGCCGTGTGCCATCTGCGACACTCTGCGCTAACCTCGGCTACTCTGCCAGTTGTTTCGCGTGTTTCCATTCTGAGTCAGCTCGCTTCAAGATTGTCTGTTGCTAATTGTGACGGACAGCTTCATGACAGCGAGTGGGCGCTACGCCGCGCGTCTGCAGCGGATCAGTGTTTGCACGCGGGGGCGTGTTTTTGAAATGTGCGTTACTGATAATCAGCTCAATAGCGAAGAGGGAGTATCGCTCTGTAGTACATGTCACTTGCCTGTCTTACAGGTGTGTATGTGATCTCGCATCTGCAAGGTTTGATGCCTCTACTTATTCCAAACACCAGTTCGTCGATTTGCTTCGACTGAGAGGCCTAGAGACAGACTCTTTTTTTTTTTTTTTATCAAGCAGCCAATGCTAATCAGGCAGACGGGCTAGGAAAAGGCGAGCGACGGTGTCGTATCTCGCATCGAGGCGCCGTGATAGTGAATAAAAGGATTTGATTTGTAGCAGTGTTAGGTGAGGCAGAGATTAAATGGTGAGTTGACTCTGAGAGCAGCTGCAACTTGGACAGCACATGTTTTTGGTGTTACATACCCACACGTACGTCCACGCAAACTATATGCCATCGATCATATATTTCGTCGTTTCGGATTTGTCTCTCTGCCCTCTCGGAAACTGCTTACCACAAATCACATCTATCTCAGCCATCTATTGTGGAATAAACAGCTCACACTTTTTGCCTTCATTCATCCGCTTAGAGAAAGAGAATGAAAACACATGTCTATTAGAGTGATGCGCACCCCAGGGGACCGAGAGAGGAAACAGGAAATGCAGAGGAGAAAGAGGGAGACAGAGAGGGGAAGTGTTTCCTTTCATCATTACAATAAGTGGCTCATTTTGCAGTGTGGTGGTAACAGGAAGCATTGCTTCAATAACTGTACCACTGTCAGCAATGCGGAGTCACCGCAAACTTGCCACGATTCATCAGTCCTCTGAACTCATGTAATGCTGTTCTCAAGTCAGCGTCCCAGAGGAAAGCAAAATCACAAATGAAACCTCTTTAATATCTTGGTTGTTTCTCATAGACTGAAATGTGTCATAACTGCAACTTTGCATCTCCTAGTTGTCACTACAATTACCTTTTGCTACTTCGAGTCTCATTACTGTGATTTTATTCCTCCCAACTGTAGCTTATATGTGACTTGCTATTTCACAGATGCAGCTTTTTCACATAATTGCATTTTTTTTTTAATTTTAAACTTTTTAATTATATATATATATATATATATATATATATATATATATATATATATATATATATATATATATAATGTATACATTATTATTAATATCACTATACTCATAATCTTATGATTTAGAAAGTTTAATACTTATTAGATTACATTAGATTAAAACTCATTTTTCATTCAAATAATTTTGGTATAACTTATTTTTTTGGTGAATTCCAGAAGAGATTTCAACAATGTCTCACTGTTAGTTTTTTTAAGTTCAATATCAAATGAACTATACATTAACTACATCTCTGTAATCTTACTGCATGTCACAACCGTCTCATCTTCTCCAGCATCCCAAAGGTGAAAAATTAGTTAACTAGATCTCTTTAATAACCTAGATGTTTCCGATAAACTGAAATGCGACTTTTCTCATAGTTGCTTTTACATTCTATACTCTAACTGAATGTCACAATTGTCTCATTATTGTCTATTTCTTTATTTAATTTCTCAGTTTTTTTTTTTATTTCTCAGTTTTTAGGACGAGGCGTAAATGAGTAACGTTTGAGTGATGAAATCTTCCTCTAGGGTGCCACAAAGCGCCCCATTCCCGAGTCCTTTGCCCAGCATCTGCTCTGCATCTCTGTCTCTGATCGACTGCCACACCGTACCCATCAGCGGCCGCCATATGCTATCCCAGCGGCCGTCTCCTGCTGTAAACAAACGATAGATTTTGACAGATGCTCGCTGGCCACAATCTTACCGTATCGTGGTGCTCTGGACACAGTTCTGCGCTCGGACAGGTGGACCCTCACCCCTCCTTCTTCCATTATAATTACAGAGCGAATAGATTTAAAGATCAGACTGTTTAAGGTGGCCCTGAATTAACGCCTGTGTCAGGGGCTCTATTGTCCTCAGGGCTGCGGTGTGACACCGGCGGTGCTGAAAAGGCCACAGCCGCCCTGCCATTTCTCATAATGGACTTTTTAGTTAAAGGACAGGAAAATAATAAGCAGACTTCACCGTGGAAAGCAGATGCCGTTTGTCTTTCCTGCTGAATCGACTTCAAGGGACAGACAAGGGTTAGACATGATAGAGAGACTGCTCTTTTCATCTTTTCATTCTCGCACACAAAGACAAAGTCAGCTTGTTATCTGTTTAACATATTAACAGTCTGTCGGTCTATCTGACTGGATCTAGCAAATCTATTTATCTCTATTTAACTATCAATCCGTTTGTCTATGTATGTATATCTGTGTATATCAGTAAATCTGTCTATATCTATCCATCTGTGCCTTTTACATCTGTCTTTCTATATGCATCTGCCAATATTTATTCATCTGTCTTTATCTAAATGTCTAATATGTCTATTTTAATCTTTCTGTTTTTATCTATCTATCTATCTATCTATCTATCTATCTATCTATCTATCTATCTATCTATCTATCTATCTGTCTGTCTATCTATCTGTCTATCTATCTGTCTGTCTGTCTGTCCTTTCATATTACTTTTTATCTATCTATCTATCTATCTATCTATCTATCTATCTATCTGTCTGTCCTTTCATATTACTTTTTCTCTATCTATCTATCTATCTATCTATCTATCTATCTATCTATCTATCTATCTATCTATCTATCTATCTATCTATCTATCTATCTATCTATCTATCTATCTATCTATCTATCACACATGCTGATGCTGATGCTGTAGCTCCAGTAGATTCTGTGTACGTCTCTAAGCTTTTCTCATTCATAAGGCCGGCTGTGTAAACCAGCATTAGTTTGGAATAGAAAGCTCTCTGACAGAGTGTAAAGACGTAATGATTAAACGCAAACCCAGTCGGAGGAGAGACTTTTGCGGGGCTGCGAGTCTCCAGCGGCTGTCTGATCCTGCGCCTCGCTTGGGGAAAAAGCAGATTTAATTAAAGCAGAATTAAAGAGCATTGTTATTTTGATTGAAGACACCCGGCTTCTTTCCCTCCACTCTCTCTCACCCGGCTGTCCCGGATTCAAGCTGACGGGCTTCATCGCCGAAGGTTTACTTGGGTACATAGCGTGCATCTGGTGAGCTCTTCTTCTGAGCACACACGCAAACACATGCAGGTCTTACCGCGTGTTTGAAGAATACAAACGCCGTCTTCTCTGCTGTAGATTGAGTCTAATTCTGTATTATTGGATAATGAGAAAAGCCTGTACGACACACAGACTGGCACAATATTAGAAGTTAATTAAATTTCGGTAGAGTGCCAGAAAAGAACCCGACAGAACCTGAAGGCAGCGAAAGCAACATTGGTCAGACAGACACAATGACACGTCAATTTCTCCCAGGCCACATCTGTGAAGGGGTGAGAGGGGACCAGACACAGACAGACGGAGAAAGAAAAAAGAGAGATGGAAAGACAGTAATGAATAGTGTGTGTCCTGATAATTGCATTAATGATTATTAGGCAGAGCTCAGGGGAAGGTGATGAGAAAGAAAGAGAGGGAGAGTTTCTGCCAACTAACTTTGACAAATGGCTGTGCATTCAGGGCCACTGCTTGGAATATTCATTTACAAAATAAACTTTAAGGAAGGAGAAGAATTTGTTAAAAAGCCTGGAACACGGCCTCATCCACTCAACAAATGCACATTTATGAATTTTATATATTCTAATAATTCCATAAAAACAATGAAATCTGAAATCTGTCATCTTTGTTAATGGAGGCTCAATATGGACGCCTTTTCAATCACCTGATCAGCAAGCCTTTATATTAATTTTGCTAAAGGATAATGGCATCATAAAAATGCACGCAACTAAGCTCTTAATAGCAACTTAATAGTCATCTTTGACATGAAATTTTGGCTCATAATATAATTTAGAAATTTTTGTCACAATATATGGCCATCTTGGGAAACCCGCCCCACTTTTTTCTGCCCACAGAACGTACCAGCACAGGCCAACTATGTTACAACTAGTGCTGTAACATGCTAACTATGACTAGTCTTATGCTTTACTGGCAGTGGTGCTTCATGCTTCCAAGCACTTTAGGGAATTATGGGATTCAATACTGTGAGTTGTTCGATCAAAACAAAAACGGTCGCTTTGACGTCATAAAAACGTCACACAAATGTCAGAGGATGAAAAGCTCTTTAAACAGGTACTAGTGACCTTTAAAAGACTGTGCGTGTCAATGATTCACCTCCTTTCTCAAATAATGTCCTTTGATTGGTGTGCAGTTCGATTTTGCCCTCTGCGTTGACACCAATATCTTTGACCCCACATGCCAGGTGTCCCCTCAGATGGTGATAACAGCACCTCAACAACTATTCCCCAAAACCTCACACACACAGTGGAGAATAACACCCAGCTTAATGCCAGGTGGCTGTCGACTGAAGACATTTTTCACATAAATCAAACTGCCATTGGGCTTATCAATAACAAGTCAATTAGCAGGCGGAGAGAGGCACAGATCTCTAGGGGTCACCACTTGTTTATTAGATGGACATCTGCAGCTCTGTTTTCTTTGCCATGGCAACGGACCTACGGGTTCTTTCTGTTTTTCTCATTCTTTAGGTTTGTGAGGAATAAAGGTTCTGGCAGGCTACAACTAAAATTTTGAAGTGTTAATTTTACCCAGAAATAAAAATTCTGTCATCATTTATTTACCCTGATGACTACTGGCCAAAGGCACCATAAGAATGCGAAACAGTTACGCTCTTAATTAGCAACTATTGTAAGCTTTGAAATGAAAATTTGACTCCTTCAATGTACATGGCCATCTTAGAAAAAATAAATGCTTTTTTTGCCAACAGAAGGTAAAATTTGCTAAACATTTCCTGACCAAAAAGTAACATCATACTGGAAAAGCTTTGCCTTTTTAAGCTTTGTTAGCAGCGGTACCTATAATTTTGAAACGTTATTTTATATGCTGTTCCAACCACATTTGACTTGTTTAATAGCGTGAATCACTGTCTAAATTTATTTTATAAATTTTGTATTCTATGGAGGAAAAAAGTTGTACTGGTTTGGAACATCATGAAGGTGAATAAATGATGACAGGCTTGTCATTTTTGTGTGATTTGTTCCAGTAAATGACACGATAAACATGCACCCATGTAACCTCTATCATAATCAATCATATGCTGTATGTCGGCTTTGTTTTTCTGGCCCTCAAGGAATCTTTGTGAAGGATAAAGGAGCACTTGTAAAAACTGGTATTTTAAATGACCTTTCTAATTTTGCTCGGTTTATAGACTTGGCTATTATAATTTGGCCGAAAGCAAACTGTCTTTTGCATAAAAATCACTTTCTGTTCCTTTATTACTCACAATAACGAGGTTTTATTTGTTTCTCTCTATGCTCGCCCATTTTAATGGATTTGAATCATTTGAATTTAAATAATTAATTTCCATATTTATGTGTGGCGTATTATATGGGTCATTCTGCAGTATGATTATTGTTGTCTATATCAACTCATTAAAAGATTGCATCAGCTCTTCGCTGTCAAAGGCATTTTATACATGTGGATATAGGGCACAAATGACAGTCATGTTGTATGACCTACACTGTACATAATTCATGAGGTTTTGTCTTTGTTTGGTTTGCAGAAGTTGTGGCTCTCAGATGAGACAGGCCACACAATGCTTGAGGGTACTTGGTGAGTGTTTAATGCCTAGACTGTCAGATCCCGCACCAAGAAGTCTAGACAGAACAGCACCAATTACAGCACAATAACTCTTCTGCAAAAACACCCTTGATTTATTTATCAACGAACAAGCCCCTATAATTCATAATTACTGATGAAGCCAACACCGTTCATAGAGGAACTGCAACAGAGCCCACTTGTAGAGATAATGCTCATTATAATGACATCCTAGTATAGGTAATTCGTCCCAAAAAGTCAACGAAAAATAAACTCGCCTCAGCAGGAATCTAAAATTGTGAAATGCAGGCGGACTATACCCTATATTTGCTATGCTTTTCCAACTTTTGAATACACTGCAAAGGACATTTTAGTCAGGCAGCCTTGAGTAGATGGTTGTCAGCTCTCTTTTAATGGATTCCTCTGATCTGATGTGTTTTAACGGTGTCTGTTTTTCTATATAGAGAGGGATCAAATAGCAGAGCTGCAGCATGTTGGCTTGGACCACCTGCTGGAGATGAGTTTCAGAGAGCGCCGGGGGAAAACAGCAGGGGGATGCGTTAGTTTGTATCCATGTGGCTTGTACTGACACGTGTTTATGATGCAGACTGTGCATGTGCGTTTGTGTGTCAAAAATACTTGCTTTATGTGGTGCATTGGAGTATTTGTGTGCAGATCTTGGGTCTATGATGTCTCATATTGGTGTGTGTGTGAGAGAGTTTACTTTGAAATAGTTTGCTAAATATGACAAAATATCCCTTTTAAGGATGTCTTGATTTTGATATGTTTTGTATGTTTAGAGTTAGTCTGCTACTATTCTAATTATAATTAATACAATAAAATTGCACGTCATTTTGGCGGCCCCTGTTATGTAGTAGACAGTCTACATATAATCCAATGATTGGTAATTGACATGTAGTTGCAAAGTTACTTAAAAGTCAACAGATTTGTCTACAGAGGACGATGAAAATAAAGTATCGTCAACAATAGAAGTCTATGTCCTCATTAGGTATCTTAGTAAAAGTGTGTGTATGTGTGCTTGTTTGTGACTGTGGTTAGCGTCACCCCCCCTTACCCCCTTCCCGAGACCTCCCATCTCAGGTGCTAAAATGTGGCGGTTAAGGACCCCACAGAGAGGTATAAATAGGACTCTCTTCCTATGGAGAAGCACAGTGTTTTATAGGAGCACCAAGTGACTGAGTTCCAGCCAGGCACTCTTAGAGAGCCTGGAAGACATCCGCACTCAAAAACGCACTAGGCCTCCCCTGTGCCCCCATGCGGAAAGGCCCCAGGGGAGAATTCGCCAGCTGAGCCTCAAAAACAAGGTAGGACAACCCAGCTGACTGACAGACTGAATGCTCTCAGCTGTTTGTGTGTATGTGTGTCTCAATAGTTCACTTCAGAGCTGATAGCTGGAGAGACCCAGGGTGCAAACACAAGCTGAGAGGGAGAAAAGAGAGAGAGAGAGAGAGAGAGAGAGAGAGAATGCCAGCATGTACTTGCCATGGGACTGTTATGGTAAGCGTTTGTTGATTTATTGATCAGGAAAGAGGGACGTTCATATGGATGGGATGAGAGCGGAGCGTCACATCGTGACACAGTTGTTTTTAGAGTCTGCAAGGGTTTGACAGCTACTGCTAGTCCGAGTGATGTGACTTCTGAGGTAGTCCTTGTTTTTATTTGTGTGTTTATGCAGATCACCACACTCAGGGAGTGACATGTTTGAAACACAGGATAGAATCTGATTCTTAGGGAATGGCTGGCATTACAATTTCCCTTTATCTGACTTCAGTCGGTGGCTGTGCATCATAAGACTTGCCTCTTTCTCTCGAGTAATCCATTAAATGCCAGCATGCTCCTCCATGGACTTAAACTTTGGGTTCAGCACAGTAAATGACTATTATAACTGAATGGCAGCCTTAGAGGTGTCCATTTAGCAAACTCTTGGTACCTGAGAAAGATGAGGGGCAAAAAATTTAACGAAAGATAAGGGATAGAAAAAAGGACACGGTGTGTCCCTGAGCGGGAGTGTTAGTGAGGAGAGAAATTAAGTTTTCAGCAGAAGATCGATTTTTGAACGCTTGTCTCATGCATTTTACAGAGGCGCTAAATGCCTCTTATGGTATAATACTGTACTTCTGGGTCAGAGCAAAGCTCTCCCGTTTGGGCTAGGATTTCAGGGCCGCTTCTAACAAACTACGCTTGCAAACCCAAGTAAATCTGCGTGATTGTGTCACAGCCTTAGAAATAATGTTGTTTTGCTCTTCTTTTGTGGATTTGTGTAACCCACAACCCCCCCACTGTTTTCTATTACACCTAAGAATATTCCTTGGCAGCCAAGCTAATCTCATAGTCTGATAAACTCTTGATTCATAAAGAATTAATCTTATTCTTTTTTCACTTTCTTTTCTCATTCTTGAAAGCAGCTGAGACTAAGCTGACGCCATGGAGAAAGGGAGGTGGAGTTCTGAAGATGCTCCCAGAGCCTCCATGCCTGACGAACTGTCACATCCTAAGTTTTCGGAATGGAAGTTTAAGCTATTTCGGGTCAGGTCCATGGAGAAGGCCCCTTTGCCTAATGAAACACCGGTGGAGAAGGAAAACCATCCTGAGGAAGAAATGGAGGTGGCAGACTCTCCAGGCAGTGTTATGAAGCTCTGTTTTGGAGGGAAGAGTAAAGAAAACACTGAGAGTGCTCGAGGAAGAGTGGACCTTAAGCTGCAGGAAATTGATACACATATGAATCTTCTCAAGTGAGTCTAATAATGATATTGAGTCATTTGTGTAAAATCTGAATGTTAATTTAACATGTGCACCTATAAAACCATTACAAGATTAATTTACGCGCATCTTTTATAGATGCCTGTGTCGCCTTTGTGGCCTTTCAATACGGAAGGCTAAAGGTCCATCGCATGAAGTCCAGGGAGACTTGGATGAGTCTAGCCGGTGTGCCTTGCGTAGAATGGGCTGCAAGTTTCTGACCTGGCCGGAAGTGATCTTGAAGGTCTTCAAGGTGGATGTGACAACTGATATGGAGACGGTGCATCCATCTTTGTTTTGCCACAAATGCTGGACTGCTGTCATGAGGGGAGGAGGTTTCTGTTCTTTCACTAGGACCCAGATCCCAGACTGGAAGCCCCATACCTCAAACTGCAACATCTGCTTCCCTAAGAAGAGCTCTTTTCAGCGAAGGAAGCGGGTAAAACCACTTAAAAGTGCACACAGCCTTCCAAAGAGAATCAAAAGAGACTCCTCAGAATTCTCCGGGGCCAATAGAGTGTGGAGACAGACTACAGAGAATACTGTAGGTTCAGGTGGGAAAGAATGGTTGAAACTATCAGCTCAGAGAGGACAGTGGGTAAAGAGTATCACACAATGCCAGAAGGATCATCTAAGCACTAAGCTCATCCCCACAGAAGTCCCAGCAGATTTCATACGTGCTGTTACTTGCCAAGTGTGTGATCACCTGCTTTCTGACCCTGTCCAGTCACCGTGCAGACACCTGTTCTGTCGGGTCTGCATCCTAAGATACAATCGTGCTTTGGGCCCAAACTGTCCCACCTGTAACCAACATCTAAATCCATCCCACTTGACCAGGCCAGCCAAATTCTTCCTTACCACCCTCAACTCTCTCCCTCTGCTCTGTCCCAGAGAAGAATGCAGCGACTGGGTCCGACTGGACTCCTTTAGGGAACACTGCCTCAACCATTACCATGAAAAAGAGTCTCAAGAAGAGCAAACACCTTCAGACCGGAATATCGATGGTTACTTGCCAGTCAACAAAGGTGGGCGTCCTCGACAGCACCTGCTGTCACTGACCCGTCGGGCTCAAAAGCACAGGCTGAGAGACTTAAAGAACCAGGTAAAGGTTTTTGCTGAAAAGGAAGAAGGAGGGGATGTGAAGTCAGTCTGTTTGACGCTCTTCCTTCTGGCGTTGAGAGCTGGGAATGAACACAAACAAGCAGATGAACTGGAAGCTATGATGCAAGGTACTGCCAAGAAACATATCACCCACAATATGTGACTGTCAAAGCAGTCGTTGTCAGACAAATACAACTAGAAGGAACAGATAATGCATTATTGACTTACTCACATAAGCTTGGGAGCCACCAAGAATAAGAATATATAACATTTTCACAATCTAATATATGGCATGATTATTTGTTTTCTCGAATGAGCTAGTCTAATTTTCACTGCCTGACTCCAGATAATTGTACTCATTTTTCATAGAACAACAGCTTTAACATGTAATTTTACACAATTATGTTCACATTTACTACCTACAATAGATGCACAAAATGAATTGAACACGTCCACAAGATTATCTACACAATTCGAATAAATGAATTATTTTCTTACATGCCTCACTGTCAATTTAAATAGAAAAATCACCACTTTACTGAATGTGTGTATGTGCACATGTGAAACTCAATACACAATAACAATTCTTGTAAAGAACCTGTTAGGATGAAAACAACATCAGTAGCCCTTGTATCTGCAAATGACATAGATACTGTCTTCGGCCCCAGGGGAACAGGGCCCAGCTGGTGCTTGTTTTCATCATCAGCCAATAGATCAGTATTTCTAACCCAGCTGAGTCACCTCTCTTCTAACTTAAACATTAATAATCTTGCTAATCTACAACAATTAGGACATATTACATGCTGCAATTACAATCAGAATGCCAAATATGCTAACGCGCATTTGATAGTGCTCTGATAACAGTCTACAAACACACATAGGCACATAATCACACATTCAGACTCACAATCTTCAGGTTTATTCTGGATAAACAGTTCTATGAATTAAAACTTCTGATTCTATCTCACAGTTTAGTTTTCTCTCTGTATTCTCTTTCAGGCAGGGGATTTGGGCTGCATCCTGCAGTGTGTTTGGCTATAAGGGTAAACACCTTCCTCAGCTGCAGTCAGTACCACAAGATGTACCGCACTGTAAAGGCCACTAGTGGCCGCCAGATATTCCAGCCCCTGCACACTCTACGTAATGCTGAGAAAGAGCTTCTTCCTGGGTACCACCAGTTTGAGTGGCAGCCAGCTTTAAAAAACGTTTCCAGCTCATGGGATGTGGGCATCATTGATGGCCTCTCTGGTTGGACAACCTTTGTTGACGATGTCCCTGCGGACACCATCTCCAGAAGATTCCGTTATGATGTCGCACTGGTTTCTGCATTAAAAGATTTGGAAGAGGACATAATGGAAGGACTGAGAGAGAGGGAGCTGGATGACAGCATATGCACCTCCGGTTTTACCGTTGTGGTGAAAGAATCATGTGATGGCATGGGAGATGTCAGCGAGAAGCATGGATCTGGTCCAGCGGTTCCTGAGAAGGCAGTAAGGTTTTCCTTCACAATCATGTCCATCTCCATCCGACTTGAGGGTGAAGATGATGGCATCACCATCTTTCAGGAACAAAAACCAAACTCAGAGCTCTCCTGCAGACCTCTGTGCCTCATGTTTGTGGACGAGTCTGACCACGAGACTTTGACGGCCATCTTGGGACCTGTGATAGCAGAGCGGAAAGCCATGATGGAAAGTCGACTCATTTTATCGGTTGGTGGTCTGCTACGATCCTTTAGGTTCTTCTTCCGGGGCACAGGCTACGATGAGAAGATGGTTCGTGAAATGGAAGGCCTTGAAGCTTCAGGCTCCACTTATATATGCACACTTTGCGACTCAACCCGAGCTGAAGCATCACAAAACATGGTGCTACATTCTATTACACGTAGTCATGATGAAAATCTTGATCGCTATGAGATCTGGAGGACAAATCCTTTCTCAGAGTCCGCTGATGAGCTCCGTGACCGGGTCAAAGGTGTTTCCGCCAAGCCATTCATGGAGACCCAGCCTACTCTAGATGCCCTGCACTGTGACATTGGCAATGCCACTGAATTCTACAAGATATTTCAGGATGAGATTGGAGAAGTCTACCAGAAGAGCAATCCGAGTCGAGAGGAACGCCGTCGTTGGCGGTCAACCCTGGACAAACAGCTAAGAAAGAAGCTCAAGCTCAAGCCAGTGATGAGGATGAATGGAAACTACGCTCGTCGGCTGATGGCACGTGAAGCTGTGGAGGTGGTCTGTGAGCTGGTTCCTTCTGAGGAACGGCGTGAGGCACTACGAAAGCTGATGGACCTCTACCTCCAAATGAAGCCTGTGTGGCGTTCCACCTGTCCCTCCCGAGACTGCCCTGATCAACTCTGTCAATACAGCTACAACTCTCAGCAATTCGCTGATCTGCTTTCCACCACGTTTAAGTACCGTTATGACGGAAAAATCACCAACTACCTCCACAAGACTCTGGCCCATGTTCCTGAGATTGTAGAGAGAGACGGGTCTATTGGAGCATGGGCCAGTGAAGGCAATGAGTCTGGGAACAAGCTGTTCAGACGTTTTCGGAAGATGAATGCAAGGCAGTCCAAAATGTTTGAACTTGAAGATATACTGAAACACCACTGGCTGTACACCTCTAAGTATCTTCAGAAGTTTATGGAGGCTCACAAGAATTCAGCGAAAGCAATGCAGGCCACATTCAACCCAGAAGAGACCCCAGAAGAAGTTGACGTGGCTCTTGAAGTCCCAGATTTTTGAGTTTTTCTTTAATTGACTTTCTTTAAAGGACTAATGGAAATATTGTTAAGTAATTGATTTTATTTCTTGACATGTAATATTATGTGTAATGGCTTTATTATTCACTTCATTATTTTTTTGAAGCCAGTGCATAAACGTGAGCTAAATTGTTTTATGGCAGGGATAAAATTGTATGGGCAGTCTTTTTTTCTCCCCAGCTTTTACAGGCAA
The DNA here is from genome assembly GCF_018831695.1 of Puntigrus tetrazona. Classification (NCBI taxonomy): domain Eukaryota; kingdom Metazoa; phylum Chordata; class Actinopteri; order Cypriniformes; family Cyprinidae; genus Puntigrus; species Puntigrus tetrazona. Next base: position 4,945,804 of record NC_056723.1, read on the forward strand.
ATTGTCTGTGTTTTATCTCTTGCTGCTTGTGAAATATGAGGGATTTTATTGTATTGCCAGGTTGTGACACCTTCACGAATTCATACAGAAGGGTTATTTATGAAAACGTATGAGGGAGTCGTAAGTCATTGAAATTGTGTTAAAGGAGACCCACATTTACGATAGCTATATTAATATATCACACAGGACGAAGACAAAATGAAATTAGGAAACACAAATTGTGTCCTTTGCAAAAGGTCTAAAGGAAAGGGATTATTATAGCAGTGCAGTATTTTGATGGTTTTTAACTAGTCCACAACACCCATAGACACTATGCTACAGCATTTGCACATTTACATACATTTACCCCATAATCTACCTCAGTCTTCAATCTTATACGTCCCACAGGACATTTGCACCATGCCGCTCACACAAACACATTTTCAAATATTCTGGAAGACATTAGCATGTGTTTTACACCATAGCATCTAATGATTATTAGAAACATTTCTTTACTGCTAGTGTATGTGTTACAGTTTAGAGATGTGTGGGCTTTTCACTTATAATTGTACCTCAATTTATTAATCATGTTTGTCTTATTTTGTACTCGATTTAAATCATTGTGTTTATTGTGCTCCCTTAAACTGAGAGAATTTTGGTGATTCACTTTACAAATGCATTTTATTTTCTTTGTCAGTTGATTTAACTGGTTTCTTTGTTTCTTGATTAAATTTTTTGCTTTCTTTGATGCGTTATAAAAAATTCAAATGCTAACTTTTCATAAAATCTCAAGTGACAATTTAAAGTGTGTTTATGTTCTGTTTTATTTGAACATTGTATTGCACAGATTATAATTATAAAAAAAAAGTCTTGGATAATAGTTTGTAGACTTGCACAAAGGCACTAGTAATGTTCTTGACCCATCATTTTTTTCTTTCATTTTGCAAGAGCATTACAGTGATTGTTATCATTAATGAATTCATACTTTGTCTTTTTTAACAGACTGAGTATAAATGTTTTGTAATAAATAACTTTTGCCTTCTTTTCCTTTTGATAAAAAAAATAAAAGACAAAAACTAAACAAAAAAAACTATTTTATGTCCTATTTTGCTTATTTATTATTTGTATCTATATAATGTGTGTTTTGTGTGTGTGTGTATGTATATATATATATATATATATATATATATATATATATATATATATATATATATATATATATATATATAATAACAGTATGTTTATCAGTAGTTTAACAGACTTTAATAACAGTATGTGTCAAATCACTTTACAGGATCAAATAGAAAAAAGGTTGGCAATAATGTAAAATTAGAATATTCAAGATACAAGTACTTAAAATGTTTTCTCTTTATGCAAAAACAAACAAACAAACAAAAACACTACAAGCTTTCCCTTATATTTTAAAGAGGAAATAAATCATCAGTTTAGCAATAACAAACTTAGACTTATAAAAATGCTTTTAGTTTCTTAATACTACAATAGTACAATACAATTTTTCCCTTCACTTTTCAATTTTCTGTATATATAAATCCATTCAAACACATAGCCACAATATACATCAGAACAACGACACTTCAGTCAAAAAGTCGTCGCAGAAAGCTCTTCTTAGCAGGGGTCATTTTCATTGAAACTGGAGCCTTGCGATGGGCTATTTTCATTGGGACTTTCTTCACTGGCATCATCTGGCGTGGTGGAGTCATCTCCTGCTTGGGCGGGCCTCCATGATCCAAGCAGAAGTACTTGCTGTTGTCTTGAGAGAGGCGAAGCAAAAGGCTTTCGGGAAGCTCCATGCACTGGGCATGGACCCAGTGTCCACCTTCACCTCTGGAGCAGAAAATCATGGCAGGTCTTGTGAGCTCAGTAGAATAGTAAGGCTCCCAGATGTTGGGGTCCACCTGGCAGGTGAGGCAGCACTTGATCCAATAGCCTGTCTGAGATTCATCCTCCTCGTCTTCCTCATTGTAGGTGTCACCCTCCCCATCACTGCTACATTCCAGCTCATGAGGTTCTCTGCCAAAGTAGAGCTCCTCAGAGTCTTCCAAAGGTGCAGAGTCTTCAAAATCAGTGGACTCCTGGCTGCATCCCTGTGTTGATGCTTCTACATCTTGTTCCTTCTGGAAGCCCACTTGATAGAAATGGTAAGCATCTGGTGGGGCTGGGTTTCCTTCTGAGGGTATTGCAATTAAAGCACTTCCTTTGCCCAGGCTGCCACCGAACCAAGTACGGCTGTGGGTTACCTCGCTGGTCCACTGAGGAGGTTCACGAGGCTCCATGTGGACTCCGACATCGTCCAGGCCAATGTATGTGCAATCCATGCGCTTCTGAGTCTCAGATTGGTAGCCGCCCAAAACTATATACTCATGATAGCCAACAGGAGCAACTATGGCACTGGTCAAAGCGAGACCTTCATTCAGAACAGTGCAGGTGAGGACAGGGCTTCCTAGTAGAAGCTCCACATGTAGACGAATCAAACGAGGTGGTCTGCAATCAGTGTTGAGGATGTGACCGCCTAAGAAGTAGACACAGTCCTCTCTCGCAAGAGCTACGTGAAACGACTGGCCATCCGAGAGCTCTGGGAGGGTGTGGGCCGTACAGCAGCCAAACTCTAGGCCGATAAGAAAGACTTGTGGTGGACAGTCCACCACACTGTTCCAGTTTTGCGTGGTCCTTTCGGTGGGGGGCATGTAGGACCTGCCGCCAAACAAAACGCAGGCGGTCTTCCCTCGGCTATGGATCACACTGAGAGTGTGGCCGTATCGAGCGCTAGGGACATCTCCAGCCAGCTCTTTTTCTTGACAGCACAATGTGACTTTGCGATTACATCCTCTGCTGTCTACACTTAACATGTAGAGACTCGAGGACAGCTCGTTGTTGGGTGTTCGGCCACCGTGAATGAGGTAACACTCAGGACTGCCACTGTGGGGCTCATAACGAGCTATCGCTGGACATCGGAGAGGAGGGAGATAACAAGAGTTGTTTGAAAATGAAATGGCACGCAGCTTAAGTTCTCCATTTTTTATGCGCACACCAAATATGCCAGTTGGACATGAACGTTTTGGCCAGCCCTTTTGGCCAAAGAGGTAAATGTCACCCTCCAGCTCTAATAAAGAGGAGCCTGGTTGCACAAGGCCAGCACAGTTCACAGCAGTCAGAGGCTGTAGAGACATATTTTACACAGTGAACTGTGTAAAATATAAATGAAAAACAAAAATAAATTATTATTAATTTGAGTAGTTTTACAGTATGAAGATTTTGTTAAGAAATTCAGGCTAAATTTCCTAGCTTGTGATTAGGACTAGCATCATATTAAGAGCAGTACGATAATTTTGTTTATTAAATAATAATAATTAAGTAAAAAAATAAAAAATACGGAACCATATATCCCTTCCCAGTTTTCCTGAGAACACGGGAACATTCCCACAGGAAACTGGTTGTAGTTTTACTTATTTTTCTTCCCATAGAGAATCCCGTTCAGCTTGCAACAATACGACTACATTACCCAGCATCCAGTGCGAAACTGACGTTTCTCGTTCAGCATTTAAACGGTACGTCTTCGATGTTTTACGAGCTCTTAACGCTGTTGTTCTATTATTTTCTTCTAAGAATGATCAGCATTTCTCATTTTAACACTGTTTAGATTCGTTTTAATGTATTTAGATAATCAAATTCGCAAGAATAATCTTGTCAAACAAGACGGGCTGTCACCCGTTAGTGTTCCACTACAAAATATACTAAAGATAAGAAGCTTTTTAAAGTACTATGTATTTATAATAGTCTAATTATATTAGGAAAATATTAATTGCGTAGCTGTTTATTTTTTAAACGGCGCAATTTCACATACATTTCTAAATATTAATATATTCATTATTAGTCTTAGAATATTGATACTAATAACATGTATATTTCTTACCTTTGGTCAATGCACTCCGAAAACTGAGAGCTGTGTGGTGCTGCTAACTTTTATTTGAGATATTAAAGCAAATGGCTTAGTGACAGTGGCAGAGGTTCAGTGTTTGTGAAGGTTGACTGGCTCATCTTGAGGTTAACTGCCTGTAACTGCTGCTAACAACAGGTGTCTGAGCACAACGCGCACAAGTTTGAATGAAAACAAGCACAAACACGGAGCATCATTGGTCTGTGTATTAATATGGACTTCATATTAGTCTTTTACAGCTGATGCTTTATTTAGCTATAGATAAATCTCGAAAATCTCATAAGATATTATACTACTCATGCAAGAATGCAAATCCATGGTTCTTCCCAAATTAACACCAGTGACACGATGTATATGTAGTTTGATTGAAATCTGTTCTGTTAATAATTGTATTTTGAAGGTTTTTCCGAAAAAGGATGCTTTTATCGTTTAAGACTGCATTCAATGAAATTAAAGCGACAGTAAAAGCTTTCTGTTTCAAAGAAATTAAATTAGTTAAGTTTCTATTCAAAACAAAAAACATAGGTTTCCACAAAAATCTTAATCATTTTCAGCATTAATAATTATAAGTAATGTTTGTTCAGCACCGAATCAGCCTTTTAGAATGATTTCTGTAGGATTATGTGACACTTAAGACTGGAGTAGGCCTAATGATGCTGAAAATTCACAGAAATTAAATTTTAAAACATATAGAAATAGATATTACAGATTTTTCAGTATTTCTGACCAAGAAAATGCAGCCTACATCAAGGAGACCCCTTTGACGTATACATTTACCTCTGCAAGACATTTTTTTTCTAATCTGCAATATTTCCTATCAGAAGTCACCCAGACATAAAATGTCTTTAAGATGTTCATGAATTAAAATGCATTTATGTATGTATTTACCCAGCAGATGCTTTCCAGATGAAATAATCGTTAACAGACATCTCATCTAACAGACGTATGTATGCCTAATAAGAGACTAATTGAAATCATTTCACTTTCTATTTTTGTGATAGCCTATATTGCCTGTTTCCCCACTGATTAAAAAAATTAAGGGTAATTACAACTTTATTATATTACACTTTTGACTTTTTCTCAGAATTGTGAGTTTAAAGTTAGAACTGTGTGATATAAATGTGCAATTCTGAGAAACCAACTCACAAAGATACAGATATAGTCAGAATTGCGTGTTATAAAGTCAAAATTGTGAATTATAAAGCCAGAATTTAGAGAATATTTCTCTTTCTGACGCTCTTAAAAATTGGACTTTATAACACCCAATGCGACTTTATATCACACAATTGTGAATTATGAAGTAGGAATTTTGAGAAAGGCCTACAATGTGGCAATTGCGACTTTTATAGCTCCTAATTGTGGGTTTATATCACAATTCTAAGAAAAAAAGGAAATTATATCGCAATAACCTTTTTTTTTTTATTATTCAGCGGTGGAAACGGGCTTCCATATTAAGGTACAACTCATAACTCAAATAACTAAACATCAAATATCTGTAAATTTGTCACATTGCGCAGGTTTGTCACATTGGCCTGATTAGGCCATGGCACAATTCCAACAGATTTCTTTTTCTTTCTTTCTTTATGACCTGCATTCGACACCATAATCACCCTCTTCACGACGCATCGCTGACAGCGTAGCGCGTCTGTATGTAACGTGCTGTTAAAATAGCCTCCGCGTATCTGAGTGGTCTGTTTCGACGAGGACCGGAATGATTCACTCTCATTACACCAAATACCGAATGCGTGAGTCACACATCAAATTTTGGCAGGAGGGGTAGCTCGGATTTGTAAAAATACACCTTATTTCCCGCAGGCTTATATTTGCATTAACTGTTTCTGCTTGGCGGCTCTTTAAAGGAACGGGAGAAATTAGGCGACTGTTGTTGAAAGAAAGAAAGAGAGAGAGGGAGAAGAAGGGAACAGCTGTGCTTGCCTCATTAGCATAATGTTTTTGTGTTTCGGGGGGCTGTGCGCGAGCCCTAGCGCAGTTGCGTGTTTGTTTTGGAGGCCAAAAGATGTGTGTGAGAGCGCAAAACAAAGACACGTAACCACGAGTGCCTGGAAGAACAGTGAAAAACACAAACAGCCGAGCACCTGTGTCTGAAGAGCAGGGCCATGAAGAGGAGGCTCAGCGACTCCCCTGAGGCGAAACACAAAATAAAGAATTCCTCCGGTGTTTCCAAGCGTACCGGAGAGCTTTATTCTCCCGCTCAAGCGCACTTACACGCCGGCGTTCACACTTACAGACGCTGTAAAATCAACCTGTTGAGTCCTGGAACGGATTTGCATACGGTGGCGGTGAATGAATGCAGATGTTTTCCAGCTCCGTCACAATGAAAGCGACGCGAGGAAATGGAGAGGGAGACCGAAACGTAACAAACAAACAACAAAACATAAATACTCGCATTCTAATGAACGAAGATGTTACTCTCTGACTAGAAGCAAGCTGTTTTCCGCGTGAGACTTCGATCGATTAAAAGCAAAGCGCGTTAATCGTTTTTTTAGCAACAAACCGGTGCGTTTATAATTAAGACAATACATTATAATGATTACAAAACTAGCTGTTTTGTGACGTTAGCAGGAAGAGGACAACAGCTGAAGCCAGACACATTAAATTTAAAAATGGCCACATCCACTCTCTATGATAGCATAGTAGTAGGATATAGGGTAGCGTCTTATTTAACTTAACAAATCATTTTTTTTCAGATTGAACAACAAAATTGTGCCATTTCTGCTAATGTGACGCAGGCCATGCGTGCTATTGGTTAACGTCTATAACCAACATCGCTGCTTGGGCATTGTTTTAGAAAATTCACAATCATTTTGTGGCTTTTATTATTATTGTGATAATATAATATAAGCCTATAAAATGCATCACTCTTTGAAAGTTAGACAAGTTGCTGATGCCTTTTGCTCTTTCCAAAAAAAAAAAAAAAAAAAAGATTCACAGATTTGAGTAATCCATAAAAAGTCTTTACAGAAATCCCCGTGCAGCACTTTGTTTCAAATATTTGTTTTGCATTTTAACTGCAGCTTCCCACAAACAATTTTATTCCAGAATGTAGTTCTTACAGTCTGCTAGGACGTTGTGAAGAAATTCCTTTTGTCCGTGTTCAAAAGAAACATTCAGGCATCACTAGCAATGTAGAGATATATTTTGAGTGCTGCGTAGTGGTCAGAAAATACTTTATGCTATTACAGTATTTTTCATATTTTGAGTTTTTTGTTTTTTTAGTTTTCCTTCATATGCATTCGATGCACATCTGAACCTTTGGAAGCTGTTATGATAAGTATAGAAGAGTCGATAGAAAGTAACTGATACTATTTCCAGTTAATTTGTTATACTGGAAATGAAAGGTCAAGTCATGTAATGCACTTGAGGGCAAATCTGCTTGTTTTGTACGTATGTGCATACCGTACACAGTCTATATGGTACATACTGCTGAAATTGTAGTATGGTGGTATTCCAAAATTAAAGGAAGAGGTGGACCAGCAGTATGGCTGAGGCCTGAAGCCATGCAAGGATTTGTGCTGTATTATTGATAGAGGAGAGTAATTAAACTCTAGTGTAGCACCTGTTTCTGTCCCCGCTAATGTTGTGCCACCTGAAGACGGCTCTCCCTAGGGCCTGTTCGTGATGAATGACACAGCGACAGCTCGGAGTTTCTGACGATCATCATGCCATTCTTCATTATATTTTAATGTCATGGCAATCACTGCCCGCCCCCCTTCCCAGTCGTCATTGATTGTAATTAAGCTGAACTTCAAAATGATAATTTCATTCCAATCAGGGCTAATGCAGCTATAATGCATATCGCAGGGTGATAAGTGACCTGTAAAAAAAGTGCGGCTTAGCAGGACCTCTTCATCATTTTTTTTTTTTTTTTTTTTTTTTTTGTCTGGTTCAGGCTCTCTCGGTTTGCCCGGTGTATGCAAATGTCCCTTTTAAGCAAAATTTGATTTATATTGGTGGTAAAGCCGAAACTAAATCAATGAGCCCCAAGAACCCGTGGTTTACGGTGAATTTATAACAGCTGACGTTAAGAGCTGTTGTTAGGCATGACGTGTCCCTTATTATGAATTCACTGTAAACCATGTCTTCACAAGGGTTATTGCTTGTTTTTATAAAATGGTTATCCCATATATGTAGGAGGGTTTCACAAAATAAAACGGAGCAAATAAAATGAAATGCTATTAATAAAAACGGTATTCTTCCACCAAACAATGTAGTTCCTCAGAAACAGTTGTGGTTCCAACCATAGAATTAAGCTGCATCGTTTTCCAGTGTCTGCTCTATTTTTAGATAATTTCTGAGCAATAAAAGTGACTTTTTTTGGTGTGTTGAATACTATTCGTAGTTTTAAAGCAAATATCATGGCTAAAATATGATTATTGTTGCAAAACCATGCTTAATTTGTGGTTATCATGGTTAAACTATATTAAATACGTCTTTTTTGGTTTTATCTGTAGTAAAACCATGGTTATTTTTTATGAGGGCTCTTAGAAGCGCTTGTCAATGCGACTATTGTTACAGTCTCTTCTTTGGCTGTTATGTTTTTTGAGTTTTGTTTTTTAACTGTAATATAATGGTCTAGACCATTGTTGCCACCTTGTGAAACAATTGATTAATGCAAAATAAATTGGGAGTAAATGACGTGCGCGTGCAAGTAAACAAAATCAGGTGCGGTGTGTACAGTATGTGTTTCGTGAACCCTTGCGTATGCATAAAAACCAGTACGCTTAATAGTGTAATGCTCATTGCACCAAGCAAATCTTTCTCTCTGTTTCTTTTTGAATCTCTTTATTTCTGAATGGGAATAGGTTTGACAGGATGCCAGGTTTAGTTAACGGTTCAGCTGTCGACGACCATGACCAAGCCTTAACTGAAGCTCTGGAGCAATTCTGCAACTCCCCAGAGCAAACATATGAGCAATTCCTATCCACCTTCACGTACTTGACCCCAGGTGAGCATACTGAATGCCACATGCATCTTCTTCTCTCTGATACATCCGTGAATCCTTCGCCTGTGGTCTTTACTGTCGTATCACATTGCAGAAAATGTGAGGAATCTTGGATTGACTGCTCCTAGAGGACATGGAGACCTGTCCCAGAGAGAGATGGACAGCAGCCGACGGCGACAAAGAGAGGATGAAGTGACAGAGATGGAGGAAAGCACATACCGATGGATGGGACAGGCAAATCACTGCTCACCGACTGCTGATCAGGAAGAGGTCAGAACCTTATAGATCCGAACCGCTCGAACCGACAGTCTTTACTGGGAGAGGATCAGACAGATCTCTCCTTCACTTCCCTTCAATCAGAGTTATAGTATACTGCAATCTGCTCCTTCAGAATGCAACTACCTAGCAATAGCCTAGTTAGCAGTTAAAAGGCTCTGGAAACCAAGCATAACAGCCCAGAGTTATGGTGGTTAATCCGGTAAGCCTACACGTTTTCTTCTGAAAGCGATTTATCTAGTGACCACAGACCAACATACTAAAAATCACTCATATATCAATCACCCTTTATCAGCCAATGATCTGTTAGCTAATCACAACGACTTGAGACTTTTGTACATGCATTCTAAAGAAAATGTGCTGGCAACACCATTACAAACTCCATTAAAACACATTTCTTCCTTGAGCGTCCATTATAAAACTCTTGCCAGACATGCAACCATACCGAAATGTGCAAAGAGCTACCAGAGAGCACACATACGGTTTATTTGTATGTACAATAATAATAACACATTCGCATTCGACTTCTGTATATCACTGTAATCGTCTTTACCTCCATTACAGTTATTATCCATGTAAACTTTGCTGGTAAGGCACTTGTTTGCTTTATTTAATGCATACAGACTAGTCCTAAATTCATATTTCTTATAAGTAGAGGTATGTGTGTTCCCACCAATCGCTACACAGGTTAAAGGTGAGTATGATGATGAAATCACGTGCTAATCATCCTGGAAAGATTGCATTGCAGTGCCTTAGTCAGTGAGAATCTCTCGCTTTCATACTTCGGTGGTGCGTCGCCCGAATAAAGAAACTGCCACTGCTAGCAACCATGTAGAAACATATAGCAAAGCTCTGGCAACAATAACCTTGTAACTTGTTATATGAAAGCACCGCTTTTTTCCACCTATGGTCACAACAAACTGAAAATAGCATGGAAACTAGCAACGTAGCATTGTAGCTGTGTCTTTAGTATGGGCAAGCACCACTCAAGATACTAAAAATACTCAATTTTTCTTTATGTTCTGTCTTTTTGCTGTTTCTCTTCCTCAAGACTTTTGGAATTCCTCTCAGCGTATAGCATGGCTTCATTGCGATGTGTGTTTTGCTTATCTGTCTGTCTGTGTGAACGGTGCTTAAGATTCCCGCCTGGCCCGTGTATTGATCTCAGTGGGGCTCTGGCGAGCCGCAGCAGCGGTTACTGTCAATAACGCAAAGCACATCAGCTAACATGCCAGGCTAGTCAATGCTAAAAAAAAAAGCTTCTGCATTATTTAGCTCCCTGCCACCAGGAGAGAAAAACAGCTGTATTGATTATAATGTTGTTTTGATTATAATCACACCGATTCACATGGCTGCTGTCATTTCAGAGCATCGTTAAATGAAATGAGATGGTGAGTTTATGAGTTTGTGTGTTTGTATAGGTGCTGCTGGATGGCGGTTGTGTTGGAGGAAGACTGGGCTGCCCATCAAACGCTGTTCCAGACAGACCCGTGAAGGTAAATGGTTCATGCCTAAAAACCGGTGCCTCTAAACTAGCTTTTATTTAATTCAGAACAAAAATAGACAACTTTAGCCTACTTAATAATTAGGTTCATAATAATAAGCTCATTACAGTATGCTAAGCTAGTGTCGACATTATTTGGATCGATCAAGTTCAATATAATAAAAAAAAGTTTTTAAACTCATTAGAGTAGACTAAGCTCATTTTAAACCACTGGAGACAAGACTTCAATTTAATAAAAAAAGAAACATTTACTTAACATTACTGTTCTGATGTTAACGTAAACTCAATCGAGAAGACTGTTTTACTTAATATTGTGTGCTATGTATTTTTAAGCTAATTAGGGTATGCTATGTTAACATTGACTGTAAACTATTAGAATCAATTGAGTCAATCTGATAAAAAAGGCCCTAACTTTTTTATGTGTTTACAAGCTAATTAGAGTATGCTAAGCTAGTGTTGCAGTCAATTGAGTCAATATCTGTATCTAGTAAAATGGCACTGTTTTGCAATTTTTTTTTATATTTTAGCTAATTAGAAGATGCTAAGCTAACATTAAACTGTTGGAATTACTTGAGTCAGGATTTCAAGTTAATTAAAACCATTTTCACGTAATATTTACCTTTTTAGAATCAAGACTACGCTGTTGTAATAGCTTTACATTAAACTTTATGTGAAGTGTTGTTAGCTTAGCAAAATGTTAACATCTCAACTGTATTGTATAAATCAGTTTTTGTGTGAAGACCAATATTTCTGTTGATCACTAACTTGCTAATTCTAATCATAAAACATCATTTCCCTCCCCTCTTGACAGTTCGATAATTATCTGGGTGATTCGGAGGATGAAGAGGAAAATGCAGACATTGCAGGTTTTTATTTCTCTAAAACTTAACAAATTCAAATAGTTGACACTTCTCACAGTTTATGTAGATTACAGTGACCCAGATGCACGTTTGGGGTTTTTATTTTACATTTACAAACTCTTTTCTTATGTTAAGCAAATCGATTCTCGTCATCTCTTTCATATTTGACAACAGCTTCGAATGGAATTGGATCTATCACAGATTCATTTAAAATTCACATAAAATTCACATAATACACATTGACATGTTGGCATCACCTGTATGGGTGTATTTTAAAAATGGGAATAGCGAGGCATGCTGGCATAAATATTCTTTTCATGTGCATATGTAAAGATTGCATGGGCTCACCTTACCTTTAATAGGGTTTAGTGGATATCATGTGCATGCCATTTTTTGTAATTAGAGCTGTCATACAGCTTGATTTAAATATATTACCATTTATTACACATATTCAACGCATGCAAATTCCAAACCGCTCCCTCGTCATTAGAGCCGGGGGCAAGCGCTCGCTTGGCGAGGCTTAAACGCTTGCTGTGCACGCTGGTAATGAGTCGCTGTTTTCTGCCTTGCCAGAGAGGCTCATTTAAACTCCAATGACCAGTTTAATACAAAAATAAATAAAATAGTTGGAGGAATGAAAGCCTCTTTTGATTGGAGAGGCTTACTGTTCAGAGCGGAGCTTCCGTGGTTTTTTGGTTTGTTTGTCTGTGATCGGAGTGTTAATTCAGAGGCAAGGGTGTATGCAAAAGTCATTAGGTGGCGTGTTTATAATGGCAGTCGTATCCACTGAATAACAACAAGATACATGCTGAACTTGAAGTTAATTAGCATGAATAATCATGCCACTGCTTGTTGGTGATGGAAAAATATCCTTTGCCGGGATTTGGCAGGTTGCTGTATAGTCACTGTTGGCATTCTTGTTCTAATTTTGTTGGTGTTTGGTGTTATAACTTTCGAAAATCTGATAATTTTTTTTATTATTGTTTTATTTAATGAAATATATATGTATGTATATATATATATATATATATATATATATATATATATATATATATATATATATATATATATATATATATTATTGCTAAACATTAGGCTAAATAAATAAATTAAACAAATTCAAACTTGTTTGATGCTGCGAGTTTAAGTGAACTAAAATTACAGTAAAAAGAGTCTTTAAATTGCTTTATTTTGTTCTCTAAAAAAGCGCTATAAAATCTACACCAGGAAGTGGAATAAAATAAAATAAAAAATAAACTAAATTGTCCACTACACTTTGAACAAAACTAAATTTATTACAGGAAAATGTCTTTCAGTTTTATCATTTAAAAAAATGGATCGTCTGATTTAATTATTAATTACTTAAACCCGATTATTAATACATTCTGTCAGAAAATAACTGTTTATGCAGGAGGAGGCCACTTAGGCCACGTAAAACTTTTTTTTTTCCCTGTATGTCACATTTAGTAAATATATACTGAATGTTCCAAACCTGTAAGACCCTCAGTCATCTTTGGAACGCAAATTAAGATACTTTTAAGGAAATCCAAGAGCTTTCAGACCCTTTATAGACAGCAACACAACTGATGCATTCATGGCCAAGAACAGTAGTGGTTTATCCGTAATATTATCAAGCTACTTTTTGTGTTGAAAGTGCTGGCTTCATTTAACTATTTCTTTTCTTCTCGCTCACACAAGAGTACCACACTGCACCTGCTGTCCTTCAGGTGTAAACAACATGAACTATCCCTTTAAGAATGGCCTTTTCTTGAGAGTTTAACGGCATCCAGATGAATAATAAAGTGAGTTGAGGAGAAGGCCGTTTTGGTCAAACAGATCAAGGCCCTACAGGACACTACGGTTTTAATGAAACACGCCTCTGCTCAGTGGCCAGGGAGGTTCACGGCACGACATAACAGCATCATCCTTCAGATTCATTAGCGACGTGAAGATTCTTACCGCGTTTCTTTAGGAAGCTGTTTAATGGTATTGTTTTTCGAGACCACCTTGTTCTGAAAGCCGCGGGTGTGTAGGGGTTTTCACTCGCACACACACGCGCGCGCACACACACATATGTTGTTTACGTTATATTCAAACAAAAAAAGCAGAAATACACAATAATCCCTCAGATGCCCGTCCTCACCCAGCAGCTGATACTATGACTTTCACTGTGCCAGTAATTAGCTGTTTAATTAAGATCAGCATCAGCTGAGCTCTTGCCAGGCCTGATGTCTTTCTCTCACATACACATAAATTACTGCAAAAATCCACCGAGAGAGAGGATACAAACAGCTTATTAGCACATCAGTCTTGCCTTTATGACAAAGTGTGAGTTTACTCAAAATTGTTTTGAACTTATTTATTTCTCGGTAGAACTTAAAAGATGTTTTGCTAAATGTATGAGTTGGTATATATATATATATATATATATATATATTACACACACACACACACACACACACACACACACACACACATATGTATATATGTGTGTGTGTGTGTAAATATATAAATATTATATATATATATTTATACATATATACATATATATGTGTATATATATATATATATATATATATATATATATATATATATATATATATATACACACATACACATACACACACACATACACACACAAAACCTGAATATGTATTTATTTTCTCACAATAAAAAAAAGGTAAATAGTAAAAAAAATTGCCCACCACACTTTGAAGAAAAAAACCATATAATTACATAGAAATGTATTTCGTTTTCATAGTTTCATATAATTATCATCATTTACTTTGGTATTTTTACTTTACAACTTATAACGAAAAGGAACTAGAATTTTCTTTTCTCACAAAAATTATTGAATAGCTTCAGAAGACCCTTTTTTAATCCGTAATCATCCACTTTCATGATATAGTAACCTGCGACACAGACATTCTTTGAAATCTTTTTTTTGTGTTCCACAGGAGGAAAGAAAGAGTCAATAATAACAGATTTTTTTTATTTAAAAGAGTCCTTGCTCATTAATCAGCACTCAAGTACTGTAAATAAGCCAGAGCTCATTTCCTTCTCAGGCTTCCTTCAGGTCACAACCTAAAATTGATCACAAATAACAATCTTAGTTGTTAACAGTTAATAAAACATGCATCAACACAGTAAAACCGAGTGAAAAATGAGCCGATTTTAAATATACAATAGAACAGCACGATACCAAATCAACAGATGAATACATAAACGCTAGCAGACACAATAAAGAGAGTGTTAGAGATAAGATGTAAAATTTGTAAATGAATGTTGTTGTGTGTTTTGTCAGGCGCATGTATGCTACCAGGTGAGATTGAAGAAGATCTGATAGCTGTCTCTTCTTCATCGCTCTGTCACCACACACTGCTGGAGATCTCCTCTACTTTCACAGACCAGAGGACACACACTGCAGCTGAGAACCAGGTACACACACACACACACACACACACCAGTGCATCTCTCCGAGAGCAGTCAAGCTTGGGAAGTAACTCGGGGGCGAGATGCACTTTTCTGTTCTCTGTAAAATCCTTTATTAACTTTATTTGTCGTTCTAGGATGAAAGCGAGAAGGTTGTTCCTTTCCATCTGGATGAGAACTTTGATTACGATAACATTGTGCCGTCTCGCAAATATGCCATCCAGGAACAGAACGGCAGACCATCTTGAGCCGTAATTGAACGTAATTCTGGCAAATGCTTTTAAAAACTCTGATTTAACAGAGTAAAGTCCTTGTTAACGTGATAGAATGGTTTTTATTTCGCCAAAGAACTAGAGGGAAGACAGATTGGCTGTTTGAGTGGTAATTCTGCAGTTTGTAGCATCTGTACTACTCAATAAAGTATGATAGTGTCTCTGTTTTCAAAGACACAATCAAATTTAATACACTCAGTCCAGTTTTACATTTCGCTGAAAATTAGAGGAAGAAACCAGAAAAATAGGAATGAAACCATTTTTTTTCATAAAATGACTTCTGTGAGAAGACATGATTCTATAAAAGATTTTTCAAAGCAAAGTAAACAGTCCATTTTAATTTTATTTTGACTTTAAAAAGTACTTTCATTTACACAACCAAATAATCTGTATTTGTCTTGTAGTCCAAGTCAAATGTCCTTATGATTATTAAATGTTACTGTTATTTTACAACTAGCTTAGACGTTTTATTTTTCTGACTCAACAGCTCAAATTGGTGACCTGTGGTGTAGCTCTTTTTCTTACGTACTTGGAAAAGTAATTAATTGCACATTCTGTCTCACTGCGTTTTATTCAGTGGAACAAAATGCTCAGGGACGTTTTTTTCTGTTCTCTGTAAAAACCTCATAACCTGAATAAAAGGCCAAAACATGGTGGTCTTTGAAAAGAATTTGCCCTCCTTTTTCTTGACTTGATCGTTTATTTTGACGTCTCTGAAAATGTCCATGCGTACCGTAAAAGTGTTTCTAGCTGTTTCCCAGCGTGTTACCTCACATTTTCTTTTCCTTCATTTCCAGTTTTTTTTGTCTTCTTTTCTTAGTACTTTTTTTTTTAGTAAAAAAGAAAGAAAAAGAAGTTCTTTTACCAGTACTAAAACATGAAGGAGAAAAGTTTATTTCCAAAACTTTGGTTTTTGGCTGCTTTATGCTCGAATACGTTTAGAAGTTTTTCTATGACTATTAATAAAACCTTAAGAAATATGAACTATAAACCATTTTAAATTAATAAATATTTATCATTTTCATTATTTATTTTTGATTTATTATTATGTTTTAGTAAGTATATTTCAATTATATAAACTGTATTTTGTATTTACAATGTAAAATTCAGCCTCTGTAAAATTGTTTTTAAAGATTAATTATGTTTTTCATTGTACATTACAATTAAACTGCAGTAGGGTTATTTTGATTAGGTTTTAAAAATACAGATAACTAGCATAATAAAACTATGATGACCTAATAATGATTAAAAACAAAATGATAATATTATTCACATATATCATTTAGATAGGAGTTTGTCTTGGATGCCCAAAATAGCTCCAGGAAGTGTTACAAATATGACCGTCGACTTTGACTGAAATCAATCACGCTTGTAGTCCAAAATCCGTGTGATGCTCTCTATGTAGAGCAGTTGAAGTCATTCATGTATGAGATGCTGTGACTGTTAGGATGCTCCGTCAGAAGGCAGCTGTTTGTAGCGGACAGTAAAGCCGCTCGCTAGGTTTTAGAACAGAGCTAAAGTGTGCATATTTAAAGTGTCCTCTGTCTCTGCGGCCATGCATTTTTAATGTCTGCTTCTGTCACAGTAAGTAATTGGTGGACAGAGGGGTTGAATCGAGACACAAGAGACCTTTACAGTGCACTTTAAAGAGCTTAACTGATTTTAAAAGTTAACATGATTGTCAGAATATATAGCTGACAGAAAAGCTTTTTTAAGTGTTTATAGACGTTTATGGTTTAAGGGTTTCAAAAATAGCTGCATTTACGCTTTATTCTCAGCATGTGATTCTATTTATTTTCACACAAATGGAAGCTCTTCTTATTAGTCATATAATATAATATTATAATTATAATTAATTATAATTAAATAATTATATAAATAATAATTATAAATAGAATAATTAAAAAATACTTAATATATTTTTTAAATATTGGAAGTCATTTTGTATGGAAATATTTGATTATTTGTAGTGTATAAGTGTTGTTATTACATTTTGTTAATTTATTTAGCAATTTTCACATTTTCATATTTTATGGAAGACGGCTACAAGAAAAATGATTTTCTTTTGAGTTGCACAGAAAAATAACAGCACCGAACATCATAAACGTGAGTAAATAATGACAATTTATGGACAACCTTTCCCTTTAAAAACTGCCTCAGTTTCTACTTCAGTCTCGAACAATACGTAATCAAATAAATGCTTTATACACTGACACCGGAAAATAAGTGTTTATTGCACACTTTGTCTTATTCTCCGTCCCTTGATTTGCGAAATCAGCTTAAAGCAGTTTCTGTGACTTGGCCTCCTTGTTGCTAAGCAATAGCAGAGCGGTGAAAACGAGCATTTGGAAGATGGCAGACCACTGCGACGGCAGCACTTTATCTGGGCTCAAACCATGCCTGCAGCTCTGCATCTGTTCACGATTCGTTTCAGTTGCGCTCAGACCTCGTCCAAAAAGATTTCTGATTGCGTGTGTGTTTGCGTGTGAGACGTTTTCCAGGCAAGGTTTCGAGTGGCCTACCAGGTGGATGCTCCTGTTTGCCAGGTGGGGTTCCCGCCGTCACGACCTCAACTCTTTCAGTTAGAGACAGCAGAGAGATAGCAGGAGCGATAAAGAGGGCAACCCCGATCCCTCCCCCGCAGTTTGAGACAGGTGCGTGAGAAACAGATAAGAAAGGGTTTTGTGGGGCAGCAACAGTTTCTTCCAGGTGATAAAGTTAAGAAAGCGGTTAAGATGATGTTTCGTCAAACTGTTGCTGTGCTCCTGGCCGCCTGCCAGATTCACAGGGCTTTTTGAAGGGACGTTCTACATCTCCAGAAATGCAAAACTCAATCATAACCCTAATAGCACATTAATAGGCTGTTTAAGTTTTGATTATCCATTAATTAAATTAAGGATTTATCAAGGACACGCTGGTCCATGCATATAATAAGGAATTGAGGCGAATGAAAAAAGAAAGGTTTCCAGTGCTAGTTACGCAGATGGAATAATGGCTGAGTTTTAGATGTCAGAGTTTAATATAATTGGGAACTTAAATTAATGTGATTTTCTTTTACACTAAAAATATATACAGAAAAAAAAACTGTTAATTTCAGTTCCAGTTAAATGTGTGTGTGTGTGTGTGTGT
Organism: Puntigrus tetrazona; assembly: GCF_018831695.1. Lineage (NCBI taxonomy): Eukaryota > Metazoa > Chordata > Actinopteri > Cypriniformes > Cyprinidae > Puntigrus > Puntigrus tetrazona. Next base: position 4,964,174 of record NC_056723.1, read on the forward strand.
GTGTGTACACACATACATACATACACACACACACACACATATATATATATATATATATACACACACACACATATTAATGCTGTCAAATGATACATTTTTTTTTACATAATATATTTGTGTATACTGTGTATATTTATTATGTAAATATGAATACAAACCAATGCACGTATACATCTAATAAAATGTTTATATGTTAAAATATATATATATATATATATATATATATATATATATAACATAAGAAAATAAATATATAAATGCATTTACATGTAAATACTTTCAAAATATATACCGTATGTGAGTGTTTTAATACATATATAATAAACACAGTATATATATATATATATATATATATATATATATATATATATATATATATATATATATACGTGTGTGTGTGTGTGTATCATTATAACAAGAATATTTTAGGCTATATTATTGTAATGACTGTGATGATGATTCAAAGAATTTGTTTGTGTGTGTGTGTGTGTGTGTGTATACACACACATACACACACATACTTATAGATTGATGAATGATGCAAGGACATGAACCAGGGAGATTTCTTAAAATAGCAAATAGGCCAATTTTATTTTCACTTTGTCTTTAGAGCAATTTCTTTTTAACATGGGTGAGAAGAACTAAGTGTGACATTACCTTCCGCGACCCCTCAGTGATTGATTTTCCCGAATCATTGAGCATATGCTAATTTACTGGCTTGTCCGGTCAGTATCACAACCAGCGTCCAGTAACTGTTGCTTTAATTGAACATGCCAATCATTTCTAAATTGCTGGAGCAAATCGGACCCGGCGAGCCTTTCTGCACTCTGCATTTTCTTCCTTTTAACTTTTATTTCTGAGTGCCTGTGTTCTCCCTCTGATTAAAGCTGTCGTTCAGCATCCTCTTGAGTGTTCTTGGCAGCCGCATGTGTTTTTTGAGTGAGACGTGGGCTATATTCTTTCAGCGTTTCTCTCCTGAGGGTGTCACTGTTGTGTTGCTAGTTGGTCTCAAGACTGTTCTTGTCTGTCTTCCAGGAGCATCATCTGCAGTTGAGCACAACCAAGTAACCCACAGCAACACACGCTGCATATTTACTTACATCTACATAAAGAGAACATACACTAACTTTTACACATGAAATGACCAATAATTTGTAATGAAACCATTTTTAATTCAGTCTATAATGTATATATACTTAGTTTTCTTGCGTTACAGGTGTTCTCCGAGGTCTTTACAAAACTAAAAAGTGAAATAAAACAAGAAGGTTATTGGAGTAGCTACATTTTTACAAGAAAATACTCATGTAGCTTTTCTATTTCAGAATTAAATTCAGTGTGTTACTTGCCATTTCCTGGAAATTGTTAAAATTTCTGATTGAAAATGCTTGCAACACTAGATATTTCACAATATACACCTATTTTTCTTTGTAAATGTACAAGACTTTCTGTTCATTAGCGGTTAAAAAATTAAGCAAGCGTGCTGTAAGCGTTCTACAGGGTATTTTGTACGGCTAAAATAGCAGCTAGAAGCAGCTTACAGTTCATTAAAGTTAAAGATGGCTGCACACAGTCTTACATTAAAAATGAAGTGGATATTAGCTAGACGAAGCTAACCGTTAACATTGCCATTCACCTCATGGGAGGTTGCTTGACTAGCGCGAAATGCATTATTTAAAAATTCTGACATCTAACCTTGTGTTTTCGGTACGCGATGCAACAATCCACACTACTGCTTCAAGTAGATGCTAACTAGCTAACAATGCTTGCTACTGCTTCAGCTAAATGCTAACTAGCAAAAACATGTTGCATTTCTAAATGAGGTGATTACTGTAGATATTGTATTCGGGTTTAAGCTGGTCAGCAGGAGGGTTTTGGCCACTTCCCAGTTGGTTCAGTGAGAATCAGCCTGATCAGTCTAGGTTGGTTTTAGCTAGGTTTTTTTTTTTCAGTAGAGTTGGCTTTATTTGTAGTAAAACCATGGTTGAATTTCGTAGGGGATGAAAAGATTCAGACTTTTTATTTTTTCAGTGCTTGGCACCAGAACGTCTGTAATGATGTTCTATTGAAAACTAACAGTTATTACGTAGCATGTTAAACATCCTTAACTGTAAACTACTGTAAAATGTGGCTTTGCTGGTCTTAGTTTTGCTAAGCCGTTGAAAATCAACCATCCAGGGCTAATCAGGTCAGTGCAGAAGGCTTTAAAATTTGTGCCGCCCGACAAATCCATATAATGTACAAATGCCTCCTCTGGGGCCTTGACTAGCGTTCAGTGCCCTTGATGAATCGTACCATTGCTGAACATACGGAGTACACCTCAGGAAAATCTGTTGGCAGGAGCTTATTCGTCTGAAAATTCACTTCGATAAGGCGGCCGGCTAGTGGGCAGCCCGGTAGCACTGCTGGAACATTAATTCAGACAGATGCAGACACCAAAGGTTCAATCCCCCTACATTTTCTGCCTTATTCTTCCACAGAGCTGAAGGATGTGGAGCCTGCTGGGTATGGAATGGACGCCATTTGCATCCATGCACTGGATGAAATCACATTTAGATGCTAATTACTTACATACCGAAGGGTGCTGGTTGTCCGTACATGTGTATACCAGAATAGTTCACTCCAAACTTCATGTTGTTCTAAACTGGTACAGTTCATTCACTTTTGGATGATCTATTGGTTTAGGTAAATTTTAACTGTGTGAGAACGTGGCTTTTCTAAAAACAGACCAGTAAAGCAACTTGCTGGTAAACCTATGAGACTGATCAATACATTTATAAATGAACTCTAAACAGTTGAGTACACAGTTTGAGTTTATGGTACTGCATGTCATTTGGGACATGACTTCTGTTTATTTAGGTCTTTTAAAGACAAAAAATGACAATTTACTTTCATTTATGCACATTGTCAAAGAAAAAACAGACTGTTTAATCTTATAATAAAGCTATTTAGCCACCATTAGCACATGTTAGCATGTTTATTTTGGCCCCATTCATTCAATCAATTCACGATGTGTCAAACCAGGTGTTTTTTTTTTTCTCATTAAATATCACAAATATGTAACATTATAAAAGTGTGTTGCAAGTGACAGTCTAATTGTTCTTTATATTTAAGAAATGCTAACAAACCCATAAAGCTTTGTTCGTCTTGGGAACACAATTGAAGATATTTGGATGAAAACCGTATGGAGTTCTGTGTTACAATCAGTGGAAAGATACGCTATTTGTACAAATCAAAGCGTTAATACACATACAAGACTTACCTTCCATTGCGTCTGTGTAAGTTATATGTGTGTGCACAGGATGATGGTTAAAATGGCGCCACTGTGATTTTATGGTGCCAAAGTGTTAAAAAAAGCTGTTTTGTTTCCTTTCCGTAAACAATTTTTTTTTCGTAGCTTCACAATGTTACTGTCGAAACACTGATGGCAGATGGAGGATTCAGACGATGTCTTTTATACTTTTATGGATCTTGACAGTTGGAATTGTTTGGCAGTCAATGAGACACAAGCCTCCCGGTTTTCATCCAAAATATATTAAATTGTGTTCTATAGACGCACAAAGCGTTCACGGGTTTGGAACGACATGGGGGTAACTGATTAATGACAAAATTTCGTTATGAGGTGGTGTAATCCTTTAATAATAATTAAGAGTGTGTGCAATTTGTTTATCATGCAACTTTAACTTGTTACTTTTGCTGATTGTCTTTAGGTTTCATTTGTGGAGATTGTTGGTCAGAGTCCTTATTTTCTGCAGCAGTCCTAAAACTAATGAAAAATTCTATTGGCACTCTCATGAAGAAACCAGGGTGATGCTGAACCTGGGTGAACTTCCGGGGCGTTGGCCTACAAAAATACATCATCCCTGCAGCACTCTACTAGTGTGAACAAGAGCAATGTTGTGCTAAGGCCAAAGCATCTCGAAAAGTAAGAAAAGTATCAGCGCATAGGGATTGTGTACTGTCGTGACTTTCACGCCTTTGCCAATCTGCCACCATGAATAAATAATCTGCCAGGAACGTCAGGGAAGACAAAACTCGCCTGGCTCAAGGTTGAGTGCACTCCTGAACGGCGATATTGAGGGTCTTGGAAGAACAATGACTAAATTAACAATGCAGCCTTTGAGTATTCTATTTTTTTCATCTTCTCCTCACTGCATTATTGCAGTAATGGCTCTTGGTGCCAAAGCCCTTGATGGATTCCTGTGGGAGAGCTTGGATTAATGGAACGGCGGTGCTGAGATTTATGCCGGTTTCCTTTCATCAGGTTTTACAGTGGAGGAAAACAGGAGTTAACACTGTCTGTGTGTTATTCGATTGTATTCTGCCATACGCGTCTCCACGCCTGTGTCCGGCGCTCAGGTTGCATTGATTTACAACAGGCAAAATCACGGTGCAATAAAAGCCTTTGATAATAAAGCATCATGCCGCAGGGGAGAGAAAGCGCGAGCGAAAGACAGACGAGAGATAGAGGAGGGGAAGGGCTGATGATCTCCAAAGCAGTTTATGTAAATTCTCTCTCATCCCCCTCAGGGTTGGCAGTCACCTTGCCAAGGCCCAGTTAGGCGGCGTTGGCCTGGCCGCCTTCACGTGGCCGCCCTCCACAGTTGGAAAGAGAGCGACATGGGGGCTCAGCACCTCCGTGAGCTGGGATTTGGTGCCGGATCAGTCCTTGTGAGCCGGGGGAATGCGTCACGCAGCATGTGGCGAACTTCCGAAACTCACTCTCTCCTGCGTTCTTGCCACTTCCTCGCAGTCTCAAAGTGAAGCAATGACTTTGGGGAAACCGTAAAGTTTGGAAACCTTTGAGTTTGGGGGTTAAAACAAACAATGTAATCTTGAAGAACCATGCAAAAGCACATCAAAATAAATCCTATAAAAGATAAAGACTCGGTGGCATTTGCTCAGTGGCTACGGGATGGCCTCACAGCTCCATTCTGAAGACAACATAAAGTGCTTTTTGGTTTTTCATTGGTTTGTTGACCTGTTTGAACCAAATGGAGCTTTTATAATGAAGTAAGGCCAATGAAATATGGGTTTGTAGCTTCTGAAGTGTATTAGCATGTTTATTTTTGCAGGTTTTTACGTCTGAAGAGATTTATTATTTTATTAAATAATGTAAGTGATTTTGTAAGACTTTTTATTTTAACTCAGTTTTAATGATACCGAATATATAAAAACACAAGCCTATAAAATAACCACAATTTTACTGAAAGTGGCAGAAATTTCGGTGCATCCCTAATATATATATTTCCAACTGCTTTCAAAGTAAAAGTTTTAAACTATTGTTTAGTAGATGATAACAAGATAAACATCTGTATACCTTTCTATATCCTCTTTTTATAGACCTGTATTCTTTCATTTTCTTTCTCGCTGTTTCAGGGTCGCCCATCCCACTTATTCATGTCACAATTATTAAACAGCATATTGTCTGTTAGAGACCTCATGAAAGCAAAGGGCAGAAAAATTGCATCCAGTTTAGTGATATGTATCAGCTGCATATATAATCTCTCAAGTTCCTAACGGTGAGTCGAGGGGCGCCGTAGCGCGCAGGAAATGAGAGCAGGTACTTTTTCATTTCCCTACTTCAGCAGTCCCCTCCTCCAAACTCAATACAGACAGTGTTCAGCCCGGCCCTTCGATTAGATCTCGCTGTTCTGGTCCCGTCGAGGTGGGACCAACTCTGTAATCACATATCTAATCTGTGTCATATATTTTATATGTGTATGTAATATCTGTTGGTAAATGCCAGGCTCACAGACTGCATGATTGAGATCCTGGCCGAGAGGACGCCCGGGTGATTGATTCCTGCCCTCGCTATGGCGACTGAATGATTGGATGAGATGATTGACAGTTGAGGGGTTTTAAAAGGCCTGGACCTGAATGATGGGAGAATGGGAGGGATGAAATCGTGTCAGGCTGAGAGAAAGAGAAAGAGAGAATCATAACACATTCTCTCCTCTTTGTGCTCATATCCCCCACCATTCTTTCCGTAATTAACTGGCTGTTTCTCTCGTTCTCCCACATGGTATCCAATAGTGCAGAGGCTGAGATGTTCCTCATCTAGTTAAGTAAATGTACAGTCCTCAAGTCCCCCATTCATAGATTCCTCCTTATATCACATGACAAATCCCCTCCGGCCCCGAACAGGCGCATACATCCCTCAGAAAGGGGACTGAGGAGGAAAATGAAATATTACCAATTTTCACATCTTAATTTATCATGCAAACACATATCTGTGTGTGTGTGTGGAGAGCCAGAGACACTTATCTTCAATCTTTTTCTTGCTCTATATCGGCCTGTGTAACAAAATGTTCAATTTAGCTTCATTAGCATAGCATACTTACAGTGGAGTCAAAAATGAGACATTTCATTCAATTTGTTGGCCAGAGCTTGGAAACATGCTTCAGAGACCCTTCACCATCCCTAGGTCCACCTGTATAGATCTTTTCCTGTATAGTAGCTATTCCAGTATATATTCCAATAGAATAGATTCATACACAAGTATGGCATTGCTAGTTCTCATTAAACATTCTAAAAAGTAATTTCTGTTTCCATGGTTCCCAATACAATTCAACCACATAGAACTTCATATGAGTATCAGACAAAACAGTTCTTTACAAGAAAAGAGAGAAATTGATTAGTGAATCGGTATTTATACTGTTTGTGCGCGCGCGTTTGTGTTTGTAATTGTTTTTGACATTGTACGAGGGAACAACAATTAAAAAAATTATGTTTTTCTGAAAAAGTGCAAACTTTTTTTTTTGTAAGGTGCAGGTTTAGGGTTATGGGATATAAAATATTGTTTGGTCAGTATAAAAGTAATAGAGTTCTATGGAAAGTCCCCACAATTCACAGTGTTTGTGTGTGTGTGAGAGAGAGAAAGGGTGGGGGGGGGTTACACACACCTGCAAAGATTCTGTCATAACTGTAAATGAGGCAGAAGAAAAGTTTTTGGTTTTGTGTGCTGCTTATTAACCTTTAAGCCAACAATGAAAAGGTTACCATGTTTCTTTTTGTCTTGCTACATATACCTTCAATGTTTTTATTTTATTAACGTTATTTTTTACACATAAACTCAAGATTACCCATATATATTTGAAATATAATTATTATGCAGATTGTAAAATACTGTTTTATACAATAACAATTGCTATGTCGCTTGACAACCAATCTACTACTTAGGAAGTTTTATTTAGTCAGGATTATTATTTATTGTGTTTATAATCATTATTCGATCATTTGAAATATAAATCACAGTTTTCAAATGTCAATATTGGCTGTAAAAGCCAATAGAAGCCCTAGAAGATAATTAATACATGAATTGTACTAATCTAAAATTCTTATTTTAATATACGCCTTACGTTTTTTGAAGTTCATCGTGTTTTTTCCCCCCAGGTATCCAATTTATGTCTCTGATTGATACGTGTCAAAGGATAAGGTGATATTTTGGATTAGGAACGAGTCTGAGAGGTAAAGAGACGGGAAAGAAAAGCTGTCAGGCAGACAAAGAAAGAAAAGAAGCGGGACCCTCTTAAGAACCTGATTGAGAACAGGAGAAAATCAATCAACTGAGCCCTTGTGATTGACAGGCTGGCAAGGTGTTTTCTGCAAAGGTGTCAAATGCTGCACAATTGCGATTTCTCTCCCCCCTCCCTCGCTCTCTCCGTCTCTTTAGTGTCCGTCACACTTTTATTCACATATCATCATTCCGTCCATCTCACCCAAATTACTCTTCTATCTCCTCGGCAATGTCTCTACTCTCTGCACTTCTCTCTCACACTTCTCTCCATCCGCCCTTTGCAATCTCTCCCCTCTCTTGTTTCTGGAGGAAGACTCTCGCATTTAGGAGTGCTGACTGACACTCCTTTAATCTTGTTGCTCTGCAACCTTCATGGGAGAGGAAGGGATGCGTTCTTCACACATACGCACGAACAAAGCTGCACTCCTCCCCTCCTTTCTGCTCTCTCCGAGCCTATTTGTTTTCGGTAATATCACGGCGCACCGAGGAACAGACACAGGAAATGGCATCGCGTCTCGAGATTCTGCCCTTAATCTTGAAATAACACCTAAAGAAATGTGATGGAAGATATGGACATTTTAATTTAACATATTCCACTTCCAACTTTCCTTCTGTGAGGCCGCTTTGTAGTACACTTTGTACTTTAAGAAACTTTTCTCTCTCCCTTTTTGGCCTGAAACCCCTGCATGCTTTCATCCTCGTCTAGAGCAATAACTGTGCGACTTCGTTCAGGTTATGTGTTACATGCTTTTGTCAAAAGCCTCAGCTTTCATGCTTTGACATTGTAGCTATTTAAGCTTTTATTGAAGGTGGCCTCTAAAGGCTGCTGCTATCACCCACACACACACACACACACACACACACACACACACACACACAGACGTAATTGTCATTTTTCCGACTCTCTGATCTAAAGTAACTTATATATTAGTGCAATTAAATATTCAAAGATATATTTGACATTTCAATGATTGAAAGAAACTCTTATGGCCTAACCTCGAAAAAGAACGCCATCTTTGACCCATACAGTAAATCCTCACAAAGCTAAACATTTCCCTCTCGATACTTCAAATGTAAAGTCGCATGCTCGTATTTTCCTGAATGTTTTCCTGCGACCGATTAGCGAGCGAATGAATCTTTTGAGTCGATTATTTTGAACTGAGTCGGTCTGAATCGGCGCGCTATTGACGTTAATTCTGAATCATTCAAACAACTCCGTTACGCACCTTTTAGAAAGTTAAACTTAAATTACCAGAAGCACAGCATGTTTTGACTTTTACCTTGCATTAAGGTATCTTTATTAAATGATCATAGTGTCTTTAGTGATGCGAGGTTGTCTTTGAGATGCGTTTTTTATTTCTGTTTATGTCCATAAATCCTGCATATTGCATTTAAGTGTTTATTGAGTGTTTTTTTTAATAGAGTAAAATTGGTTTTAAATAATAATATGTGTTAAAAAAGCTTCTGTAAGTTTTGTCAAGACAATCTCGAGATGAATAGATACAATGGCACATTGGAATAACGATTGTGTATCTATCTATGTACATATATATATATATATACGTGTGTGTGTGTGTGTGTGTGTGTGTGTGTGTGTGTGTGTGTGTGTGTGTGTTAGATGCATATAAATGCATAAATTCTTATTTTTAACCTGTGACACGTTAGTTAGCCTTCTAGCACAGATCTGCCAAATTGAAACATAAACTAAAATGAAAATGTCAGTTCTTCGCACTGAACTTTTGAATTATTGACATGCTGCATTTGAATGCTAATTGAGACTTCTACCTGTGGTCCTGAAGCATGTCCACACGCCAATGTGCAGCCCATGGTGCCTGTAATACGGCTTAAATGTAGGTGTAAAACCCCTCGCTCTTTCTGTTGTCTTTTTATTTTTGCTACGGCGAGACACAAAGTGAATGCGCTGCGGCTTTTACAGTGCATTTATCCTGTCAGCCGCTAATGGCAGAGTCCTCTGAGCGGCTGCTTTTGAAACCGAAGGACGTTGCGGCGTCTCGGTTGTTATTGCCAGACTTCCTTTCCAGCAGCCTTTGCTCTGTTTAGAACGGGATGGAAAGGGCTTCTGGCAGCTGTTCCGATTGTATCGCTTGCATGAGAGACCTCTGAGCTTGGCATCCGAGGATAACATCTGTCACTCATCCAGCACTTTAAGACAATGAGTACAAAGGAGATGTATCGATTCTGAACGTGGCGTGCCCTTGCTGGCTGGACCCACGACGGAGGAAAAGTTTGCTTCATTTTGTAAGAAAAGACAAATACGGAATTATGTGTTTTATTTTCGAAGCTGTCAAGAGGGGAGCGTCATTCTTTACGTAGTAAGGACTCATCGTGCGAGTTTAAAAGACAGACGCCCTTTTGACAACGAGAAGAGAGATGGTTTTAAAAAGGCACAACCTTACCAAACGCTTCCTACTTTCCTCCGCGGAACTTATGGCATGTATTTTTTTCCATTTAAAGCTAACGTAGAGACGTTATCCCGCAGAGACCTGAAACCATTGAATTTTGAGCTGAGGGCTGAATGCAAAGCGATATAACTAGGCCACGATGCTGTTTTGTTTCAGAACGTGGCTTAAATACTGCATCGGGAAAAAGAGTCTGCTTTCTGTAAGGGCTATATTTGTTTTCTTAAATCTCTGAAGCCCATTTGACATTTTGATAAAGTTTTGATAAATGCTTAGGGGTAACGATGGCACTAAGGTGACATCTTTCCTAAAATGGATCAAAGCAGGCACGTTTTCCTTATGAGCTTCCTGCGGGTTCGTGTTTGACTTTTTTTTTTTGTTACGAACCGTGCGAAACCAAAGAAATGAAATATGAGAGGTGACTTAGTCTTTGGTTTTTTAAAATGTAAACACCAACAATAGCATCCAACCCACCAGTGTGACTGTACTTGGCCCTATTGCTTTCCTTGATAAATGAAACTCTTTGTTTTGTTTTTTTTTTCGCGTGTGTTTTTGCATCATCCTCGAGAGAATGAGAATGATAAGAGAATGTCCTTTCGCCCGTGCGCGGTGGCACATCGCTGTGAAATTGGAATGAGTCACTGTTTTGCATTTGCTAGATGTAGCAGCTCAGTAGTGATGCGACTAGTACAATCCAACTAAAAAAATAGTTCACCAAAAATTGCTGCTGTGGAACAGGCACCAAAGAAGAGCTTTGGCAGGATGTTAACGCTGCACATTTGCATGAAAAATTTGACTTTTTTTGTGCTATGTGTACTTCATATTACATTTTTTTTAAAATTAAGAAATACAGCAAAAGCTGTAATATTGTGAAATATTAAAATGATTAAAATTAATTCATTTTTGTGATGCAAAGCTGATTTTTCAACATCGTTACTTCAGTATCACATGGTCCTTTAGAAAATATTATAATATGCTAATGCTGACTTGCTGCTCAGGAAACATTTCTTATTATTCAGCGTTTTTTTCTCATTTCAAAAACTATTTTGTCATGTGCTATTTGTTGTTGTTTTTCATGTGCTCTGTGTGTCCTGCTTTCTGTCCTCGGTTGATTGTCTCATTGTGTTCAGGTGTGTTTAGCAATTAAGTCATTTCCTTTGTCCTTTATAAGTTCCTGTTTGTTTCCGGTCTCATCTATGTATGCGTGTGCTTCCAGTCTGCCTGTATTATTATTTACTTTTTTTGTGGTAGATTTAAAAACTGTCGAGTGCTCCTTTCTGCCTTTTGTCACACCGCGGCAAATATAGCAGCAGATATTTGAACTTTTCAAATTGTTTACTGTCACTGTTAAAAAATATATGTATGTGTGTGTATATACAGACAGACACAGACACAGTTTTTTCAGTGAATAATTACCTTTTGGTTTTGAGATTTTAGTTTGTTTCTCACCCAGGATTTTAAAGCTTGTAGTGTACGTTAAACGTTTTTAAATCTCTTTTTGGGTTTCTTTTGTCATGTCAAGAAAAAGCGGTTTGGAACGGCATGAGGGCGAGTAAATAATGACACGATTAGAATTTTGTCTAACTATTCATTTACGTTAAAGGAGAAGCAAGATGACAGAATTATGAATGTCGCCAATTAAAATGATCCATTTTAACTATCAGCTCCTATTTTGCATAAGATTTTGTAAACAAAAATTCTCCCTTGTGTTCGTGACAAATGCTCTCAAATGATTGCAGATTTCAGCGCGCAATTTCAAATGTATTGTCCTAAGTCTTGCCTTTGGACAGGGCTCCTATTAAATACCTATTTTGCGGAGCCTGAAGAGTGTTGTACACTGATAACATGCTCTGAAAAGACAAAGGCCTTGAACAAAAGATGGTTGCGTTTCCCCCTGATTTGAGTTTCTCGTGTTGGAAAGAGCAGGCGCGCTGAATGTTGCCGCATTGACAGGGGAAGCGAGTGAGAGGGACAGAGCTGTAATTTTGGAACGTCGTAGCTCTTTTCTCGCAACCGCAGAGTAACAACAATGACGAAAGGCTATCTGACGCTGAGCGCGCCCGTGCTGACAGAGACACGCATTCGGGTTCTGCGAGTTTTCAAAGGGTTCGCAATATAAAATAAATTGCACTGCTGAAGTCAGTTTTAAGGAGGCAGAGCATGCAGAGAAGAAAAGGAATTGCAAAATGAACCCAGGCAGGGTGACGCAAAGGAGGGGACTTGCATCAGCCTGAAGGGGTCACTTTTGTCGTGATTGGCCGACTAGCCTATTTTTCAACTTGCTAAATAAAAGGAATAAAAATTCTTGATTTGAATTCAAATCTGATTAAAAATTTTGATGAATGCTTCTGGTGTTTTTACATTCTGTGCATGTAACTTAAACTCGGATTAATGAGATCACGCGGCTTGTCCGTGTGAGAGAATGCCGTGGAGAAATCGAAACAGATGAACGCAAATGCAAACAGAAGAAAAATTGAAAACGCAAGTTCGTGTTAAAATTTATAGCATGCAGCCTAGTTAAGCAACATGACATGACTAAGAGAGGGGAGTTCCCTGAAAACCGCAACTGCAAATTTGAAAGGCTGCATGAGTAGTTAATACACGTTTTAGTTCGCTATTTGAATTTATTGAAAGGTTGAGCTTATATCGTCGACTGTTTTTGCTCCATTAGGTTGGTGAAAATAATTCCAAACAAAGACACGGTCAACAGCACACAGCGCAGCAGTGTTTTGTTAATGAATGATTCGCGTTTTTGAATTTTGAATCATTTGAGTCAATGGTTCAGTGGTCCATTCATGAGGGTATTCATTCTCTCAACGAATCGAATAGTCCCTTACTTCCACCTGGCATGTTTTCCACCATACTGATTTCACGATTGGTAACATTGGCAATATGATTGGTAACAAGGTCTTATTATATTAAGTGAAATTATTAATAAGATGTAAGAATTTATGAAAGATTGTGCGTGCATTTAATACGGTTAGGGAAAATGGATAGAAAATATAATTTCCCAACAAGAAGAGTGGCTAGTAAATTTGGAAAACCACTAGCCACGGTGACCTGTGAGCAAAAAAGTTAATGTCAAGCCCTGTGTATATATAAATGGTTTGGTTGTGTTGTTGGATTTTGTCAATTTTATGTCAAATTTGTTGTTTTTATGTTTGAAACCCAAATCCAGTGCTAAGTCAACGTCATCTTGGCGCCAAAACCATGGCGTCAACCGGATTTCCTTTCTCAAAGAAAATGCAATGTCTGACCAGTCAACAAGTGTCATGTAAGCGAGTTTAAAGCAGTAAGACTTCACTTGCGACTATTTTAAAACCTGTAGCCGCTCTCGCCAATCACAATATAAAGGAGAAATTGTGAAAAAACAACTAGCATTACAAGAAACAACCATCCTTTCCCTTCTAGAAATCACACATGTGGATTTTATTTTCACTTTCTGTGTGTTAACAGCAGTAGGTGGTCTGCTTTGGCTCTATAGCTGATTAAGTTGCTCATTGAAATAATTTGATACTGCGCATATGCTATTCATCATGCGAGTTTACCGCATTTGTCTGTCGAAGGCGTGTGTTTTTGGTAATCTGTCATTCTCTGAGATGGCTCATTCTTGTTTGCTGGAGTTGTGATGTGTTTGTGCGCGAGCGGGTTGGCTGGCGCTTTCACCGTGTGCAGTCGCGGCGTCTTCGCCTAACCTTAATTTTCTCAGACCGTCAGCCAATTACGTGATGCATGTCAGCGTCTTCATCTGCGCTCTGCTGAGCTTTTGCTGGTGGGTGAGAACAACATACTATTTTGTTGTCATTTGTTTTTGGTTTTTTTCTCCTTCATCTGACATACAAATTCTACTGTTGCAAATGACGTTTTATTTAAGAGTGCATTTGGTTACACATAGCTGTACGTCTCATTTTGTGCACTTTACATTGGGGAAAGAACTGTGCATGGTTGCAAAGGTGTTAAATTTGTATGTTAGTGTTAAATTATGGGCGGACTAAAAATGCAGTTAAAAATCTGAACTTTAAAGGCCAAACATCTCTATGCAGGGAAATCGCCTATTCACTTGTAAACAAGTCGGGCAAAGACTGGAGAGGGGCTGTACAGAGAGACCAAAGTGAATGCTTTTTATTATTTATACTCCTGGTATTCACCTTGACATTGTCACCAATGACATATTGGTCCTGTGATTTGCAGACATCAGCGTGGGTTGAATGTTCTCTGTTTCTGAGTGGGTTTTGACTCCATACTGTGAAGCCAGAGTGGTCTTGATGGTTTGAAAAGATCTTGAAATAGCCGTCTTTCATGGCTTTTTAGTCAAAACACTCCAAATTTGCCGTCAAGTAATGTGACAATCCATCATTTATTACTACTATAATGGGATTTGTGGGTTGCTCAAAGAAAAAAATGTGTAATGTAAGTTAGTCTTTTTGCCTGTCAGTCTTTGTGTGTGTGTATATAGAATGTATAAAAGCATACACTTTTCATTTAAAATGTTTTCAAACGGCATTTAGTTGATCAAAAAATAATTAAAAAGTAATATTGTCCAAATTGTTAAAGTTAAAATCCTTTTAGAAGGCAGTCTGATGCTATTTTTCTATGCAAACATTGTTATTATTATTATTATTATTATTATTATTATTATTAATCTTTAGAATGCACTGTGATTTTGTAAATTTTTTTAAAGAAATTAATAAAACAATTATTGAAGTTGCTTTACAAGAAAATTCTATTTCAACCTTTCAACTTCTTTGTATTTTTTTTTTTATTTAGATTTAACATAATTTCTGCACAAGTGCTGTAATTGCAGTTGTGTTGCTTTATTTCTTATTTGTGGAAAACAACATGCATACATTCTTTCTATTATTTGAATAAACAGTTCCAAAGATGAGTATTTGTTTATTTACTGTCACGTTTGGTCAGTTTAATTCATTCTTTATACTTTTAAATGGCAGTGTATATTGTGGGCTTAAGTCATACAAACACAAATTTATATTACAGTATAATCTTATTATTAAGTGTAATATTTTGAAGTGTAATTCTTAATATTATTAAGTGTAAAAGTAGCAAGGTTCAGTCTGAAATCGTGGTAGTGTTAAGCAATTCAAAAAAGCCCTCAGTAATACCATGATGTATAGAGTCTGTGGTGCTCAGGCTTTCTTCAGTGGGCCTGTTCAGTGAGAAGGACGGTCTCTTGACCACCTCTGTGGGCGGAGTCTGCTCTAACAGCCCTCTCCCCTGTCTGAGAGAGTGACATTAAGATCACATTGTGGCTCGTAATGTAATTTATACATTTCATCAACTAATGCAGTGCAAATCCATTTTCCCTTCTCAATCCTGAAGGGCCACATACATTAACTTGATGGCGAGGCAGAGTCACAGGGTCCGGCTAATGAGGCTAAATGTAATTAGAAGTCGTCTCTCCCCTTAACCCTTCTCGACAAACACGGCAGCTCGGGCTCTCCGTTCGGGTAGAGGACTAACGTGAAATGAAACTTTTTTTTTACCTGTGGGCGTTTATATGCAGTGACAACAGAGAATATGTAGAATAATTTATGTGAAATAAAAACCTCAACATTTCTTCGCAATTTTTTTTTTCTGTAGATTATATAGTCGAAATTTTGCTTAATGTACAAGCAGGATTTCCCTTATAAAACTGAACTTGAAGCATTAAAAGCTTGACTGGATATTTCTTGATGTCCTTAGTAGATGTTTCTTGAGATGAGTAACATTGTCTAAGTAACATATGTGAATGAATCATGAAAGAATAAAAGCTTTTTAGTCATTTTTTTCATAATCTGAGCAAAACCGGTCTAAATGATTCAGTCACATTAGGTGACAATAGTAGATTGAACTGTCAAAACCAAGGGTATCAAACCAAAATATACCAAAATATCAAACCAAGGGTCATTCATATCTATCTTTCTGTAATTCTAAAGTGAAAAAACACAATTGTTATACTGTTCAAAATTAACTCTTTAATGCTTTCTGGTTGATGTTAGATAATATATGAGGAGAAGGGACTTCACATCCACTAAAAAAATCACACCAGCTGATTATAAGTAGATGCAAAAAACTTAGTTCTGACTAAAGCTTGTCCGTATTTGTTTGCAGATGCCACTTGCTTCGAAACTTTCAATGCTATGACCTTCATGCTTTTTTTTGAGTGTAACTGCAGTGTCCAAATACTTTTTTGGGGTCATTGTAAGTTATAATCATTCTGGCAAAAAAAAAAAAAAAAAAAAGTCCCACCACAGCTGTTTCTCAATGGCAATATGTTCCCGAGTCTCTCTGCAGAGCAAATTGGTAAGGCTCATTGGGAACATGTTGTACAGAAGCCGCCAACCATCAGGAGGGAGGCTGACTGCAGCTTGGCGCTGGGGGTACAGACGCTGAACATTAGCCTCAGCTGGAGCGACATTCTTAATTTAGAATTTTTTATATTCTATATTTAATTTTTGCCTTTATTTTAGCGTTACGCGCTCCGACGGTCCCTTATCTCTTCGTTTAATAAATCACTTTGGAAAGAACAAGCAAAGTTAGTCTGAGATCTTTAAATAATTGTTTGTGTTTTTCATAATTAATTATTGAGAGTGATTTTAAATGTTTATTTATAGTAGATGTGAAGTACAGTAATGCATTTTCTTCCACCCGGTGGACAGTTCATGCAAAATGAAAATACTTATGGGTAAATACTAATGCATGATTAATCACCGAATGTGAATGTATAACTCGACTGATTAAATAATCTTATCACGTTAAACAGGCACGGAGTTGCTTCTGCCATTCTCAGATTCAGGCGAATCCAGCAGAAGGGAGTTTGTAATTACTGTTTGAAGGAGAAAGGCGAGGATGGGGCGGTCTTTATCAGAACAGACACTGATGCCTCAGGTGACTTTTGATTCCCAAATTCTTTGTTTGATCTTGCAAGGAGGCAGCAATTACTTTCCCCCACCGTTTCCAAAAACGGCAACTGTAACGCGACTTCTCCCTGCGCCATCTAACTCGAAATTGATGTTTATTCCTAAAATACACGGTATTTAAGACAACCTCTGGCTTCCTCTAAAGTCTCATGAGGCAAAATATACAGCTTTGTCGTCGCCTGAATGCAGCCTCATGTTCCCGCTTCTATTCATCACACAGAGGAATTTATGTGGCCCGACAAATGCAATATCTCCACACAGAGCGCCGCCTCGTTCTATTCCCCCTGTGCTGCCCCTGAAATCAAGACGTCCACTCGCTAAACTTTTATGTGAATTTTCTGATCTTTTGCACACAGCAGTGTTTGGCCTACTTAACGATGCACTTGTCTAATAGACACCAGACAGAGGCAACAAGAAAGCAGGCCGCTGATTTGTTGAATACAGAACTTGGCCATTGTTGAGGCAAGTCATTTGTGTGTGTGTGAGTTGTGAATGAATATATAGACGTAAACCTGAATATATATATATATATAAAAGTCCAGTAACCAAAGCCCTTCTCCATCAGTTGCTCAGTTTGGTCAGCAAACTAGATCTAGGAAGAATCCTTGTTTGGCATCATAGCATCTTTGTTTCCAGGCAGAATGTTAAAGAACGCGACACGCACGTCTCCGAACAATCCCGTATAATTCAACCAATCCAACGACAACTTCACAACTCCTCAAGTGTTTCCAATTTGTATGCCACATGCAATCGACGTTTAGACAACGCTTCGTGGGCTGGGACCGCGAGTGGGGTGGCCAAAACTAGCTCCGCGCCCTGCGTGATATATTTTATATATAAACGCAATATATCATCGTTAAACTAGAAAAATAAATCACTGTATTAAGTGTTGTTTTAAACACTGCACTTTCTCGATGCATTTAAGCAGAATGCATTACATTTAGATTCAAATTTTACCATTTAAAAAAGTCTGTTCTGCCTCCCTGATCATTTTAGTCTCTTTTTTTTTTTCCTCCTCCTTTGCACTCACTTTCTCCTTCATTCCACTGTCTTTCCTGTGGAGTGGGTGTTGCGGTGGATGGTGTCGGCATACAGCTGTCAGAGGTAAGAATGCTCTGCTGGGCCGCTCTACAGGAGGTGACAGTCTGTGCTAGTCATACTGTGCAGGCCGAGCTTTAGACGCATGCCGACACTCAAGTCCCTCAGCCAACACGCTCCACTCCTCCTCACGCCTTCCATTCAGCACCGTTGCCGTGAACCGTGAACAAGCTCAGTTCGGAAAAAGCAATGCAATATTCACGATAATTAAAATTAAAGATAATATCTCATCTTCTTTTTTTTTTTTTTTTTTTGGCTTCGTTTCCATCCACTAGGTATCAGATCGCAAGTTATATCCTCTCATTTTCTAAGATATCGAACAAGATGTTCCAGATTTTTTTTTGTAGCCTATCATGCTGAATTAGAGATGCAATCTTGGGTGGTGTAAAAACATACAAGCGATAAATCTGATTAGGTATCTGTTCTGAAAAGGTTTGTGTTTTGCCTCGTACTCTCATTCCAGCGAAATCTTATCAGTCCAGACTTGTCACAATGCACAATGTAGCTTGGGGCTAAATGTGAATATAAGAATGTCACGTTATGGGTCCGTCCGCATGTTTCTTGGTGGTTATTGGTATCTTTTATGGTGAGGCGCACTACAATTAGAAAATACATTTTGGAATATTGTAGGATTTAAAGGTATACTTCGCGCCATGCTTAATATTTTTCTCCGTATAGTGGACTTCAGTAGGGACCAGTGAAGCTGCATTGAAACTGACCTTCAACTCTCTCACTCCCATCGACGTCCACTATATGGAGAAATCCTTTAAATTGAACTAATCCTTTAAATGGCCTGTGTTTGTCCATGATGGTTAACATAAAGTAGCATTTTCAACCCATTGTACTGTAATATAATGCATTTCAGAAATGCTAGATATTCAGAGGGAAAACTTGTATCTTGCACCATCCGTACAAAATACTTGAATTTTTGAAAATACCTGAAAATATGGGCAAGTTCATATCCAGATAGCAGTGTTTGTTGCTAACATGGGTTTGAATCTGTTTAAACGCACTGCAAGGTCGACGATAATCATGTTAACTACAGTTATCATAACTATAACCAAACAGAAAAGCGATTATTGGAATCACTTTCAAATGCTGATGGGTGACAAAAATATTGACAGCCAATCAGATTCCACCCTGCTTTAAATAGCTCGCCTACATAAACGTACATATGCTTTGTTATTTATTGTCTGAATCAAAAGGGAAGATCCCAATTTTGATAAAATTTAGTGAACTATTTTTTTAAATTACTGTCCTGCTAAAAATGGATGTTGAGAAATGCATTTTTTTGTTGTCATTGGAATAATATGCTTTGATGAATTGTGCATAATAAGACCAGGAGCATAAAGTAAATATTTTAAATGACTTTATTTGAAATATATTTCAAAAAGAGAGAAGTACAAAAACTCCTGCGGATCAAGTTGTGGGCTCATTAAAACGGAGGTGAAGAGAAGGCCGTCTTTGTTTGTTTTTCTCACTAGGATGAGCATTTGGTCCTTCGAGGCACCAGAGGCCAGCGCCGTCCCGGGGAGTCTGAGCTTTCAGAGCGGAACCCTGTTAGTGAGGGAGAGCAGAACCCCTTTAGCTCTTCTAAAGTGCTGGTTTCAAAAACAGGGCCAGCTAATCACCCGTGAACGCAGAGGAGGGATCCTTGTGGAGAATCTGGAGGAGCTTGAGAGAAGCCATGAATACATTCACTGCGGAAAAAACATTTAGAAATCAGTGTTTTCTTTTATCTTGCTTTTCATATCTTAAAATCCTTAAGATAAGAAGTTAAGCGTTGCTTCTTAAAATACATTTACGTTTAGATTTATGCTAGAAACAAACAAAAAGCCACTGGGGCAAGAAAATAAATGTGATATAACGCATACAAAACATACACTTATAAGTTTGAGCTTGATCCATTTTTTTAAAAATAAAATAAAATAAAGAAAATAAAAAAAATAAATAATAATAATAATAAAAAAATTATATATATATATATATGACGTCTAATGCTCACGAGGCTGATTTAAAGAAAAAATTAAAGAAAAATATTAATGGCAATATTGCGGAATATTACTACAATTTCTATTTAAATTAGTTTTAAAAAGCAGTTTACTCCTGTGATGAAAAGCTGAATTTTCAGCATAATTACTCTTTCATAATTAAGTAATATGCCGACGTTTCTTCTTATTATAATATCTAAACACTTATTACTCAAGTTTTACTGTTAAACAAGATAAAAATACTAATATAGATTTTTTTGCTGCTTCTAACCGATTTAAGCTGTTGTTGGATTTGTGTTTGTCTGTCTCAGTTTGCTTTATTCTTCTTTAGCAAGTGAGAAAATTTGTGGTAAAAGAGGCCTGGTCATTTGAAAACCGTCAGTTGGAGTCAGACATCTCACTAGATTGGACTATATGTGGACTGAGCGGTCAATAACAGAGCCCACAGCTCTGCGGCTGACCACTTCCTTTAAACTCTCAGTAAGTGTGTGTGTGTGTGATGTGGAGGGATGCTGACATCACTAAATACACGCCTGCTGAGAGGAACTTAATCTCCCTAGACAGCTCCTGCTAACACACACGCCCTGAGAGAGAGCGAGAGCTTGTCTTCTTAGATTATTTGTGTCATTATGCCATATGTGTAAACTGAAGTGAAGGTGAAACAGTTATAGAGGTGTTTTAAAACCTGCTTTAGGATATTTTGTCCTCTCCAAAAAACAATTTTGCTTTAATTTATTTAAATTCTCCCTCTCTCCCATCCTTACCTACAGCCATTCAAACTCACACAAAATTGTTTTTTTTTTTTAACACGGTGAGAGCTTTTCGTTTAACTTTCTTTGTTTTTGAACTAATGATATTTTCTATCTTTATACGTTCTTGAAAATAAAGATTCCAAAAGGAGTTTTTTGCACTGATCCTCATTAGAGGGGTTCGCCAGCAGTGAATAGTTCTTAAGAGAAACAATATTTTTTATTGTGAAGAATGTTTTAGTATTCTAAAGAAGCTTTTGTGGAATGTAAAAGTTAAAGTTTTTTTTTTTTTTTTATAATATATATATTATCTAATTATCTAGTATTTTTATTAAGATATATTCCTTAATTTATCTACATTTTTAATTACCAAGTACTAATTTAATTGCTAGTTTTTAATGTTTTATTTCTCAACTGGTCAATCTGCTTTTGTTATTTCATATTAGTAATGGATGGAAATAAAGGGGTTGTGAGTGTTCTGATCAGGTTTTGCCAACACCGTAGGGACTAAATATCACAAGAGTTGCAAAACCTGACCAAAACACTCACAAGCCCTTTATTTCCATCCATTACTAATATGAAATGGCACACATCAAGCACTTAGACGCTGCTCTATTGGCCAGTATCAACAGAGGGTAATGGTACTTGATGAGCACATATCACAGTCGACCTTTCACAAAGAAATGGCCATATTGTCACATTCATCTCTCCTTTCAGCTCTCTCTCTCTCTCTCTCTTTTTTTAATTCCATTCTCTGTCCACACATTTCCTTTTTTTTTTCTGAGCAAGTCCGGGCCCACAGCTCCGTCCGTGGGCTTGAGAAATTGCGCGACTGTCACTTCTCCACAGGAGCCGTGGAATAATGAAAAAATCCACACCAATCCCGGAGCCAGTCAGGCAGAACACCCCTGATCTCAAGCCTGAGGAAAAGAAAAGATCCAGTCAGCCGCCCTCGGGGAGTTGACGTGCATTTCTGTCTGATCTGCGGTCAGCAATGCAGAAGGTCTCGTAATAGTTTAAGGCTCCGGATAAATACGGCAGGTCCCAGAACAGCATGTAAAAGAAGCAATACATGTGAGCCGAGCGGGGCTGTTTCTTCAGCCGCGTCTGACAGAAAGAAATGGGCGACATCTGTAATTAGGGGCACTATATTGTGTGCAGCATCGCCGACACTGTCAGTGACTCAGAATTCTTATGTGACAGGTTGGGAACACACTCAGATAACAGGGCGGAATAACGCGTCAACACACAAATTTTCTCGTACCGTGAATACCCGTGGTAATTTGATGGATGACGGAAATGCAGACAGCGAATCGCTTTAAATATGTATTTCTCTCTCCGTCCTCGCTGGTATGAGACGGTCGCCCACTGCATCTGACTGCGTGGGCACTGTGGTCAGGGAACGGGAGTCGAGTTTCGGAGCTGCGCTTTCTCAAACCTAGGGTTTGATCACTTTGTTTTTCGACAAAATCTCAAGTTTCGTCCGTGTTGTTTGGATACGGCGCGCAGGAAGATTGTTTGCCCGTGAACAGAGTGCGTGGGTGTGCATATGGCACCTTGTTTCACAAATAAGGTACAAATTGTTGTCCCATTATCAGTTTTAAAGACCATTAGAGGCACAAATTTTTTTTTTGAGAACCAGTGGATGTTATATTGTCTGTTATCTATTATGATTTAACAAAAAAACATAGTGAACCCTACATGTAAAGGAGATTAAACCAATCAGATACTGTATTTATATACACCCATGAAGCTTTTGGCCAGTCCAAGCTTAGATGACCTGATTTTTCAATTGTATGCGTACAGGATCTCCGAGGTGGATCTGTTATGGTTAATTGATATTTAAAGAAATATTTCCCTCTAAAATGAATCGTTTCAAAGTCGTTCAAAATGTATTTTTGTAGCTTCATGAAATTAAGGTTGAACCACTGATTTCTTTCGCTACTTTTCTGGGCCTTGAATTTGCTAGTTCCCTTGCTGTCTATGCAGGGTCAGAAAGCTCTCGGATTTTATTAAAATATCTTTTTTTTTTTTTTTGATGATGATCAAAGGTTTTACTGGTTTGGAATGACGTGAGGGCATTTTCATTTTTGGGGTAAACTATTTTTGTTATGTTTACTTATAGCTTTACCATTAGGGCAACATTTAGTCCAAAATGGGCAGACTTTTCTTCATATTCTGTCAGTTCTTCTTCTTTTGATGTTTGTTCTGATCTTTATTGCTAGAAAAGAAAAGTTTGAGTTTCAGTGTTTACGTATTATCTAAATACTGTTAAAGTATTTATTAAATATGACTGAATGAGCTTTTGAATGCATCTGAATTTTGTAGGTTTACACTTCAAATTCTTTTTAATTTTAGTAATGTTTTATATATATATCTTTAGTTCATATATATATATATATATATATATATATATATATATATATATATATATATATATATATATATATATATATATATATATATATATATATATATATATATATATATATTTTTTTTTTTTTTTTTTTTTTGGTTTTATTAAATGTATCACTTTAAAGTTGCCAAGGCTGCTACCATTTTTTTAATCTAATGTTGTTTCATCTAATATTTATATTGTTTATGCAACAATAAAAAAAACTGCTTTCAATGTTGATCCAAACATTCGCATCTTTGTACCCGAGTAGAGTATGTTTTACACCAAGCTGGTGAAAAGAGTTCCTGCTCCCCTTAAACTGATTCCATGTGCTTGTGTATCGATCCTTCTCGTCAAGGTCCATAAACAGCACGAATGCACAACAGAATTTCCATTAATTAAGCATTGCTTTACCGTGAAAGTCAATTACACAGATATCTGAATCCGAAGCCTATGAATGTTACAGCAAGGCCAGAATCAGCCGAATACCTTTTTTTTTTGTATATTTGTATTTTAGACCCTCATTGCATGACAAAAAAACCCATATTTTTTGCCATTAATTTATATTGTTTTTCGTAATAGCGATCAATTTGCTTTGCTCGGAGGCTCATTCTTATTACAGTCTTGCCTCATATGTTATCTGCACTGCGTTCAATTAGCTTCTATTCAGTGGATGTATGAAAATTAGGGGTCCGTAATCCATTTAGTGTGATTAATCATTGTCCTCGCAAGTACATTTTCTGACCTTGTTGAACATGGTGTTTAATGTAAAGGCATTAGTGCAGGCCCAGGTCCGCTGTTATGACAGGGCTTCCGAGTTTTGTCTAAGCCAAGCTGCGGTAAAAGACGAGATATTAGCATTACTTGTACCTTATTTTCTCTGTGCCTCACTCTCCATCTCTCCTCGTCCTCCCGATTTCTCCCTACCGCTCTCCCCGCTGAGCTGTCGGCGTGTGTGTGTTTGTGAGGGTATGTGATTAATGTTTGCTATGTGTGTAAGCAATCACTTCTCAGTTGCGCTGGCTCCGCTGTCCAGGAGTGACAGCGGTGGCCGGGCAGACGTTACCACGGTGATGCGTCCCAGTCTATAAAGATGATTTCAAACAGGGCAGGCGTCAGCGACGGTGCCATGTAAGGACTCTGCCGTGGGTGAGTGAGGCGAACAGGCTAAATAGTTTGTATACATCTCTGGCTGACTCACAGAATATCTTGATCTCTTTCGCATTGTTCTCAAGACTTTTCTTCTAATGTTTCTTTCGCCTCTCTACATCGCGTTCTCCTAGAGGATTTCACAACGAGCCACATTTATCCTTGACTCGAACACAAACATTGTAAATTCTTGATGTTATTTCTTCCGTTTTATGACACTGCTCGGGTATAATAAGTCTAAAGGCCCTTTCACATCACTACAGAGACAACAGGACTAAAGAGATAAAATGGAGAGGCTGTCTGTTGGTATTTTCATTCATTTCAGTGGCAGTTTGTTTGCTAGCAAGGAGTCTAATAACATCGCATTTTCATGATTCTATCATCTTTGAAAGGACTTAACTAACCTGAAGTAGTTAGCTGGCTTCCAGCCTGCTAAAGGTTTCGTCATTCGAATCGTTATATGAACTACTGTATGTGAAAAGATTCCAATATTTAAATAAATAGGTTTAAATATGAAACCTGCATGTTCCGTTTACCTTTTTATGTATGAATGGTGGAGACTAGCTTCATATCATACTGTATACACACAAACTTCACAGGAACCTGTCAAAATAAAAGTATGATTTAACGTATAACTGGAATATATTACTCTTATTTTGCTTTTGTAGTTTATAATGTATGTCTTTACATGTTCCATTCACTGTCAAATTTAACCACATTAACCACTTAATTGTAGAAAAAATACAATTATTATAAAAGGAACATTCACACATTTATAGTTTCTACCATTTATTATTGCATTAACAGTAAACCACTGATTATTTGCCAAAAAATAGAAGAGTTTAATTTTCATTTGATTATCAGAAAAAATAAGAATTTCCAGAAGGGAGAAAAAATATATATTAATTAATTAAAAAAATTAAATTAATGTTTTTGTTATTACACAGAGAGTAAAGTTCCTGAAAAAGGTATCATTGGGTACCGATAAAAATGTGAAAGGTGATTTCAAAGCTGATGTGTCTGTGCTTTTTCTCTTACTTCTATCTCTTTTGCTCTCTCTCCTGTCAGATTTCTATCTCACTACTGCTCATAATCTGATGCTCTTTTAGTTCATGAAGAAATATGGCTTGCGCTCTGAACCAAGAATGACGGACCTTCCATCAAGAGCTTCGCTGCGGTCATAGAGGATTGAATTATTGCACGACTATCGTTTTAACAAAACATCTATATAACACTCAGCGATCAGCTTTCAGAGTCATGTTTACCACATAAATTGTGCCCTTTGCCACTGATGCCACACACGCTTTGTCATATTTTCTTTTTGTAATGTGCTTCAAGTTTAACTCTATAAGCTGCTCTTAGATCAGTACTTTCCATCACACCAGGCATATTTTACCGGAGATCAACCCTAATTGTAAGCCTCTTTGTCCAGCATCCTCAGGGGACTCAATGTTAGATCAGAGTTAATTGTCCACTTGATGTATGTCATGTGGTACGATTGATCCACTCTGAAGGGTCCTAATGCAATGACATTCACCCAGGGAGAAGGGACACAGACGGCATGAAAGCCTCTCACTTAGCGAGTCATCAGCAGAGAGGGAAAACAACAGGCTTTTTTTTCACTATGAAGTCGATGGACTGAACTAGAAAGTCCATCTGTTGCTTTCCTGTGTGAGTGAAAACAAAGGAGGTTTTAGTAATCCATGGCATGCTTTACAGATTGCTGTCTTGTTTGTATCAGGATTAAAAATCTTTATTGCTCTGAAAAGTTCTTTTGCTTGAAGGAAATGAAAGTTCTTTCTCTTCGGTTTTTCTAGATTAAGACATACAAAGTAAAAGGATGTGTGTAGGAGGACC
Source organism: Puntigrus tetrazona (assembly GCF_018831695.1). Classification (NCBI taxonomy): domain Eukaryota; kingdom Metazoa; phylum Chordata; class Actinopteri; order Cypriniformes; family Cyprinidae; genus Puntigrus; species Puntigrus tetrazona. Next base: position 4,990,266 of record NC_056723.1, read on the forward strand.
AGAGATGGTAGAAGCTTTTGTATCTTCAGTCAGACGCCAATCAGCGATTCAACTCGCTCCATGGTCATCTGCTCATGGAAACATTTGACGACATGTACAAATGCAGTTATCGTCTTATTTAAGCAAAAGGATGATGTTCTCCTCATAAAGCTTCCAAGTGCTCCTGGAATATTTTCATTTTCTGCACTAGTATGGCGTCTTCATAGCCAGAGATTTTAACAAGAGATTTTTTTCCCCTCAATACCACTCACCTTCAAGTAAGATTTATAGTTGCTGCTAGCGGTTTCTCATTTATGAGTTAAGATTAGGATTTGGACGGGCCAGAAAACCCTGCATCCCATAAAAATCAAATTCTGCCCATGGGTGGCTGCCTGGCTATGCAACAGTCTCTTGAAGAGTTATGAAGGTAGGGAAAACGGGATAGTAGATACGGATCGGAAAGGTTGCAGGTTCACTCCCGGTTTAAAGTACCTTAGCAACTCGGGAGTTCCAGAGATCACAATCCTACTCTAGTCGCTAATACAATTTTTGCCTTGAAGCAAGGCACTTAACCCCTAGTTCATCCATTGGGACTGTCCCTGGATTTTGTGTACAATAAATTCCTTAAGTTAAACTGCATTATAACCCTATAGATGGGGCTTCCATAGTATTGTCTTCAAAAAACCTACAGCAAAGGGTGCAGTGCTCGAAGCAAGAGCTTTTGGCATTGAAAAAACAGGCTTTTTTTCTTTCCTCATTCATCACAGTGATTGCCCAGATCAATTCACATTTGTGCTTTACCTGGCTCTAACTCAAATGCATTTCACCAGAATGCTATAAGTAATGGTACATGTTTGCTATCCCTCCTGCTGGGGGTTTGCTGCAATCTATGTGATGTGCATCGGTATCTCCTAAATTGATTGTGGCTGTTCAGTGCTTTCGGAGGGAATCAGGACCACTGGATATGGTTTCCTGTTATCTTCTCCATTCTGCTTTTTGAGTTGCAGTACCGAACAGACCTTCTAGGGGGCAGCACAGCACTATGTATGACAATGTGGTGCTCAAGATAAAGAGAACTTCTGCATGCTAGCTTCTTTTGGATTCCTGTTTAACACATGCTTTCTAACACAGGGATAATATGCAGTCTCTTCTTCAGAGTGGAGCTTGTGCAAAAGACTGAACCTGTTGACATATGCAAAGTTCATCTTCCTAAATTTTATTAAAAGCATCAAAAAGATTGTTTATTAAAATTGGCTACATTCACAGACTATCTTCCTTAAAGCTATCTAGTATTTTCACAGAGCTATTTGAAAACTGTTGGATCCATGTGTTTGATCCACCTATCCATTGTTACACCATCATTTTTCTCAATATCATTTGTAGCCATGTTTCCTCAAATGTGCTTAGTAACCCACTAATAAATACAATTTTACTTTGAAGGCTAACTCTAACTCTAAACCTAACCATAATCTTAATGGAAACCAAGTTTGGCATCCCAAACCTCTGTAACTCGGCTTGTTTGCTAGAATTTATCTAAACCTCTTGCTCTCTCTGAATGAGAGCCTGTGCCTTCCAGATCTAGCGATATTTTAAGGAGAAACTTAATCAATGGCGACTGGCCATTATTCATGGCATTGGACCTGAACAACAAAGCTGCCCCACTGTCGGACTTTTGCCACTTAGCTGCTTTAACCTTCGACCTTTGGCGCAGAATCATGACTGGGCTACTTTCTTCCTCATCGCCTTCATCTTTTGTCTTCACACTTGCAAACAACCCTGTCAAGTCTTCATTAGAGAGGTGCAAGATGATGCATGAGGAAAAATAAAGAAGATTCACCTCCATAGCAAGTAATCACCCATTACTAGACCGTGCAAGTCATCTGTTGTCCTCTCTGAGAAGGCACGTCCATTAATCACTACTAGCAACCACATCAAATGCTCTGTTTTTCGGAAGGCTTAGTATCCAGTCCATTTACCTTGGCTTTCAGCGTAAGCTTAACTTCCACTTATGAATTGAGACTTTAATAGCTTCGGCCCTGTTTCAAAATTTGGAACAAAAAAGCTTGGACTTCGTCCCTTCCCGTTACACTCTGCTGGTAATCAAAGAACGGACGGGCCTGCCAGTTATCGAGCGCTGCTAAGAGGGTGGATGGATTAAACGCTCCCTGGAGGAGCTGCTGTACTACCTTTGCTAGCCGTTATAGCCTGCTCCAGCAGAGGTAGTTCGAGCTAAGCTAGTTCAACCCATCGTCCAGTCCCGTTTGCAGCAAATTGTGCTGATCTGTCTTGGAAACCTGTTCCTGTCATTCCCCGCTCAGTTCGCCATGTGCCTTATGCCCAGCTAATGCTTAGCTACCATGTCAAACACCAGAGGATCCTCATGCTAACCTTTGATTAACCCCAACCAGCCATGAACGCAGTCCTGAAATGCCCTGATCCTCAATTCTAATTTTGCTGAGACTAGCAAGCCATTAGCTGATGAAATATATGGCAATTCCCTGAAAATGAATGATGATGAAGTAATTTTGAGAACACATGTGGCTATGACCAGCCCACAATCTGCTGGATCATGAGTCCAGCTGTCTTTGTGCTCTTGTTGTTAGCTTTGCTAAATCGTTTCAAAGGGTTAGTATGCTCAAACTTATTAAAAAGAAACTATGAAATGATAGATGCATTTATTAAAGGAATAGTTCACCCAAAAATTAAAAATTTTACTCACTCTGAAGTCATCTTAGGTGTATATGGCTTTCTTCTTTCAGTTCTTTAAAAACTGTATCCTGGCTCTTCCAAGCATGTTAATGCGGGTGGATAGCGTCCATTACTTTGAAGCTCTGTAAATCGGATATATATGCAAGTACTGCATAAAACCAACCTATATGCCTTAGGGGGGGTTATCACATGTCCTCTAAAGCAGATCGATAGGTTTTTATATTTGTAGTTTTAAAATATGGGGTAGTTTTAATTTTTGGGTGAACTATTCATGTTAGGTTGCTTACGTTTTTTTAGGAAAGCTTTCCTACAGATCTAATAACAACTTTCTGTGGGTTAAATTTGAGATATTTTTAGATATTATTTTGTAAGCATTTGATTTTTATAAATGGTTGCAAATGGCTTCTCTGAAATCTGTAGTATTTTTACCTTTAAGCGAAATGTAAGAACATTACAGCTGCGTTCTAGCTTAAATGACCTGAAATCCTGAGGTTTTCCCATGAAGTCTATCATTTTGTTTGGTACGAGTAAACAAGTTTGGGACGAGGGCCCTGAACTCTTGCTTGCCCCCTGGCCGTTTCACAATAAAGCTGTTAGCACAAACTGCCAAACAAAATATGACCGACTCTGACCCCTGACCGGCAATAAACTGAACAATTTCCCTTACACTGCAAGATTCAGAGCTAAGCCGCGAAGTGGACAATTACATTAGAGGCTTGTTTGAAGAGTGTACCGACTAGTTTGCTAACAGCATCAAAGGGCAACATGTACAGTTTTGTGTGGACTGACACCAATCAAAAACTGCTTTAAGATTACTCAGAAGATATCATAGGACTTTGACTGCTAGCAAGAGGGGGCATGTGTACTTAAAGGTAAAATGTGTATTTTCTTCACTTCTAGCGGCACAAAGTGGAATTCTGTCTGTTTTAGAGTCCTGACGAACCCATAATTTTTTCTTTTTAGGATGGGACTATCTGTTTGAAATCAACCTTTGTAATGCATAACTGAAGAGGATATTTTGAAAAATGTCTCCAATGTTGTTTAGATGAAACTTTACGCATAAAATAATGCTTTTTTGTGTTCTCAGAAGAATTCAGGTCATTCAGGTTGAGAACGACATGAAAGGGAGTAAAAACGACTAAATAGTGATTTGTCATTTCAACTCAAACAGTTGCTCCACAGTGATGTGGTCCCTGTCTTGTTGGAATGAAAGGCCAAATCATACAAAAACAGAAGAAAAATGCTTACTGTTAATGGGGGATTTTAAATCACATCAAGGCCTTACCAGTGGCAAACTGCTAAGGAGAGTAATTAGCATCAATGGGCCGCTTAGTTTAAATGGAATCAAGGATTCCTGAACCTCATTTATTTGAGTCCCCGAGTTCTGCCCGAACTTAAATACTCTCCCCTGTGTTTGTGGATTTAGGTGGGGTAAATCCGATTCAATCCAATTCTGAGTTGAAATCACACAGTTTGGTGACTTACACTGTTGGCTGAGCTGCTATGACAATGAGATACGGGTGTAAAAAAATGCTAGCGATCCACAAGCAGCACAAGGCACACAGATTTCTCAGAGCATGTATGTAGGTGTATTTTCTGAGTTTTAACATTAACCCATAGTGCTATCAACTTTCAAGATGTGACACAGCATGTTTTAGTTGTCAGTGTTTCGAACTGGAATGGTAGCAGTCTAGTGAAATTACTCTAGGGCTCCTGAGGAAATTGGTTCATGTGAATCATGGATGGTGTGCATATTTTTATTTGCTCTTACGTGCCTTTACGTTGACAGTCTCTTTCCATTTTCCCACACATGGTTTCCTCAAGAGAGACGATTGTAACCCTCTCTCATCCCACTCCTGCGAAACGTGAACATATGCAAATACACTTGTAATTGAGTCTGCTGGGGGACTTGGCACTTGAGTGACAGCGAGGCCATGTCTCAGCTGTTGATTTCAAACGAGTACTTTTTTCCTCGCTGTAAACAAGATACGAAACATTCAGTTGGTGCAGACAATACGGTGGGTTGTTCTTATTACAGAGAATGCAACACCTTCAATTGCGAACAAAATAGATTCAAAGGAACATCGGTGTTGTTTCACATGCTCCGCCACAAATACAGTGCAACGCCGTACACGGATTACAGTTGTTTTCTTTGAATCTCTGTCACTGTAATTCGCTGTGAGCATTGCACTGCTTGAATCACCCTGTAAATCGTGTGCGGATCAACCCAACCAATGAGACTGATGCAAATTTACATCCGCTCACATTTTATGTCTGTTTTGACATTTATCCGAGGGAAGCTGTATTCCTGCTGCTTAGCAGTACAGTATGTATACACACATATATGTGTGTGCGTGTGTGTGGTGATTATCTGTTCTGTTTAGTGTGGTGAAGTTTGCCAATCTATTTCTTCACTCGAGCAAAAGAGTTTTTTTGTTGTAAATAAATAGCAATGCATTTTCTACAAATGTTGTACACTTTGGTGTGCCAAGACACAATGACATGTTGTTGTGAGATCTATTTGATATCCTGCAAGAGTATGGGTTTTCTCCATTTTTTTTGTGAATGTGCAACAAAGGAGTAGTGGATGAAGTGGATATTTACCTTGGATCACTTGAAAGAGAATATGAAAATGCATCCTGTCATTTTCCAGCCATGAAGAAGGTCTTTTGTAAGATCAACACCTGCACACATACAGCATGTGAATGACTCCAAACTCCAAACATTTATGTAACACGATGAACCAAGTTACTTTAGTCATTTTATGGTGTTGAAGTACCATATTATATACATTACTGTTTAAAATGTTGGGGTGTGCAAGTTTTTTTTATATTTTTTTTTTTTTCAAGGAATGTTAAATTGATCGAAGGTGACACATCTTTTGTAACGTTATGAATGTCTTTACTCTTTAAATGTTTTTATTTTGAACTCTCTTAATCTGTGAATTTCTTTTAGAAGCAAATCAGCATATTAAAATGAGTTCTGAAGGATCATGTGACACTGAAAACTTGAGTAATGACGCTGAAAGTTCAGCGTTACCATAATTTAAAATATCAAGATTTTTGTCATTTTCAATTGTAATGATATTTTATGATATTATTGTTTGTGAATGTAGTTTTAATTAAACAAACACATCCTTGGTGAACAGTAAAAATGGTAGTGTATATAATACAGTTGATGTAATAAGATGTAAAAAAGTAGTATTAAATCATAAAAAATATGAAAGGTGCCTGTCTCTTAAATGTAACTAGCTGCATGTCTCCTCCAAAGCATAATTTAGCCTATTAAGCCATTTGGCCTTTTCAACATTTTGTAATTTCTACTAATTTAGTCCAAATTGAGACCTTATTTTTTTATCCCATTTGTAGACTATGTCCAAAGTATAATTGAGGCCAGAAAGTGAAATTTGTGAAAGTGAAAATCTGTCAGAAAAGACCATGCAACTATTTTTTTAATTATAGAGAAATAAAATTCAATGAAATGAACACTAAATTGTGGTGACTTCTATGAGAGTAAAACATTCTAGACTGTGAATGAGAAAATAACAAGTTTCACAGGTAACCCAAATGTACAACCTTGCTTAACAATTACATGGAGGCACTGAATTGCTTTATTACGTGCAACAATACGTGTTTAAATTAAACACCCTTTGGTGGTTAGCCTCCAAATATGTGAGATACATATTAGTTCATTTTTAGCAAAAGACATGCTGTCATGATTCTAAGCATTTTTTTTACATATATTGGTAACGTAAAAGTGAATGTCTATGGCAGAGTGTATATAATCCCTTCTCTCTGTTGATGTTCACTGGTTCTCTGACTGTGAGAAACCATGAAATGCTAATTGCTTTTCGACACAAACTCCACGGAGAGATGTTAGATCAACAGTAAATAAACTGTGAAGATAAATAAGAACCTGTTTACATTTCTGTTTACATGCTTTCAATCTTCACTGCACATGCTTTCGGTTTCGATTAACACATCCTTAGGTTGATCTTTGACCTTGATGTAATTAATCTTTGTCTCAGCTCATAAATCTGGACTGGACCATTCAAATTAGACTTAGGTATTTTTACGGTGACTTGTTTTTCCTGAAACCCGATCACCGGTGTGTCCCTTAGAACCTTCGGTTTGTAAATCCAGGTCCTCTATCTTAGTGTGACCTGGTACTTTTTCAGCTGCGGTGCTTATTTCATCTGGGTGGTACTGGAAAGCAGAGAGTGGTACAGCCCCAATGTTACTCCCATCCTAATTTGCAGCTTTTAGTTGTTCATTAGCATGGTAATTAGGCTGCTGGGAGATGCCGAGGCAAAATTTATACCTGACAGTTTCAGTGCATTGCGTATGATGCGGCGGGCATGCAGGGGGGGCTTGCAGGCAAAATGTGCGTGGGTGCTCATTCGAGTTTGGGAGGGGTGCGGGATTCTCGTTCCTTCTAATGAAGCAGAATTTTTGCTGAAGACAGACCTCCGTTAATGGAATTTGATCCTAATTATTAGATTGCATTACATGCAAGCATAGGGGACCTTTTTTCGGAGCCGGCTTCCTGCCATTATGGTTTCTGTTTATCTGTTTGTGCCGGTCGAGCTGGCCTCCCTCGCTTGCTCCTGTTTTCGCTCATTACGTGCTATATCAAAATTATCTCTGGTGTCACAGGACAGACGGATTGTGTTTGAGGGCACCACACTGGTAGCAATGGCCCGTGATGATGCTGGTAATTAGGATGGAACTGTGAATAATACTCATAAATATGACCCTGACAAATGCGTTTACACAGCTGAAGTTGTTTCATATACAGATATCCGTCTGCCGTTCATTGTTAGGTGGCAAAAAAGTCATGTCGAATAGTTTCTGGTTTTTGCTCAACCAAATGAGAAGGCGATTTTTTTGCAACAGCATTTATTCCTGTTTATTTCTAAGAAATGTTGTGATTTACTTGAGGGAGTATTACATCTTATTGAACCTTAAACCGCATATATTCTCATCACTGACCAGCCAGTCATGGTTTTGATGAGATTTATCGATAAACGTTTTTGGTTGCCGTGACACACTGCAGCTCAGCCTTGAGGAGAATTGTGAGTAATGTTTTTGTCTTTATTTGCTCTCTTTATGTGTGACCAACCATTTATTTCTGAAGGAACAGGAATATTGGCCGAGCTTTCTGTATTAATTGATTCTCAGCTAGCTTTGCGCCCTCACGTACACGAAAAGATTGACAGTGGATTAATATTAGAAACATAAAGTTGCTTATGGATTATCTTTAGGATATCAGAAATAGGGAATTTACATTGTTATTTAAAACTGCATAAATAAATGCATAAATCTTGCTGTTACCAATGCCTATTGCCAATAAATTTTACCTCCACCGGTTTGGGATTCACCTAAATGTCATGAAATACTTCACCGCTTTTGAAAGACAAGACGTCTGCTCTGCTAAGATAAGTATTTAGCCGGCCCTGCATTTAGACACCCATCTCTCTCCGTAGATGACCGCAGCAATAAGGCTGTCAAAACACTCTTCAGCACTATTTCACACTCTTCGTGCCTGACTGCGACGTCACAAAAAGCGGCTGGAGTGGAGTTGAGTGCTGTTTCTGGCCGATGGACAAACAGATACAAGCGCTAGACAATACCAGAGTGCAGAGGCCTGAATGCTGACAAGGGGGCCGATGGACGGCTTTAAGTGGCAATTTCCATATTTTTCTGCATGGTTTCCCCTCTGGCTGGGTTACCATGGTGTTTCTGTCAGTGCCAATGATGAAATCTGCCAAAGACCTCTTGCTAACGCACCGGAGAGGTAATTTGGGGGACAGCTGCTCTGGGTGAGGGAAGCTTGGCTTCATCAATGTGGCTTTTATACAAAAAAGCATCTCTCTCCTAGTCCCGAGGCAAAAAAACCGCTGCGCAAATGGATGCATGTTGTGCAAAGTGTGATATTACGTGACTTGCCGGTGGAGCGTTTTTTTTAAAACGCATGTAATATCGATGCTAGGTTCATTTTGGTGCAGTTTTTTTTTTTTTTTTTTTTGAAAATGCTAAGTTTGGGTTTCCTTACAAAATACGAGTGCGTCTTGGGGTTAAAAAAGCCGTTTGTAGAATGTTTGATAGCATGCATCATTGACAATGACAAAATGTGAAAATTGTTTGGAGGAGCTTGTTAAATATTCATGAAGCGGGCTTTTCAAGGTGGGCAAAGACAAGGGAATCCATCATTCGCTTTGAAAATGCAGTGATGCTATTAGGAGATAAATATTTATTACCGGTTCATATATGCTGCAGCTTGAGAAAACAGCCGTTTTGGAACATCACCGCTGACCACCAGTAGGTAACTGTTGGAGAATCTGCGACACATTCAGTTTCATTAAACCAGGTGTCGGCTGTATCAGTACAAGCGGGGTCAAAGAAAATACCTGATGTACTTCACTTGAAGGCTCGATCACTTCCTCTTTTCTATCTCTTCACTTTCGACTCGTCAGAGAAGTCTTATTGTGTTCTCCACTGCTCTTGGCTTTCGATCTTGACCGCTCTCTTTCTGGGCTTCATTACACAGGCTGTCCAAGTCTGAAATTGAGGTTACTTTGGACAAGGGCACAATCATTCTTTCGAAGCACGCTGAACTTGCGGCAGCCCCGATCTTCTTCGTTTGTGTGTTTTGGCAGGTTTTGCACTTGATAAAAGACCTGCAGATGTCTTCAGAGTTGGAATGGAGCACCTAATGCTAAGAGTCCCGGAGCAAGAGGGGTGCCATGCGACCGCAGAGAGGCTGTCAGCCGCAGAAATGAGAAATCTTGCACTCCTGGAGAGACCTCTTAGGTGAGTGGAAATGTTTTCTGCTCCGCCTCATCCGTGTGGGGTGTTTTCTCGAGATGTGGGCCGCATCCGTTTGGCCGACCTTCAGCGGGAAAAGATAATGGATCTTTCCTGCTGGCTGCTGTGGAAGTTCACCGGCGAGTTTGCTGGTGGGGAACATCCATCATGTCCCTATTGCGTGTTTTAAACATGTATGAACTGTGACTGATGGTTTCGCCAATACACCGATCCTCATTCTGCTGCTATCAAAACCGGGCTAATCCTCTCAGAGGTTTTTAAAAATGAGTTACCGTGTGCCACGAATAGAAATGACCGCTTCTCGTACATCAGCAGTTATGGGGTGCGGGACGCAAATAGATTACAGCAATAAAGAAAGGACGACTGAAAGGGTTAGATGACCCAGTAATGACCTTTTGATTAACCAGTGAAAGTGAAATAAATACAAACTTCAGTTAGACATAAAAACGTCTGCTCAAAGAAGAAAGGGCAAGAACCTCCACAGATTTGGTTTGTCAAGATACCTAAGGGATTAATAAGGTGTATTTTTTTCTACCAAGATTGGTTCTGTTCCCTGTTTCATTCCACATAGGGTCCATCAAGAGCGTTTCGATCTTGACATTTCAGTTTTTTCCTTCAAAGAAAGTCGAGAATAAAGGCAATTTAACACCCAAACCACTGTGGAATTCAATTAATTAGTTGTCCATATACACTTGAGGCCTTTTCCCTAGAAAGTAATTATGAACTGCTATCGATTTCAGTCATTATCTTAATTAATTCACTAAATTTATAGTGGTAAAAGATTATAGAAGATTAAAGATTTTGCTTGATAGTGTGTATTTTTTAGCATGGAAGGTGTTCTTTAGATCAGTTAAACGAAGTGACGACTAAACTCTTTTCTTAACATTCGTCTTTGTTCAATGCTCAGTAATTAATGTCGAATGCTATATAGGTTCTGTGCAGGTACAAGCTTAACAAAACAATCAAGTGGTGTATTTCAAGATAGGCTGTAGCGTTAGCTTAGCTGCTGGGGCATGAAGTACTTATCCAGCTCTTGCTCGGCCTGCCAATTCCCGTGGCCCTTGAGGAATCGATAGTGTTTGAACCATCGCCATCATGGCAGGCCTCTGCCACCACACACATGGTACAACAGATCAATTCTCCTCTCGGCCTGCCCAGAAACACAGCCAATGGGCTTTATTTGTTAGGGTATATCATTTCACTGGTCTGCTACTTACTGACTACTGTGTGCTCTGTGTGCTGCCCACTTAGTAGTGGTTGGTATTTTGTTGGCATTTGACTACATTGTCACATCACTATCACATTTAATTCTCCTTTATTATTTCAAAATTATTATTTAATATTTATTAGCTCAAATTTATTATTTAGTCAGTTTGGAGTAAAATGGTTCTGAGTGAATGGCTTTTTGAATTATTTTGAATTTAATCACAAAATACTATACTGCGTGACCACCCTTTTGAAAAAAAATTTAATGTTTTTGAAATACATTTATTTTATGCTAAGTATACTACAAATATGCTTACATATGTACTTTATAAAATACTCTGGAATCGTACTTTTTGTATACTAAACTGGTATTTTTAAAGTCTGCTAAATTACTACTTTTTCCTGTAATGCACGATATTATTCAAAGATCAAACAATACTCATCAATACTATCATTTAAAACACATTTAAGGCTTAATATTAAGAAGTAGAAGTAAGTAGTGCTCGAAAAAAATTTGTATCAGCGAGTCTAGAGCGATGGCAGTAAATATGTTAACAGATTTAAACAATACTTAGTATGAAATAAATGCATTTTACACATTACTTTTTTAGGGCAGTCTTATCTATTTATCTATGGGCAGTTGAATTGCATTCCTTGTTTTCCAAATATTTCCTCTCTGAAGTACTAAAAGAATCATTAATGGAATCATTAAAGAGCCAGAATCATTATTTGTTATGACTCCCATCCCTATTCCGCGTTAATGCCAATGGTTTTGATTGAAATGAATTATTCAACAAGCACATATTGCCGGTGTTTGGGTGTCCACATACATTTGGCCATACAGTGTTACGATTCCATTAAAGCACTAAAAATAAAACTCCAGCGACGCATCCTGCCTTTGAAAACCATTTTTAAAGAGCTTTTTTTTCATTCCCTAGTGTTCCTTGCAGCACTGCAGTCATCGAACGTCTCGAGTAGCCGACCTCCTGTACCCATTTGTCATTCCTACATTCTCCAAGTCTGTACAGTACCTCTGAGGAAGATATGTTTACTAGATCTCTTTCCTCTCTTTTCCCCTCTCTTGAGCTGACAGGTGTGTGTGTGTGTGTGTGTGTGTGTGTTTATGTGTGGGAGAGAGCTGGGAGAATCCTGTTGTGATCGATTGACGCCGTTGACAGATGTACGCCAGCTAAACTGAGACTGGCGTTACTAAATTAACACTTCCCAAATTGATCTGCAGGGGCAGCTTTAAGACACCGATCTCGGGCCTCCGCAAACACGAGTGTCATCTGCCGCCATCTTTCCCGTGTAACCCCTGGGAATAATGCGCCAGAATCGATGGGGCGGATTCCGGCATCGCAGCCCTCCCTCCTCTCTGGTTGTATTAGACGAGGGCAGGAACGTGGGAGGAGGAAGAGAGGGAGAAAAGCAAGACTGAGAAGGCCATTATGGAACGAAGAATGTATCCTCATGAGCAGGCAGCGGGGTCGGAGACGGCGCAAATGAGAGAGCCGACATGGCCATTCCTGGGGCCTCATTACCTTAATGGAGAACCATCGGTTCTGCTAGGGTTTCTCGAAAATCTCCCCTGACACGATTGCTTTCCTCTCGCCGCACAGCCTTAACGGTGTCAAATGAAGAGGGAGAGAAAGAAAGAAAGAGATAGAAGCAAGAGCTGGCCGAGCGGTTTGGTGAATTGCAAGGGAAGATTTGTGCGTTCGGTACAGTAATAAGGTCTTGATTGGGACTGGAATTCACCGTCGTAGTTTATAAAGTCGCCCGTGGTTGACACTGCGGTCTTGGGCGATGGAAATCATGTAAGCTCTTGTTGGGATTTCTCAGAAAAGGCGTAGAGTAACCATTAGAATAGGTGTAAAGCGCTATGATGGGCTAAATTTCTTCACGGTTTAAAGAGTTAGTTCAAGAAGGAATCAAAGTTTTGTCATCATTTACTCATTCTCAACTTCATTCCAAAACCCGGATGATTAGGTGAAGTACTAAATTAGATATTTAGCAGAACGACATGTTTCCTCTTTTCCAAGTGAAAGTGAAAGTGGACAGATGCTTTCATATTTGGCATGTAGTACATTTAATAATAATCTTAAAAAAAACAACGTTATTTTATTTCTTTTTTTTGTTTTTGTTATTTATTTATTGCTTTACATTATTGTTTTAAATTAGTTTTTTTTAATAAGAATATATAGAAAGAATTTTTTTTTTTTTTTTTTTTTTTTTTATTTAATATGCTTCCAATCTAAATTTTTATGAAAAATTAATAATTTGTAGAATGTTTTTAAATGTGATTTTATGTATGTATGCATTTATTTTATTTCTTTATTAAAAAGCATTGGTAAGAATCCATAGAAAACTATTCTTAAAATGTCTTTTATATTTTTTTTATTTTTTTTTTAAAACAGTTAAATGAAAAAACATTTGTCGTAACATCAAATTTAATGAAAATGAGCTAAATGGGTAATAATATTAATACAAAAAGTATTAATACTTTTGTGGTATGGCAGAACAGTTGAAGATATAAAACCGCTGCAGAGATCCTTGTGACTCATCGTTGTGACATTCTGCTATATTTTTCCTTTTGTGTTCCAAGGAAATAAGAAAAATGCATACATTGAGGCTGAGTAAATACTGACTGAATTTAACTTCAACACTGTAATAATTCAAGAAAGCGACATTTGAGTGCCCTTTCAGAAATGATTTGGTAAATTCATGCAATAAGAAGTGTCAGAAATAGTGTCATTTTAACGTGCATTTATTGCTTGTCGGTGCTGTTGTTGCCTGTGAGTCAGCTGCGTTTCTGCAGGGCATCTTTAGCTGGTAGATGTTGTTAAGCGAGAGAGAAATGACATCACAGCACGCAATAAGCCGTTGATTCGGTGACCCAGTCTCGAGGATGTTTTTTGTTTCTTCACTTACGTTGTCAAGGGCATCTTTTATGTTGTTATCTGGGAAAGAATGTGGCATTTTTATCAACGAGCTTCCCTGCTACACATTTTGCCCCGCAGCTTTAAACTTAGACCCAGCCCTAGCAAACGAAAAAGGAAAAAGAGAACCATCAGACGGCGGAAGTCCTTGAATGCTGGCCGTTGTTTTTCATTTGGGAATTTCAGAGAAGATAAGAGAAAACTACTTGGCGGGGAATGAAAAGAGAACAAGTTCTTGCAGTTTAGCAGTTTATAATCAGCGCTAATGAGGCCTACATCTTTTTTGCTCAACTATAGATTCATTTCACTCGGCTAACCTTGGAAGATATGATATATATTTAAGGCTATTATGATTCAGGACTTCGAACCGGTGCTAATTAATGCTGCTTATGGCGGTTATATATCAGCGGCAAATAAGGATGTGCTCACCTTATTGTCTCTCTCGGCATTGATCTGAGTGTTTTGGATTACCTTCAGTTTGATTTAAACAGGCCGATATGACATCATACACACATAAGCAGGAAACGGCCTGATAAATCAAGGTGCTGTTGGCACCTTCGGGGGTTTTCTTAAGATTCAGACTCGAGTCGAATGACCCTGCGCCCGCTCTCGCTCTCTCTCCCTCTCCCTGAAAATTTCCCCCGTAGTCGCTCCCTTACAATACAGCGGCATCATCAATAGTCATTTATAGGAGGGACGCTTTCCACACCGATAGATGCAATGAAGATTCATAGCTGCCATTTGAATGCGGATGCGGGCAGGTGTGTGCGCGCGCTGGGGATGGGGAGGAAAACGGTAAGCGGGTATGTTCGCGGTCCTTCTTTTTTGGCCTTGCTTGTCCGGCGGAGGCAGACAGAGAGAGAGAGAGAGATCTGGAAAGTGGGAAAAAATTCCTGTTGTGTTGTACAGGTGCGAGGCCGGATTCGAGGGTGACGTAGAGGTCTGTTGAAGGTCAGTAAAAGGTCACCCTCACACCTGCGAAAGCATCCATTCCCGAGATACATGGAGCCGTGTTCATCTGCGGCACTGAAGTGGTAGATGCCCTTTAACACTGATTCAGAACAAGCCACCTTTTCTAGCTTTCTGAATCTTCTGTGACACAGCAAAAGAAATCAGATTTAGCTTGAGCCTTGAATGTTTGTAGTCTAAATCGAATGGGAAGGCACAAAATGACCATTTATCTTACTTTGCTTTGTGCTTATGAGCTGCAAAAACAATCTAGGTAGTCCGATTCACGAACAAATGAATCTCTTGAGCAAGTTCGGTAACACTTGCTCCAATTATCTACATAATTGTACGTAAGTACAGCCTGTTCCATACCTGTTACATGTTAAGTACATTTAGTTTTATTTCACCTTTATTCACCTTGAAATAAAGTGTTACCGCAAGTTATTTTTTGTGAATCTAAAATATGAAACAAATATTGAACATGAAAAAATATATATTGTAAGGCAATTCATGTTAGCGTTATTCATTTAGTCTGATTCATTAACAAGTAAATAGTAGCGAATCAGAAATAGCAGTGTAGGATGATAAAAATGAATCTTGTGATCTGGTTCTTCTTAGATAATCGAAAACATGTTACCAGATGTTTTGACACAAAGGACTCTTTTGAGCAAGTTCTATTACATACAGCATTATCAATTCAGTCTGATTCTTAAACAAATTCATCTTATGAGACAGTTTTGTTTTTCGTGAATCAGAAAAATACAATGCAACTAGTATTGTCCAAATCAATATTGTTGGTTCTTTGTAGTGAAACACACAATGCTATGTGTAGTCTGTTTTTTAAATGAATCAATAAACAAATGATGAATCGGTTCTTTTTAGTGAATCAGAAACACTTAGCACAAGTATAACGAATCTTGTGATCTTTTGTAGTGAATCAAAAACTTGCAAGTTACCATTCATGAATGAATGACTTTATTAAGCTAATTCTTTTTAGTGACTGTAATATACAACATATTATCAGTTTAGTGTGATTCACAACAAAAATTTGTCTAGCAATCAGAAACATAGAGTGCAACAGATTTAGTGAAAATCACAAACAAATTAACCATGTGATTCAGTTCGTTTTATTGAATCCAAAAATTACAATGTGAGAGGTGAGTTTAATGAACAAATAAATCACTTTATGTTAGTAAATCCAAACAAGTTAAATACATAACAACAACTAGTTGACTTATATGAGCCTTTATTATTTGCCCATATATATATACTGTATCATATGTACATACTCATAAAGCCTTATTATTTGGAACGGTCTGAGAACACATTTAAAAAGGGCCGTTATATTGCATTATGTTGCAACATGCGACATTCATGAAGTGGACCTCAAGGGGAAAACATTTATAAAATGGATAAAAACATCTACGATATAAGCCTTTTAACTGTGGACAACCAATTCAACCAATAGCTTAATTGGCCAGAACATTCTTTACTTCACTTTCTTTTGCTATTTCATTATTCCTTTAAATGAATCATAAACTCGTGGCTCATCATATGAACAGTTGAAGGTGGACACCTGAGGCTCTGTTGCCAAAATGGTTTATTTTTGTATTTTGCAGAGGGCTTTATAGATCCGGAAGAATTCAACTCTGGGTGATTTTACACAGAAAATAAAGTAAAGGAAATCAGCATGTGAGAGATTTATTTTATAGTCTCTTCGCTGCAATATTGTTTTAGAAAATAAACATACATATACAAAGCAGACCTGTATTTTATTGCATCTCTTTCACTGAACGATGCTGTTTTTCCACCCCACCATTTTGCAATCGGCGAAAGCATTGATATGCCCAAGAACTCCGTTAAAGGGCACTCCATCCGGGACTCCTGCTATTGGTGCCTGGACTCCATTTCCCATGTGTCCCTTGACCCTCGTTCACCATGTCTTGTGCTACTCTTGTAAATGTGTTATTGACCCTGCCTGTTTGACTGTGTCTGTAAATAAAGCTTTTTGCGTTTGGATCCCCGACTCCGTTGTCTCAGTCCCCAGGCATAGTCAAACAGGCAGGGTCAAACAGTATAATCCAGGCAAGACAAAAGAGTCAATCCAATAAACAAGCGAGGGTCAGGGCAGGCGGCAAACAATCAAGAAACCAGGATCAAAACACAAGGAAATTTCGGTCAAATTCTGTCAAAATTGTCCAATTTGGCGGCAGCCATGTTGGATTGGTGAACTTGATGGCATCTTTTGAATATTTATTGATTATTATGTTATTTTGGCATATTATGGCAGATGGCATAAAATGAGCATATATATATATATATATATATATATATATAGCCAACACTACAAGTCTGTTTTGCTTCATGTCATCTTCCCACTCTTTAAACTATGACAGGTCCTTTACTGCAAAAAACAGACACTGCAACACTCTGAAATAATGGAACTACAACACCATGTGCTTTTTTTCGAAGGTTTCACATTATATTGTTGGCTTGGAAAACGTAAATTAAATAATAATAAAAAATAAATGTAAATAGCATATTCCCAGTAGCCGGCGCTGTATCCCTTATAGCCTTAACCACAAATCAGACAGAAGAGTAGATTACCTTCGGTGGACTTAAACATTAATATGGTATGTTCCCGAGACTTAAATATAATACTTTCTGATGTTCATTCATTTTCATTTCGCGCTACATGTTAATATGAAAAGACGAGCGGTGCACTGTTTGAACTAAGGCAATATCTGTCACGACACATTAAAGAGCCACTCAACTCAACAAGTTGTGAAACTTAAACTCTGAATTGTGAGAAAAAATGTCAGAAGTCTGAATAATGTGATAGAAAGCTGCAATTAGCTTCTGTGAAAATTGTCCAGTTTTGCCAAAATTGTGAAACCTGAGCTCAGAAAAAAAAAAGTCATGTCAAAATTGTCAGTTATGAAACTTAATCTCACAATTGTGAGAAAAAAAGTTTCTTTCCCTTTCTCACTACCGTATATAAAACTTTTTTTTGTAATATATACATTATTATTTATTTGCATAATTATTTATTGACTTTTTTATTTCGTTATACAGACAATATAGTTTTAATATTTATATTTGTCACAAAATTGCAGTATAGAACGAAACACGGAGTACAAAGAATAGCATGTTTTCATCCCATAGCCAAGTGAACATAGACGTAATGAACAGGGCAGCTCTAGCGTGTCTTCATCTAAATCAGCCTGTTGTTATTAGACCTGCCTGTGAGAATCAAGCTTGAGTGAGAGTGTGTGTGTGTGTGTGTGTGTGTGTGTGTGTGTGTCAGCTGGTTGTGAGTGTGAGTTATATTTGCTTTCAGCCACTCTTTATAGCACGCGCTGCATAAGTGCACGAGACTGTCAGAGCACTTCATCACACAGGCTTTTTGGTAAATGCAAATGCAGGGCTTGATTCTCCCTCGTTCATGCGTCACCCTCTTCAAGAGTCAAGGTGAGACGGGGAAAGGCAGGCAGGAAAAGGAAGAGACTGGGCCAGGACGAGCTCTCAAGATAGAAACCTGCACTTACTGGAGCCCTGGACTACACTGATAGGACTTTTTTTTTTTTTTAGGTTCAGTCCAGGAGCTTTATTCGATTTATTTACTTACCGCAGTTTATATATAGAGTATAACAGGGTGATCTCATTCGATTTAGTCGCTATTTGTGCACACATAGCTTACATTTCTGACGCTGAAATAATATCGATATATCGTCAGTATATTGACATATAAAAATGAGATTTAGACATTCATACATAATTAACATCATATTCTTCATTTCTAATAAATACAATAAAACCAACCTATAAATTAAATATTAAATATGCTTCAGGAACTGTAAGCATTTCTGATGAATTACGTTTATATGTTAACATTTGAAAAACACACACGATTAACCATTGTAGATACTTTGGCGTTATTGTACGCTTTTTCATGCGTGTAAGGGTTTACGTTTTCATGCTACAATATGTTGACATCGCACGCTTTCCATGTGATGAATGGTTTGCGTTTAGGTCCTTCAAAACACATTATGTATTTCGTGCGTTAAGGTGTTTACATTTTTGTGCTTCAATACATTGACACTGTATGATTTTATCATCATATGCATGATACATTGATATTTTTTTGTTTTTCCTATGATAAATGGTTTGCCTTTTAGATGCCTCGAAATATTGATATGGTGCATTTTTCATATGTTAAATGCTTTGCATTTTGTGCTTCAGCGGCTTGCGCACCTCAACATTGATACAGTGTCAGTAAACCGATGTGTTTAAATGTCAGTCTAGATGCACAAAAGCTAATATAATATATATATATATATATATATATGCAAGAACCACACTGCACGGATGAATACTAATGACACATGCAAACATTGGTTTAATACAGCCTACAGAGGCATGCTACTTCAGCTCTTTTACATAGATTGCTATCATTTCCCATCATCCTCCTGTATATGAGGACAGGCTCATCACTCGGCTCACTGTAAAGGGAAATGAAGCTATCAAAGAGTGAATTCAGTCTCAATCAAATCGATTTTTCTATTCATGGAACAATAGCTGCTCTTTCATGTAATCAGCTGCCGTGTCATCTTCTTTCTTTCTCACAGAGAAGACCCGTTATGTAATCCGCTTCTGAGTTGATCTGCAGTCTCATTGTTCGTTGAAGCGGCAGCTGATTGGCTCATGCGTCTTTCTTCACCCACTGATTGGTGCCTTCTTGGCCAACCAGCTTTGGGAGCCGCCGAATTGAGAGGTACGAATAGGTTACTGAAGATAAGACAACAGCTTGTTAGGCGTTAATGGCTACATCGCTGTAAAGTTCCCGGCTAATGCAGCATAAATCTTAGTCGTTTTATTTGACCTTACGACAGCAATTACTAAACCAAGCACATTGTTATTCCAAGGACAAATACTCTATTTGCGTCCATCAAACAAAATGGCAGGGGCTGACGTACCTGATTATTTTGCAATTAATTATTTAAAATGCAGTTCATCGGGCTAATATCAGGTTGTTGTGTTGAAACACTAACTATAGGAGTTATAGGCAGTCAACATGTCATAAACATTGACATTAGCACATGAAAAATGCGCTGCAATCACTTCGCAGATGCACCTAAGGGGTAAAAATGTGTTTTACGTATTTTTCTTAAACGATAGTTAACTTTGACACACATTTTATTACTTATCAGAGCTGTTGAAACCAGAGATTTCGTTCCAGTTATAAATGATAAAACCGAATAATCCACACATAAGGTGAAACCAACAGACAAGCATCTCGGATGAAGCCCAGGTGAATTTAGTACACTGATGTTTACTTCAACAGTAAACATATTTATAAATAAACCAAATATCCTGCTCAATATATCTGCACACTGCCATACAGGACTCCACATAATTTGCATCCAGTGTTAGTTATTGCATCTAACTACCCAAACACCTTTTTACTTAAAAGGTGACTCCACTCATTACTTGCTTATCCCAAAGCGCAGTGATATGTACTTATTGGTACATATTTCGTGCCTCGCTAAAAAGTTCACCCAGGTACGTTTACGCCATGAGACCAGGTACAATCCATTCATTCTAGTATTGAATTATCATACTCTTTCTGTCGAAGAAAGCAAACGCAAAATGATACAGTGCCGGCCGTGCAAACCAGAAAGACGAGCTGTGGATGCTGGGAATATGGTCGGGGTCCTAAATCAGTGTTGAGGTTAGCTATATTGGTGCTGAGGTGAAGGGTTGGGAAAGCTGGTCACAGATCAGTGCAGGAGGCCAACATTAGATAATGGTTTCTCTTGCTGACAGAGCAAGTGTCAATATTCAACTCTGGTGCGAGACAGCCCAACCAAAGCTTTTCTCTTTTGCAGACAGATTCACCTTTGACCTTTGATTTGATTTCTTGGAATGTGTGCGGTGGCCCCGACTGAGACCCGGAATCCTCCTGATCCCTCCCTTCGCTTTTTCCATCAGCTCTCTCGATGTCCCACCGAGAGCGAGAGAGACCGGTGGAGGATGAAAGAGGTGGACCCGTGTTCGTGTCGGTCGGAGACAGAGAGCGCGCAAAGTCGGGTATGTTTGTCGAGCTTGTCTTAAAAAAGACGTTTTATCATATTTGGCATCTCGGTGCAATGGTGTTACTCTGACTGACAAATCACTTTGACAAACTGATCTAGTTTTATCCAGATAAACCAGCTGACGTGTGTTGTAGTAGCCCATCAGATGTAGATATGTGACACAGGTGGGAGAGAATGCATCAATTCTGCTGTCAGGGACACTGACCCATCACTAACCCAGCAGATGGGTTACACAAACAGGCCCAACCTGGCATTTGGGCAAAAAAATAACCAACCTCTTTGCTGTTCTGTATATATGAATGTATCTGTATATTACAGCACACACATTTTTTTTATCCTAAAATATTTTTGTGTAAGTAAAATGTTAGTATATAAATTTAAATAACTGTATATCTGTTTTCAAATTATAGACAATTGTAATGTAATAGTATATATATATATATATAAAAGATATTATTATTTTATTTTATTTTTTTTTATATATTATGCAGTATTATATTGTAAGAAATTACTCTTTTTTTATCCTCTAGTATAAAGTATGCTAAAAATGGGATTATAATATTATGAAATAAATAATTTCACCTAATAATTATGTTTGTTCTGAAATTACCTTTCTTGACAGGCATGAGCATTGTTTTACATTTATAATATAACACTATAATAATAGGGGGATCTGGGTTCTAGTCTGCCTTGGTATGACTTTTTGTTAAACTTATTTAAAACCCGCAGCCGTTGCAGGATCACACTGTTTTGCATTTTCTTTTGCGATTTGTGTAGAACGGACAGCAGGCTGCCAAGAATATAATGCTGGACGGCGTTAACACTTTGCGCAAATAATAAAAACTGCGGCAAACACTGAACAAAACATGCAAAATAACACATTCACAAACGAAAGAACGGCATTACCATTTCATAAAGTGCTGAGTTCGTCTTCGCCCCCCATTGTAAGTGACGTCTGAATAAAGAGTGCACATCAGGCAACGTCTGCTTCTTCACATCCGTCTCACACTCTCCTCTCTGATTGGAGTCTCATGATGATATTCTTGGTTCTTTAACGAAGCGGATTCTGTAATGTTAATTACGCACTTAACTGACCCTAGCAGAGAAACTTCATCGGAAACTCAGACCTGTGTAGTTCAGACCAAAGGGGATGCTGAACAACTCGACCCATCCCTTCAGCCTTTAGTCATTAGAGACTCGTTTTTATTCAGCCCTTTTAATCACTTCATCGCAGTTTGACCTTCCTCTGTGCTCGCATCGCCTACCTTTGATGCTTCAAACAGATACTGTAAGAATCAGCAAACGATGAATATGAAAACGGCGGTAAATCTTATGGGAGAAGAAGGAGGGGGAGCAAAAGGAAGTTGGGAGGAATTAAAAAGCAGCAAGTACTGTGGAGTTTGTGGAGGTGGATTTGTACTTTTCCGACGCTTTCATCGCGAGCCACATTCTGCAGCCTGACCTTGCATCTCTATAGTTTAATTCTCCACTGGATCGAGCCATTAGTATTCCAAGAAGAAAATTCATCAAGGCGGCTGGAATATATAGAAATGCGTTTAATGTATAATCTCGGTGATGTGACCGGTTGTAAGACGCGCGAGGTTGTGCAATACTGTCGTTTGCTATGAAAAGGTATATCCGGATTAAAGTTCAAGTTGAAGTTCGGTGGATTTCTAAAGCATGTTTTAGATCGGCAACAGAGCTGATATACGTGCTGGACAGGTCGCAAGCAACGACAAAGCATAAAACAGCAAGAACAATGAATTGAAAGCAAAAAATAAATAAATAAATAAAAAAAATAATAATAAAAAAATTAAAATTAATTAATTAATTATATATATATATATATATATATATATATATATATATATATATATATATATATATATATATATATATATTTTTTTTTTTTTAAATATATATGAACCAATAAGTGGAAATGTAATGGGAAATACGATCATTATTCTTAAATTCTGGACTCTATCAATATATGCAGTAAATAAGATACTTCCAAAGTAACTTTGTTGCATTTAGTTTTTCTTTTTTCAGTTTCAGTTTTTCGCTTTTCTTCGTTTTCATGCCCTTTTGTTTTTCTCTTTTCTTTGTTGTTTCGTTTTTCTTGTTTTCTGCTGCGCTATGTTCTGTTGTTGTTTTTTTTGCTTGTTCTTTATCCCTTTTGTTTTGATGCATGTTCTTTTTGTTCTTTTCGTTTCGTTTTTGCTTTTAGCTTTTTGTTTGGCGAGGCTTCAAACCCTCGGCTTTCTCCACAATGCCGCAGCACCCTTCAGATGCGCAAGACTTTTTTCTGAAACCTTGTGCAGTCGGCGGCGCTAAGCGGTGCTAAACTATTCTGATTGTCTTACGAAACGGCTTCAGAAATCTATTTTTACCGCAGCGGCGCATGGGATCGTGTTGGGCCTATCTGAACGCCGTCTCCTGTCGTAGGTCACTAAATGCGGTTCGCTTTCTTGATTGTGGCGATCAAACACAAAGCATTAAAGCCGCTCGGTTCGATGGACTCATGCGCCGTATGTTCGTGACATAATTCTATTAATCTGCATATGAATTATGAGGAGTTGCACGACTACGAAGAGCCTGTAAATCCTGGCGGCGGATGGCTGATTTATCGATTGCGCGTAGTAGAGATGCATTCTGCCATGTCCATGTAAGCTATAATGTTATTGCTAGTCATTAATCAATCCTGACAGAAACAAACTGCATCGGAACATCTTTTACTCACAGCTTAAGTCAACTACAGACAGAGAGACAAAGACAGATAGATAGATGGAAAAAGATGAAACGGAGGGAAAGAGAGGGAGAGCCAGCTATGACTATGACGGAGTGGTTCTGTCGTAAAAAGGAAAGAAAAATCAAGGTCTGGAAATTGGCCCCTCCTTCAGAAGATACAAGTACAGTAAGGTGGCAAGAAAACGCTGTATTCAATCACACTATCAGTCTGATTCCAGGCCTTTGTGAGCTCCAGGAGGGCCTTTCCTTTCTAACCTGCTCTACTGAACTATATTTTGTGGGACATTTTTAATTTATTTTTTTGGATTGTGATATTTAAAAAATCTGTACAGTAACTTGCATTAAAAGCATTCTTCCAGTATGAGCCATAATTCTCAGAGGCAGTAACTTACTCTATTATTCCTGTGTAAAAGGGCCTTTTCCTCTCAACAAATATTGCAAGTTTTTTTTTATTTGAGTCAATTAAAAAAAGGTTTATTTATCTCAAAGAGGAGCTTTAATAATAATAATGAACTAATCAGGTAAAAAAATTAAAAAAACAACACTGTTAAATATACAAATAAAAAATGTTTTAAAAATTAATTTTTAATTTAATTGCATTTTCATCTTTTTTATTTTAAACTGCATAACTTTAACTTAAAATCAAAACTTAAATTAAAATTTTTGCTTCATCAAAATTAACGCTACTTCCAATTTTTCTAGGAATTATTGATTAATAGCCATCATAAAGTAAAAAGCCACCTAGATAGATAAAAAGCCATCTCATATTATTCTCAAAGAAACAAATACATTTTTAACAACATTATTGTAACAAATACAAATCTGAAAACGTTTAATTTTTTTATTGTTTTATTTTCCTTTTTTGCAAAAAAAAACACCAAAAAAATTGTATCTGTAATATCCCGTTGCATATCAAAGTCGAGCTTTTCTATGAGTTTGTTATTTTTTAATTTGCTTATTATACTATTTCAAATATAGTATATAAATGCTTCAAAGTGACAGTTTGCGCCTTACTGGAGAAAAAAAAAAAAGTTAAATGTGAATATTTAAAAAAAAAAAAAAATTATTAAAAAAATATTTTCTTACGTTAACTTGAAAAATTTCAGTTTGCCCACAGCGACGGTCTCTACTACGACTTGATCTCGGAATCACTTAAATAATTGATATTAAAAACCAGTATTGCATCGCGGTGCCAAACAAGTCTATAAGCAGGACATCGTCACAAGATAATTTATAAGTAGCACCGAGAACTTAGACAGAGTGTATTTATTCAGTGTGACTGAACGGTCTGGGAAGATTACCAAGCGATGGCGGCATAAGCTAATTAATATTCATGAGCTCCGCCTTCTCCGTGTAGTGATGTCACAATCTATCTCCATAGACAGCAACTCACGCGAACGGCACACAGAGCGCCGGAGACTCCCTTCTCAGCTTCTTTCGGTGAATCCGTCCGCGAGATAAGCACAAAAACACTCTCCGTTTTGATATCGGACGGCAGCACTGATTGTATTTACAATGCGCGCTGATATTTTGTCACGGTGCGTCTTGGGTTTCCGCTGAGGACAAATGAGTCCAATAAACTTCCGCTTCCTACCTTTTGCGAGACATCTTGTAGGACAAGGAAGTCTGTGAAATGAGAACATTGATCTTTTGAGGTGCCGCCCCACGAGGTCAGCGGTAAATCTGTGTTTTCAATTTGATTCGGTGCATCACGCCGCTTTAATTTCCATGTTTACGAGAACCCGAGTACAGCAGTTTCGGGCCTACGTATTAATTAAACTTCCCCCCTTAGGATATTTTGCGTGCTAGATCAAATATATGTAAATACCTCTGGATTTCCAGCATTTTTAAAGGCTTTAACGTGTTTATTGATTTCGTTTTCCAGTAAATGCGTTGTTCTCAGAGTTACGGTGCAACGTGGATCCGTGGACGTTGGCGCTAGATGTATGCATTACCATTTAAATGAACCAGAAGTAACTGATTCAAGCAGATTTTGGGCAGTGGGGGGGGTGGTCGGACGTCCTGTCAGCGTTACTCCACAAAAAACACCTCCCCCGTTTCCCCATCGAGCGCATAGCAGATTACAAGCAAGCGCTTTGCCAGTAGCAAGCTCTGCTCCAGATTCGCCAGCGCGCTCATTTCCATGGAAACCCCTCCTCCTCGCACGCGGCGGGTTTCGTCGCTCTCGCGCTCGGCGCGCGCCGGAGAGCGCTGAGTCACGCGTTTCTGTAAAACCGCATCCGGAGGCAGACCGTGGCGCTTCTCCAATCGCGGTTAATGGGAAAATCGGGGCAGCGCTCGATCAAATCACATCTTTAGTTGTTTATTTTGATACGGCGAGCGAGTAAATTACACCTCATCCGGCGCGAGGGAGAAAAGAAATCTAAATTTGCTAAAGCGGTGGACGAATAACTAATGAACTGTTTTCGGATTGCAATTGATTTGCGCTGACAGCAGTGTTAAGAAAATGCACTGTTTACCAAACACACGCCGTTAGAGGAAAAAGGACTTGGAAAGCCTTTTGAGGATCTTCACAAAGCTTTTTTTCTTTACAGTAACAATTCATAGTGACATGGTCCCTCAAGCTCTAAAAATAGAAAAGGATATATATTAGCGCCGTCGAACAATGAATTGCATTCAAAATAAAAGTTTCTGTCTACGTGATAAATGTGCATATTGTGTATATAAAAATACGCACACATGCATGTAAATGTAATATATGTGTGTGTGTGTGTGTGTGTGTGTGTGTGTGTGTGTGTGTGTGTATTGGTACCATCCACACATTTAGGTAGCTACTTTACTGAAAGTCTTAAAGTATCACAATATCTGTTGTGTAAATATTATACTGGTAATTATATAATTAATTATATTCTAAACATGTAGTAGATCATGTAAAGTATTTTATTCATAATGTTAATGTCTATTAAAAAATATATCAAATTGATATGATTAAAAATAAAATGTTTACGATTTCATGTTTATTTATAACGTTTCTATTCCTATTGGAAAATAATATTTTAAATTTAATTTAATTATCAATTATGAGATTACATTGCATTTTTATTTATAACGTGAATTTTCTAGGTATAATGGAAATGGTGTTTTAAATAAAATTCATTTAATTTTCAGTTATTGTCAGATTTATGCAGTTTTATTTATCATTTAAATTTCTAGGAATAATGGAAAATAATGTTTTAAATTTTCTTTCTTTATAATATCAGTTTCTGCTTATGCTCTATCTATCTATCTATCTATCTATCTATCTATCTATCTATCTATAGAATGTTAAATATATTTATCGATCATAAAAACATGTAATACTGTTTAATAAAAGCAAAGTGTAATTAGTCATTTATTAATAGTCACACTTATGGTGTGATGCATCATCACATGTTTTCTAATATGTGATATAATTATGCTTTTTACAGTTTTTGACACCAGAAAATAGTTTTTTTGTCACACTGTCAAAACTGTCACGTGACTTCAGAAGACTTGGAATATAATGCACAGATCATACGGGTCACTTATATGCTGCTTTTATAGCGCAGTAATAGGCAAATAAAGCAGCGCGGCACATCAGCGCCGTACCCTGTTAGACTCAAGCCTGAAGATTATATCTTTGTCAGAATGTGCTGGAGAGAGAGAGAGAGAGAGAGAGAGAGAGAGATGTCACGCTTTTCTACATATTTACTTAGTAGCTCAGGGTAGAATGTATTTTTCATTAGATCTGAATGAAAGTAGTGTCTTCTCGGCCCCTGTGGACATCCGCTGTTCTTAATTTACAAATTGGAAAATGCATTTCGCCCATTTTGTCACTCCTGTACTCTTCTATTGTGGTGGAAATCAATCTGACTGTAGAATAAAAGAGGGATGGAAAGAGAGAAAGAGAGAGAGGTGGAGTTGAGTAAAAGCCCGAAGGATGTGTGATTACTTTAAAAATACGCCGACTGAGAATTCCCGCACCATCCTTGTGGTTTTCCTCAGCTCTTGTCAATCAGCACCTCGGGCCGAGACCCGAGTGGTGCTCCCACCGTGTCACTCATCACCTCCTACGGCCAATCACAAAATAACCCTGTCCCCCGAGGGCCAATGGGATGGCAGCGTTTCAAAAGGAGCAGGTGTAGGCTATGTAGGACACTGTAGCTTTTTGCCGCTTTGCTGAAACTGGAACCTCAGCACATTCTGGCACTTCCAAACCAAACAAATGCTCAAACACATTAATTAGCGGTTTGTGTTTGCGTCGGTTTTTATCTGTTTAGTTTGTGGCGCTCTAAATAGGCTGTCAGTTTAACATGTTAATTTAATGTTGTTAATTTGGCGTTTAATGATTTTTTTTTTTTAGGATTTACTCATTTCAATTTAAAATTAAAATATCATCTAAACATTCAGCCGTTTGATTTTTTTTTTAATGAATAAATCACTGGCTGAATCTAAATAGAATTCTTTAATAATTTTAGATAGATATATAATATATATTTAAAAACAGTATAATGTGTAATATATATTTAGAATAATTTATAAAATATTTTATATATCATTTTAAATTATTTACTGTGTATACAATATATATCTATATATATCTATATATATATATATATATATATATATATATATATATATATATATATATATATATGTATGTATTTAATTTTTATACATATAAATTTTCATTTTTTCTTACTGCACCATATTATGATGTGATGTTAAAAATGACTTTAAAACAATTTAGCTAATGATTGATTTTATTTTTTTTTTAGTTTTCAGGATTTTAGCTTTTTCTTAAAAAGTTACGTTTCATTATTTGCCATTTATCAGCCATGACATTAAAGTAATTTGCAGCTCTATCTTTTGAAATCAGTGCATTACTAACTGACATAAGCATTTGAGTGCATTTAATTGGTATTTTATGTAACAGATTTGATTACATTTTGACTTGATTGTCATCCCTATTTATAAAGGGCTTCATTCTTGTCACTGTTCCTCTTCACTTTGGTCGACTTCTCTTCCCGAAGTTCCCGGCGCAGGCCTGGAGGCCCTGTGTGCCGGAGTGAAGGACGGAGAAAGCGCATGGGAGAGCAAAGCGGGGGAACAGAGAGGGGAGAGAGGAGACAGCGGAGGGGAACATCCTTTGTTCTCGGTGGGTGTTTTTGTCATTTTTGTGAATATTATTAGCACCTCAATTGAGGGCGAGTGAGGGATGTTCTGTTTGAAGCCTCCAACGATGACTTCGGTGTGACCTTGAGGCCGTCGTCGTCTCCTTTTTTCCTCTCAGAACCTGTTTTGCAAATCCCACTAGCGATGGCTCTCTTTTTTTAAACAGGATTCGGTGGCCAACACATACATATTGGTCATTAGTTAGCAGCAATTACTGTGTAATGGGGTCCTCAGACAGGCTGGCTAGTGTATTCAGTTGATTATCCTCTCCTGAGAAACCTTATACATTTCTATTAAGTTCCTATTGCATGCCATCGATCATCTTTTAAAAGCTCTCGTGGTCCGCTTTGGGTCCATCAATAGTTTTGGAATGGAACTTTGCATGTAATTACTCGAAGTGATTAGTAGTAACTTTGGCCCTGGAGTGTATAAAAGAAATTGGGGTTGCTCAAACGTATCGAAACTGATAAAAACGCCGATTTCTGCGTGCAGGGTTTCGCTTTGCGTTTGCTGACCGGTTTTGCTCAAATACTTATGACTTCTGAACACGCAAGCAGATGCATTTCTGTAGCTTTACTACTGGTGTAAGGATGAAAGCGTTGTACGGGCTGCAAGTTAAGTTTGTAAGCACTTTTGGTGTAACAGAAAGGCTCTTCAGATGTTAGAGAAGGTAGGTGTAAATGAATTTGTTCTTCATCAAGAATTGGTCACCAGTGGATCTTTTGGAGTGAATGGGTGCCGTCAGAGTGTTAAAAACATCACAATAATCCACGCCGCTCATCAATGAACGTCTTGTGAAGATATAAAGCTGTATGTAAAACGCAAATCTGCCATTAATGCGTATTAACTTTAAACCATCGCTTCTGGTCCAAATACGAGGCTAGATATTTTTGATATTTTTGGCTGAAAACGAGTAAGAACTGTATTTCTTGCTGTCTATATGTTTGTTTTTGGAAACTGTGTAAACAAACTTGATTTGTGCATATTTCTCTCCTGATTCAGACAGTTTGACTTTTCCGCTGGAGAAAGCAGAAATATGGATAGATAATATGGATATTATGGATTCGCTTCTTACGAACACACAGCTTTTCACTTCAAGATGTCAGTTGATGGGCTGGGGTGATTATCGTGATGTTTGGACTCTCATTCTGACGGCACCCATTCACCGCAGAGCATCCATTGGCAAGCAAGTGATTGGCAAGCATTTTTCTTTGAAGTACATCTGCAGGGCTAGTCATTTACCTCTAAAGAACTGTTTAACCCTTTTCTCCTAATTTCTCCATAAATGTTAAGTCACACAGAAGCCCGATTCCGATTCGAAGCTTTAGCTTTCGAAGCTAGGACATCCTCTGGATCTCATAAGGTCTACGTTACCTCTCGACTTGGACATCGACGGAGATTCTGGCGATCCATCGCGAAGAGGTACAATTTCTGCTCTAGCTTCTTTACTGTTCTGATTTATAAATATTCTTGGCTTCTGATGATAAATTGCTCGTGAGTTTCCTCATTTGTAAGTCGCTTTGGATAAAAGCATCTGCTAAATGATTAATTGCAAATGAAAAAAAAAATTAAAAATCATATCTCATCAGGCACAGTGAAGTGAACCAAAAACCATTGTTTTAATTTCATAGTCGTTCAAAGCGTGAGAAAGAAAACAGAGAAAAATTACCCAGAGCGGTCATAAATAAGCTAATTAAGTTATTGTAAATGTTGACTCTATAGTTAGTACATTTTTTATGTAATGCTGATGAATAAAATCAATAAATTTGCTGCTTATGTAGCAGGGTTTTATAAAAAAAACTATATTTTCATTGATATTTTAATTACACGTTACATTATATCTTTAAATAAGTTACGTCAACTTTGCCAAAGGATTAAATGACATTTTAAAACAATGCAACAGAAAACGTTTTTTTACAGTATTTTTGAATTAAACAAATGAATTAAAGCGACATTAAAAAACTAAACCTTAAAAAAAGCGACATTAAAAAACTAAACCTTAAAAAAAGCGACATTTAAAAAACCCAAACCTTAAAAAAAGTTGTATGCATTTACATTTATTTAAGAGATGCTTTTATCACAAATTAGGAAAAGTTACGGATCGGGTTCAAACGCCGTCATCCTTGGTTTTGAACTATTGCTGTACGCCAAAGTGTCATCATGCGGCCTGTTAAATACTTTAAAATTCATAAAATAACTGATATTAAAATAATGAATTATCCGCCATCTGTTTGGCTGACTTAAATGAATGTCATGTCTAGTCAAAATTACTGAATCTAATCTAATCTGTCGAATGTCTCAGGAGAACTTGAAGGCTGTGAGCGTCTTAATATCAAATGTGAGAAAGAACAAAACGCGAAAGGACTGAAATAGCCAGTCGGACCAGCTTATCTTATCTGAACTAATCAAAAATCGCAGGAAGACGGATCAGTGCAGAGAGTTGCGGTCCATCAGAGGCAGGTGTCAGGGATGGCGGCGGGTGTAGGACAGGACGTAGCCGCATCCTGACAAAGCGGCGCTTCAGAGAAATGGAAATAATGACACTGCAGAGACCCTGTTCTATCGCTGAAAAGGCAGACTTCTCCCCTCTCCGACTCCCATCTCTTTTCTCTAGAGGGCTGATTTCGCTGCGTTAAATTTCTGTCACCCTCTTGGAAGCTCAATGAAAGGAAATAGAGCTGGAGGGAAGCTCCGATTTTTGATGGCAAGGCTGATACGCTTCCACGCGCCGGGCCGCTCGAGGAACAGACAGCGAACTGTCTCTTTCTGAAATTGGAGCTGGAAATATAATGCTGTAATCTGTTATAATGCCACTTTTATCATACTGCTATTTGTTTTGGGGTGTTCTTATTCTCCTCAGTCTTATTTGCAAGTGATATCAAAAAAAAAAATCTCCTCAACTATCGATTAACTTTTATAATTTTTACTGTCAAACGATTAATCGCGATTAGTCGCATCCAAAGTAAAAGTTTTTGTATATTTATATATATACATATATATATATATATATATATATATATATATATATATATATATATATATATATATATATATATATGTAAAATGTAAACTTAATTTTTTTACTTTATTTTCGTTGTACAGCCCTTTGGTTGCAACTCCTGTCGTTTTAAAATGTGCTTTATAACTAAACTAAACTAAACTGAACTAAACAAGGCAACATTTTTATTTGAATTAGTTAGTTGAATATTAAATGAAGAAAAACTATATAGACATAAAAAACCCTAGACTTAAATAGCCAAATTTTAATAAAATGCTGTAATATATATAGCTGCATCACCTAGGTCCATTTCGAATTTTTATCAATTTGTAAAAAAATTAAAAACGACGGCATGTTTCATAAGTAAAAGTTCATGAAAAGCAATTTTGTTCTTGGAGGGAAAAAAAAAAAAAAACTCAGCGAAGGGATTAGATTGGAAAAAAATAAATTGCATCTCATCAGGCACAGTGAAGTGAACCAAAAATCATTGTTTTAATAACTGGGTCTTACAAAGCATGAGAAAGAAAACACTGAAAAATTACACGGAGTGTTCAAATCCATATTGCCAGCCAGCCATTGGAGTGTAATCACTGGGGCACACAGATCCTTCGCATGAGCCGATGAGATTCTATTGCATGAAGTTTCTCACAAATGAAAAGTAAATAAATTGAAGCTTTTTTGGGGGAAGTATCACAACAGAGATTTTCTCTAAAATAGAACGTCTCAGTGTGCTAGAAGAATATTTTAGCTTGACAGCAGTTGCTTTTCTGTAAGTTTAAATACTACAGTCTAACCTCAAGGTCAAAGTCACTTGAATTTTTAATGTTTTTGTATATAATCCTTTGGCATCTCGGGCATCATGTGTGGTTTTCTATGCTGTTTAATAAACGGAGGGTTTTGCGAGACTGAAAAAAATTAAAAGGCAATTTAAAAAGCACATAAATACATAATACATGTTTATTTTCCCTGCTGATTTAAAGGCACTGATTGAAAGGCTGAAATTCATCAAACCACTTCAGACTCAAGAAATGATTGCAAATTGTAAACATGTTTATGTTAGTTCAAGCTACTTATTTTTTTTCCTTGACTGAGGTTTCAATCCCTTTAAAGCACTATTTTTTTATGTAACTTATTTGAAATGATTATTAAAAAAATATGCTGTATACTTCAGGGTCGGAAATAACCAGAGCTTGATGGAAAAATGCAGCCTAAGAGGACAAAAAAGAAAGAAAGAAAGAAAAGAAATATAATGATAAATTGAATATTATTCAATTAAAAAATGTGGTCAAGAATGGTGTACAGGTTTAAAATTAATTACTGTTTCAAATTCAATATTTTTATGACGCTCCATTTGTTTTAAGCTGCTCTGAAAAAATATATATTTAGGTAAAAAAGCTTTATATTTCTTCTTGCCGAAAGACTGTGAGTCAGACCAAAAAAATCAAGCCAAATAGACTCAAGACTAAAGTTCCTAGAGAAAGCCCACAGGGTCGAGAGTTTGAGTCGGCTGGACACTGCTTTTGTCCGCTACATTATGAGACGATAGTATGCCTCAAAGGCACAAAAAAGAGGAGAAAATAAAGGAGCATGGTGTGCTGAAGCATTTGTTCGCAGCTCAGGTAATTACAGCATCTGTTAAGAGTTTTACGGATTGTTTTTCATCTCCACATGGCCGCCACTCCTGAAAACCAATTACCTCGGGTGGAGGGGCAGTGAGTTTGCAGTGAGAAAAACGCAAAAATCACTGAACTTGCTTTAGTCCTGTTTTTTTTTTTTTTTGTCTGTGTAGGTATACCAATCCCATAATTATGCATTTCATTGATTTGGAAACATTACATACTGTATAACAGCCAATCACACAGAATACATTTTTTGCTTTAGAAGACGTGAGATGCAGACTCTGGAATAAGGCAAAAATCTACTTTCTTTTCAAGTGCCATATTTTTTTTTCACACCATGTGCAGGTCACCTCGAAAGATTGGAGAGGTGAGCAGAATGGTCAAAGATGTCCATGTAGTGCTTTTCTTAAACTTTGGAAACTTTTGTTCCAGTGGACTTTAAACAAATAAACTGATATTTTCTAATTTAATTTCTGAAATTCTGTATTTTATGCATTTTTGTTTCATTAACTGTCATTACAATTACAAGTCAAATCGCCATTCATTCTGTGATCGAAATGACATGGTGGAAATTTTTTAAAAGTCTGATTTGAAAGCTAGTAAAGCGTGTGTCCTAAATGCCCCTAACTACAAAATATCTTAACATTTTTTGCATAAATGCACCAAATTACAGCTTGATTATAAGTGATGTGCAATAAAAACATTGATGCTTACCTTCATTTTCCCACCGATCTTCAGCATACAAATAGTTAAAAGATTCCAACACAAAACTTCCATATAATGAAAAAAAAAAATCAATAAAAAGTCTTACTACAAAGCAGTAAAAGTGCCCGCAATGAAAAAACTCTCATGTGTGAAATTACATGTTTATAGTGTGCTGTGGTTTATTAAAATACTGTATGTCACGTAATAAGGCGGTCAGTGCCGAGTTTAATGAAACGATGCAAAACAAATACCCACGCTGCAATATTTCCAAAGCATTCTCGTAGTTTAATCATCTGTATACGAGTCAACTTTATGTTTTAGATTACGAGAGCAGATAATATAGTGTAATTCTGCAGCTGGAGAAGCAGGCGTTAAAATTACTCTTCATTATAATGGCGCGGGGCTTTAATAAGCTTCAATGAAAAGGCCAGATAGAAATGTTGTTTCCCTGTGACACCAGACACCTTATCAGGGTCAAATAACCACACATTCATTCATGCATTTTTGCTTCTTAATGAAATGCTATTGAACAGACAGATAAATGAGAGGAGCCCCCATTAACCGGTGATTAATTGATCTCATTTGTGGCGAGCACAACACTCCCCTCTTTTCCCTCTGACCCCAATCTCTGATTGTCCTTCGCTATCAGAAGAATGACTTTGAGGTTTCTCTCCTCTTCGTCTGCCTCTATATATCCCCGGCTCCAACCCGTATGTTTCTGAGGAACGTATAAGCGGATTTGCGCTTATAAAAATGGAAAAAAAGGGGAAAGATTCATATTGGGAAAATGTAGAGCTTTATTCTCCTGGAGCACTGCCTGATCTGCTTTGTAAGTCTGAGCTTGAACTTTTTTTGCTTTTTCCCTTTAAACCAGCGTGTCTAATTGCGATGGCGTTTTTTAATTAAAAGTCAGGGATGTGTGGTTGTTTGTTTGGAAAGAGAATTATCCGTTTCTTCCTCGGCTTCTCTCGCTCTCTCACCGCAGATGCTATCTCCCATCTATCTGGCTAATGAGCGGGAGGGAAGAACCTGCTGGAGGACTTGTTGATATTTGTCCTTCTATGACTGGCTTTCTGAGAGTTTGCGATTAGCGCACGGCACGTTCG
Source organism: Puntigrus tetrazona (assembly GCF_018831695.1). Taxonomy (NCBI): domain Eukaryota; kingdom Metazoa; phylum Chordata; class Actinopteri; order Cypriniformes; family Cyprinidae; genus Puntigrus; species Puntigrus tetrazona. The sequence continues at coordinate 5,025,299 of NC_056723.1, forward strand.
CTCGCTTTTGAAGCTCCAGGACGTTAGCCATCCTGGAAGAGGAACGATAAGGAGATTCTGGAGTTTGGGCTTCTCAGTCGTAAAACAAAGGCGTCGCATGTTGCTTGTACGGAGCGGTAAACATTCCGTCTCGGAAAACTTTCAAAGTGACCTTGTCCTTTGATGCTTTGAAGTTGAATACAGCTGGAAAGAAGCTAAGAAGAACGCGCAAGTGAAAGAGATTTAGATATGTGTGTCTGACAGCGGATGAGCTATAGCTATTGTTATTAACAGTAATCTGTATAAACAATACTTCCTAGTCATATACAGTACCAAAAGACTGTAGACAGATTTTTTTTTTTCAACATTGATAACAATAAGATTTATTAATAAGAGAGTTCTGAGGCTCTGGAACTCTCTGCCTCTAACACTAACCCTTTAAAACCATTTTTTTGGACAAGCTTTTGATTAACAATACGGTTAGGCTATAATTAATTTTTTGCGATATTTGGCCTGAATTTTGCCTTATAATAGATTTTGATTGCATGTGCGATTGATGTGTTTTTACTGATATTTTTATAAAGCACTTTGTGACCTCTTGTCTGCAAAAGGTGCTATATAAATAAATATATATATTTTTTTATTTGAGGAGCAAATTAGAATGATTTATTATTAGAGTCATGTTGAAAATTCAGCATTGCCTCACACAAATAAATAGAGTTTTAAAGTATATTTATAAATGAAAAAAATAAACGGCTACTTTTAATCACACTTTGTTTCAATTTTAAACTATTTTATTATATTTCTTTAACAAATAAATGCAGCTTTGGTGAGACGTCTTTCAAAAACATTCACAAATCAAAAACAACTTTTATAGAATTAATTTTGCTAGGCTAACGTTTATTAACAGTGAACCTTTGTTCACTGTTAAATCATTTTTATTCATAAAATATAGAATACTTCAGAAAACACTTTTAACAAATAAAAATGGATATATAGAAGTTACCATGAACATGGCATTATTATAATTCTGAATTAAATTTTTGTTGTTGTTAGTTTTGAACTTTATTGTAAAAGTGTTAATATTTTGCTGTGGTTTATGGATGTTAAGCAGCATAATAACTCTCATATAGATTGTGAAAACTGTCTACTTATATATTCTGGGTTTCAGTTCCTCTTCCCAATTTCAAGAAAGGTGTTTCGTGTGAAACTTTTTACCGCGATTTCATCATTTATTTGTTTACCAAGGAGACGGCAGCATCACCCGAGAGCTTGAGATGAAATATGAGGTATATGATGCGTGAAGAAAAGAAACATCAAGGTGAATATCGCTCGAAAACACTATATTTTTGAGTCATTTCCAATCAAGCAGTAATTTTGTCACATTATGCAAACATGTAAAAGAGATGATTTATTTATTGCTCTTTAGAATGCTATGAAATAAGGCTTAGCAAGACAGGAGGAAAAAGGAAAAAATTTATTTCCACCAGAGAATGAATAGTGATATGGTGCAAATGATATTTATTATATTGACAAATTCAAAAGTCATTTTTCCCCAAAAATGATTGGAGAACATTTTACAGGAAATTGCTGTTTTAGTTACTTGCTATTTTTTTTCTATAATACTATATATATATATATATATATATATATATATATATATATATATATATATATATATATATACATATTAATACAGATTCTCAGAGATCCTGTTTCTCATTCCTGCCCAGCAAGACTTTAAGTTTCCCGAGCATGAGGTTTAGCTCCACCCATCAATCATCTCTCGCTACAGTGATGTACCTGTAAGAGAATTATGAATTGTTTGAGCATGTACATGAGCGTGTGTGTTCGTTTCAGCATGTGGGCTCGGTAGAAACAATCCCATGACATTGTAACAGCTGAGCCCCCTCATTTGGGGCCGTTTGGCAGGGCGTCAGGAGCACCAGGTGTCCCCTTTGCACCCAGCGCTTTGAAGCGGGCATGCATGAATGTCCGACCTGGAAAAGACCTTTCTGTCAAAGAGAACAAGGACTGGGCACAGCGTGTGCCACACATGTGGCTTTCCGTTTTAGCTCATGCCTTTGAGTTTGCACGTGTGTGTGTGTGTGTGTGTGTGTGTGTCTGTGTGTGTGTGTGTGTGTTTTATAGACTGTGAGAAATGACTGCAATCTCAGCCCGGAACCGTTGCTGAAAATGTGAGAAATGGTAGCTTAACAGCTGTTATGGAGGGGCTTCTCTTTTTTTTCACCCTAGATAGGTTTGTTTTTGAGATGAATTCTTTCAAGTGCTGTTTATATTCAGCACATGCTATGCCTCATCAAAGTGTTCTGTTTTCCTAGAACATCCAGAGCCATCGGGATACCAAAACTATCACTTGAAATGAAAATGGCTTTTCACCAAATCGTTTTGGTTTTGATATGGATGAATTAATGGGGTTATAAAAGAAGCCCTACGTCTCAGGTATCACCCGTGTTCACCAATTAAGGGATTTACATAGGAATAAAAAGTGATGCTGATTTTCACAAGATGGCGTATGAAAAACTGCAGCAGTACACTCTGTAACACTCAGCACTCTTTTTCTTTTCAAAAATTGATACTCTTAAGTTTTTTTTATGACTAGAATCCTATATTTCAATGCTGTTATTCACCTTTTTTGTTCAGTGCAACTGCGAAAGTTTTATTCTCCTCACGACGAGGCTACATTTTGTGGTGTCACTTTTGCATCACATTCTTTGCTCATTAAAAATCATTTACGTTTTTTGTATCGTCATCACCAACATGCGAACCCCAAAGATTTTCATCAGCGATTTCAGCGAGATATCATTGCATGACAGCTTGTAAGAATTAGTGCGAGATTCATACAATTATATGGCGTAAAACATGACTTTCATATCAAGAACGATAACTTTAGTGATAACTATATTACACAGCTATGTTACTGATGACATGGTTTATTATAAGCTTGCTTCGTTTTTGTCTTCTGCCGCTTTAAAGGTGTTGGTCATGTTACTTTAAAAAAGTAATTAGTTATAGTTACTGGTTACTTCTCACAAATAGTAACTTCCATTAAGGTACATTATTATAAAAGTAACTAACTTCCGTATGTCAAATAATTATTATAAAACATTCTGCATTACCCTACTATCCCACTATTTTTATGTTTCTGTGTGACAATGTGAGAGACACCTGTGAAATTCAGTACTACTGTAAATACAATCAGCTCTTTATGGACACCTTGGCAATAAAATACAGGTGCGTCACGCTGCGCCAGATGAACCGAAAAATAAAACGATAGGCCTAATAATATTAGCCTATAATATTTTATAGTAGCGCCGCATTTTATTATCGGTAACGGTAGCGGCGTTGTAACGGGGGAAACAGTAATTAATTTGATTACTCGATACTGAAATTTTTTTAAACACCGTTATTACCATCACTGCGCTTTAAGTGCTTCATCTCAAAGAAGGGTGGATTCTGATTGGTTGTGAACAGGGGCGGAGCTAGAGTTGGCCCCTCCGTAGACTGAAGATTTTGCCACCTTGCATTTATAAGTTTGAGCAAGACTATAGTGTGTAGTAGCTGTCTGAACTTCTCGTTAAACTTTATTTAAAGGCAGGTATTTAACCTTTAACCTTTAGTACACGCGGTTGCATACAAATGCTTGTATTTTTGCAACCACTGCTGTGACTGCTCTGCCAATTTTCGTTGTTTTCTGGCATATCGTGTGACACCATATGTTTATCAGAGCCCGTTACGCCATCAGACTTGACACAAAACATGACGTGAGGAGCTGAAGCTGGTTGTGACAGCACCTGACAACTTCTGGAAAGCAGGATTCTCACGAGTTACCAGGCCTCTGCCAAACACCGATCCCCATCAGCGAGGCGGCCAAGCGAAGATGTCATCCCAAGCTTACGCGGTATTTGAATTAAATTAATTTTTAATCTCCAAATCATAGAGCAAATGTTCAGTTTTCAAGCAAAGGCATTTACTGTAAGGAGAATACGAGTTGAAGGAACGTTTTGGGGCTTTAAAGGGTCATTTTTAAAGCACCGTTGCGGTCAGGTACTCATTTCTGTGACTTTTAGCTGGTGTTGGCAAATAGAGGCAATGTAGAAAATGGAGAAAAAAATAAAATAAATAGCAGTATTCATTATTGCACGCATACAGACACATACGCTGGTATTTTGTGGTTTACGGGGGAGTCTCCATAGCCGTAATGTTTTTATACTGTACAAACTGTACGTGCTATTGCCTTACACCTAACCCCCCCCCCAAAAAAAATCCCACACAATTTAGTACTTATTTTTTTATGCCTTTGGAATTATTGGTACATTCAAATAGTACCACCTTCAAATAGTAAGACCTTTGTCATACCTATGTCATTAAATAAATTTGTGTCCCCATAAACCACAAATACCAACACACACACACACACACGTCCCTTTGGATAACTCTGGATAAAAGTGTCTGCCAAATGCCAAAAAAAGCCCTTAAACTAAACTAAAATGATAAATATATAAATAAAATAAACCCAGAAGGACCTGCGAGCTCATCTGAAAATATAATAATACATGACGAAGTAAATAATAAATAAATGTAATAATAAAAACATACCAGAAAATGATGCCTTGACAACTAGGAACTAATTACTAAAATGGTTAAAACTAATGCCAACATAAATAAAAACACACACAATATTATTTGTTTTATTAATTAAGACTAATTATTCAAAAATCTATAATGATCAACACATTTATTACGGTATTAAATCATCTTTGTTAATGTTATTTTTAAAAAATACAGTCGTTCAATATTAGTTCATGTTAATTCACTTTGCATTAACTAATGTTGGAGTGATTTTTATAATGCATTAGTAAATGCTGAAATGAACATGAACTAAGATTAATTGAACAGTACTCCTGCAGCGTTTATTATAGTTCATGCTCTCTAATTTAGTTTGCAATGAACTTTACTTGTTAACATTAGTTAAGCATTACCGAAAAAAATACTATACCAGTATACTTAGAAAATGCTGCTAAAATAACATTTTATTATAATTTCGATTCTGTGTCCAGGGACCCGGTCAGTCAGGATTTAACAGTTATATCTGCTATTTTATAATGTATTTCATCATTTTTCAACGACAATACAGGGCATGTCAGAATGTAATGTCAGTCGTCTTGTGCAGATTGTGTTCTGTGCTGGTAAAAAAATGCAATTATATGCATTCATTCAGCTATTTAGCATAACATAACAAACAACGTCCAATCAAACTAAACTCAACAGGGTGGAAAATTATGTAGCCAGCAAAAGGAAACGTGGTCGGCCGGCAGATATTTGTAAAATTAACTCATCATGAAAAGTTGAGGAATTAGTCTAATGCGGGTCAGCTTGGCAAAACTTGATGGAGTGTCCTACCGTTATTTTATCTCAGTGTGTTTCTAGGGTGATTTCAGGACATTTCCGGCTGTTTGAAGTGCAGGCTATTGTGATATCATTTCATGCCATTATAATCTCATCTTGTTCCATTTTAAACTTCTTTAAACTCGTTGCACGCTCAAAAAGAAACTTTTATTATGACTAAATAGGCTGCTGACGTGCTCGAGTACAAAGGCTGCTGCGGAGATCACACAGGAACCTTAGTTTTATATTTTAAAACTCCTTTCTTTGTACTTTCAGTCAGTGTCCTCCGTGCGTCTCCGTACATTAATATCAAGCTAATGTTCCTTTGTACTTTCCCAGGAAAGTGTCATTTATCACGCTGATCTTTAGGAAAAATCCATCACAAGATCTTCTGGGTGTTAACTACCTACGCCTTCGACTGATTCTGTTGTTGCTCTAGTAAAACGAGCCATCCTTCACGCGCGCACACACATCCCATAAACTCATTTAGACCTGTTCCCGCCTTTAATGCGGCGATACATTTCAGTTCACTAAGTGTTGTTAATCAGAGTCCACTTAATAAAACTGCCAAAGTGCATCGCTCAAAGATCTGGGAGAGGAAGGTTCTTTTGTGTGACCTAACGTCTCTGTTTATAGACCAGTACAATTCTGTTAACCTGCCTGTATTATATATATATATATATATATATATATATATATATATATATATATATATATATATATATATATATCACTGCCTGTTAATGTACTGTATATACTGCTCAAAATTAGCATGGAAGGTAAACATTCAATTTATACTTTACTTTAGTTTACATATATATTTGTTATTTTAAACTCATACATATAGCTGTTAATCCTAGATTAAATAAATTTAAAGTACTTAAAGACTGTTTGGAAATAAGTCATCAGAATTATGTTGTTTGACAGCTATATTATTTTTCTATCTGTTCTAATCAGTACTTGAATAGAAAATATTTCAGTTCTGTAAGAAGTATATATATATATATATATATATATATATATATATATATATAACACAAATATATATATCTATACACACACACAGATATATATCTATACACACACACAGATATATATATATATATATATATATATATATATATATATATATATATATATATATATATATATATATTATCATAAAGTTTTATGATAATAAATATAGTCATAAAGTTTTATGTTTTTAGTTTTTATTCAGATTTATGTATTTATATGTATATATATATATATAAGCATAATTTTGTAACATTAAACCAATCCCTAATCCTAACCCTAACCATATAATACATGCATCTTAAAATAAAGTGTAATGGTAAAGTGTAACAACACGGTAACCTTTTTAATTACTCCAAGCCTTTAATTAACTGGGCTAAATAATTAGAATTATTAAAAGTGTATATACATTCTACGCGTATTTATTTTTTCTCAACCATGTTGTTATTATTTGATACTAATTTTGTAATATTTACACTTAGGGACGGGGTCCCTCATGAGAAGATTTGTGGTCCATAACATCAAATCCCGCCTTTGTGAATCTTCATATGCCTCTCTGGTAAGATACCAAAATAATTTTATACCTTCTGATTCCTGGAGCTGTTTATCTTTTCTTGCCGTCTCCAGATATTTTCCCTTCTAAAAGCAAATCCTTATTTAATTTGGGGAACTTTAATGCTCCCCGAGTCACTAAATAATCCACAAAGAACGTAATTTCTGAATTGCTGGAATCACATGAGCGCAATTTTCCGACAAACCTCAATTACAGTGCCTTTGAAAGTTCTGTGCCTAGAACATGTCACACGGTCTGACAATTATAAGGCTGCAAGACATCAAAAGCGAACAGAGAGCTTTCATATGCTAACAAAAAGAAACAGGTAAGTACAGTAAGAACAGATAAGCCAGAAAATGTTCTCTGCGGGAATGACATTACAGATGAGAAACACGGACAATGAAACGGGCAGAAGTTGAGAAGCTTTCTTCTTTCTTCATGACTTTGCAGTTCTTCTCGGACAGCCTATTGATCTTCTGATGGCTCCTCTACAAAAGAGCTCTCTGAATGAACAGAAAAGTGTTTTGAGAGGTACAGTAAAGCTTTATAGTTAGCTTGGGATTCTTAAGAAGTTTTTTTTACGCTAATGGCTAGAACATGACTGCTATAACCGAGGCTTTGACATGAGCACAGTTGGAGTTCAGCTCAGCCAGCGGACCGAGAATAAGTGTTGAAAATACCTTGTAAAACCTTGAAAATGAGCCGACCCTAAGCAATGTGCTGGAACTGTCAGTACTAATAAACAGGAAGGATGAGTGTGTGTGTGTGTGTGTGTGTGTGAATGAAGAGACAGTATTACTTGTGTGGGATAGCCTGAGGTGATGGAATCTCTCAGCTAGTGGGGGATGACTGAATCACTCTTGCGATTTCAAATCATATCAGTCAAAGATTTGAAATTTTTGATTACGGAATGAATCTTTAAAGTGACTGAATCATTCATTTTCAATATGGCACAGATTTGGGATTACACAACTGTTAGAGTTTTTGATTGAATCTTTTTTTGGTTATTGTCTTAATTTCACATCAGAAATGCTACAGGTTTTGCATGATTTTATCTTAAAAAAAATTATTAGCATTTTGACTAAATCATTCTTGTTCATTTTTGTGATTTTGTGATATTTTTTGATGCTTGGTTTTTGAACAAATCATTTAAGCAAATGAATCATTCTTGTTCATTTTAGTTATCTAAACAAATACGGCAGATTTGACAGATGTTTAGAAGTAAATGAGTCACCAAATAATTATTTATTTTTCAGATTCTGAATATGGTGCAAGTTTGACATGTTACTCATTACTCTTTTGCATTTTACAGTTTTTTTTTATTTTTATGACAATACAGATTCGTGTTTTCTAAAGAATATTTTTGATTAAAAACAAATCGATTTTTGTGAAAAGATCTCAAATGAAGTTTTCCACAGGTTTGACAATCTGTGAATTATAAATGTAATCGTTGTTTTTAAACAGATATTTAAAAAACATTTTTTATAGATATTTTCCATGATCTCAAATTAAATATGGCACACAACTCGACAGATGCGTTCAGAAACAATGACTTGTTCATAACAGACAGTGTGCTGCTATTTATCAGCTGTTGAACACAATCCGAAGATATGAGTCCAAGATGAATCCTTCACTAGAACAAATTAGAATGTTTTCATAAAGTTGAATCTCGCTGTCTCAGAATGAGAGGATTCTGGGAAATAAATGGATAGGACAGAGGAAGCACAATAAAACAAATCTAATCACCCAATCCCAGTTATTTCTTCTCGTAATAAACACAAAATTACTACTGTAGTTTTTTATGTGAATAAAACAGGAGAGAAATAATTAAAAGTTGCCTTATCCTCTCGTTATTTGCAGGTCTCTGGGAAAAGCCACTTCAGAAACCGGCCCCGCTGATACATATGTCATAAGCATTTATGAATCTAACTATCGGACCATTTCTATTGAAATGAGCAGCGATTCAGACCCGCCAAGAGTCAAAGATGTCTTCAGCTGCCCAGCATCCCAGGGAAAAAAAACAAAACAATGCATTTGCCTTTTTTTTTTTTTTTTTTTAACAAGCTGGGACATAAAATTCTTCTGACTAATTATCCTGGACCGTGGCACTGGAGTGTGAAATGAAATTTGATTACTGACAAAGCGTTATGTGGTGCACACAGATAAAAATGTGGGCGGCTGGCAAACAAATAACCCCAAACAAGTAAAATGAGGGCATCGTAAATACGTGACGACACTTCTGATTGGCCGCAGTCATATCCTCAGCTCTCGGAAGATGCTCAACGCGTACAAGTACATAACATAATGCGATTGTGGCCGAGAGGCTCGGTCTGAGTTCCAAAAGCGGTCATTTTTATCTCTGTAGCATGAATTATGAAAGCCTGATTATTCATTGGTGTGGCTCCACAAATCCGCCATGAGTTTAATTCAGTTGTGCATTTAATTCCGTCCTTCTTGTTTCTAATTGCTCTCACTGTGTTTTTTTCCCCCCACTTAACGGAATTTGCTGGAGAACGGGGGAACGTTTAATCTGCACATGCCATCAGTGGGTATTGTCTTTCTGCAATTAGACTGATGAGAAGATTTAGCCATTAGCGGGTTCATTACAGCAGCCGCACACCGCCAACTCTGCCGGAGCAATCAGAGAACGTGCTCCTCGTCGCTCGCCGGCGGGAGTTAAAACCTACAACTTCTCGCAGACGTGATGGAAATCTGGGAAGCATCGGGTTGCCGAGCCTCATGAGATGAACCGATCTGATGCTGGTTAGCTGCTGTGTTGAGCAGCTTTGGGAATTGGGAACTGCTTCTTGTTCACAATTTTAAAAAAGACAAAAAAAAGAAATTTTACTCTTTTATTAGTTACTCGTGTCGTTTCAAACATATAACGAATTGAGATTTTTTTTAAAGAAATCGAAGAGCTTTGTGACCCTGCGTAATTCAAATGAATTCTATGAAGATACGAGAATACTTTTTTATATATCAAAGATTACTGTGCTGTTATATGTAATTATATTATAGATATAAATTGCGCTAAATAATAATAAAAAGAGCTGCTTTAGTAGTGCATTTTATTTTAGGTAATTGCATAATTTCATATTTTTGTTTAGGTTTTTCATCTAAAATGTTGTATTTGAGTTTTTTTTTCAATTTAGTCCGTTGCTGAATAAAATTATACATACGCTATATCCCGAACGACGCACTATGCACTTGTACACAATACACTAATAACTTAGTATATAACTTATTATATTATATATATTATATTATATAACTTAATAATATTCCCGCCCACTGCATCAATTAAAGCTGCGAAAACATTCTATGCAGTTTTTCAGTGTATTTAAAACGCAGTTTTTAATTTTTTTAATTTTGCAAGTTAACGCACTATTTGCAGTATTTAAAACATCCCAGAATAGCGCATAAGTGCTCAATTTGTGACGCACCTGTAGTTTGTCGTTTTAGCCCGATCTCGATACAGTTCCTGCATATTTTACAAGGTGTCTAATTCGTACGACCTCACTCATGCGAATTTTGCTAATTCGTACGTTTTTTTTAACGAGTTGCCAGTTCAATTCATACGAATGACCCACACCCATCCCCGCCCCTGAACCTACCCGTCTCTGGGGTTTTAGACAAATCGTGCAGAGCGAGGTTGTACGAATTGGCGACCTCGTAAATTTTTCGCGAGGCCGTCTCGGTCATTCGCACTGTCTGTTTTAGTTACGGACGACAGCACCGAAGTGCAGCTAAGTTTCTAACTGTCTAAAGTTGCACTTTTCTTTTTCCAGGACTTCGGCGCGCATGAATATCTGCAGGCGTTTTGATTCGAGCTTCAAGGCGTCTGCGTATCAAGCCTCTCTTTGATTCGGTGGCAGTGACGCGTCCCGGTTCCCTCCCGAGCGCCACGGCAGCCCGCAACACGTGACCTATGAAAGGCCATCACCGCATCTGAAGTGACAATTTGACAAGGTGCTACTTCCTGAACTTTTCAACACCTTATAAAACAACAGCAAGGCCCGCTCGGTAGAATAATGCTGTCAGTTAACTCCATGTCTTGCTGTGCTCGTTTTAACAAATGGCTTTAGAATAAAAGAGAAACACTCTGAAGTTATAAGAACAGGCTCAAAGCGCAGTAAACTGTGTTCCGGAGGCTTCTGTGAATGTACTGTACTGTGCAGTGCAGTTAAATGCGATGTGGCTCGGTGACCCCTCTGAGCCGCCACAGTGCTGACTGTTTCATTTACCGACAGGAGGTCACCGGGGGTCAGTCGGCGCCGTTTGTACTCCCTGAGAATTCATTACTTTGTGCTGCTACCTTGAATAGGAAATGAAGTTTCCGATAAACCGAGAATTGAAAAAGGAGTGCAGAGCGAACGGGGGGGAAAAAAATGGGACAGCGTCGCAGCCTTAAAAACATGCCCGAGCGAGGGCCGGTGGAGGTTAACTCTTAACATTTTTGCGGACTGCGACTGTGAAATCATGGAAATTTTGATGCCAATCTGTCAGCCGAGCCAAAGACTTCTTTATGATGTCTGTGACAGGGGAAATTGGAATCTTTATCTCTTTTATAGAGTGCAGACGGACTGACTTTGGTGTGCCAAAGGCTCCCGGCTTTGTTAATTGACTAGAGAGGGCGGAAAGAGAGAAAAAGTCTCTACGTTTTACCTTTAGGAAAAAAACATCGTTTGGATGACGCACAACTTCATTTGTGTTCTGTAGGATAATCTTTTTCTGCCTGATCCTGATTCTGTCGACACCGTCACATATCATTGTTTGCAAATTCTAGCGCAAACAAACACTCAATAGGTTTTTGTTCTCTATACATGATGCCTTGTGCAAATGTTTTATTCTTCCTATTTGTGGAAGTAGTATTTCTTTGTTTGTAAAAGTCATATAACATTATGCTGTAAATTTGACACAGAAAAAAATAACTCGAGAAAATGACACGAGAAAGAAAATTAATAAGACAGGATAATACTATTTTTTTTTACTTGAATATAAATATAATAGTCCTCTTTATATAAGCAATATTTTACGCACACACACACACACACACACACACATATATATATATATATATATATATATATATATATATATATATATATATATATATAAAACTGTATTATAAATGCTATTGTTGTTTCTTGTTTATTTTATTTTATTTATTTTGTTATTTGATACTTTTTTTAATTAATTAATACAATATTTAAAGCATTAAAAGTATGATTTTATTCCATTTAAGTTTAAGGAAAAGTATATCTATCAATATGTGTGTATGTGTTTATTTTTATTAATGCATTAAATTTAGTTTTTTCATTGGTTTTGTTGTTCTGCTTTGTTTCTTTATTTTACTATTAATTTTGTTAATTTTCCATTATTTATTTTAATTAATTTTTTAAAACTCTATATTAATTCTTTTTGTGGCTATTTAAAAGGACAAATCTTTTGTCTTAATATGTTCCTGAACGTTGTAAACAAATAATAGCTATAAAAAATAGCTGTCATTAAAATTGTCATAAACACCACGCAGAATATGCCGTGTTTTATTTCAGCTGCTCATGTGTTGTGAACAAGTCTTGGCCTGCTTTTCAGAATCTCTTGACCGAAATGATCCCAAACGAGTCCCGGTCTTTCTTTCAACTCGAACGGCGAGCCTCAACATTGAAACGCAAAAAAACCTTATCCGTGCTCTAATTGACTGTAAGAATCACAATCTAATTTCCGCCCTCGGCGACCGTCGAGAGACATGTGTCCTCACTCGCGGCGGCTTTGCTCGAACTCAGCGGTTTTACGCGTAATCCGACGCGCTCGTGAAGCATTACGGGCCTTAAGCGTGACATTTGCGGGATGGAAGCGTAATTGCACCCTCATTCTGTCTCTGTTCTGTGCATGTTTGCTGCATTGTCGCGGAGTGTAGCAGTGGCCTCTCCTCCTCCTCTCCTGGTGCGCTCTGGGGGCGGGCAGACTGGAGAGACGCTTGCATTAATAATGCAACGCTGCCTGGAAACCGAACGCGCTGCAGTGAAGTGCTGTGTGGAATGCTAAAGAGGCATTTGTTTGTGTGTCGCCCGCTCGCATCCCTCCCCGTCCTCTAAAAGCACTAGTGCTATCATCCTAAGTTGTACGCGTGTGTGTGCGTGCAGCTCGGCAGAAGCGAGTTTCCTAGGGGCCAAAAGTCTAGCCTCGCTCGTTCCATATGTGTCTTTGTTGCTGTATTGACAGATGACATATCGACGCGCTTTGAAGGTTTTGAGCGACGGCTCTGTATTGTGTTTTAGATAGTCGACAGTGAGAGTTAAAGGAAAGCACAATTATCAGGCGTTCTAGCATCTTCAGCTACCGAGAAAGTCTCAGTGTGAGCTTAAACATACAATCACAGCCACACACAAACACACATTAACCACATTGTGGGGTCTGTGGTAGGAGGATGTTTACTTTCCATTTACTTTCTTACTGAGGCGACTGATAGTATTTTCAAGCTGTTTTTCGGCTGTTCTTTGAACAGGAGATTTCTCTGCGGCTTACCTGGTGCGACGCAACAAGTTTCCGGCGTCAAGCGAAAGTGAAAATGCTGTGTGAAGAGACTGATTCACAGGCAGTCAGAAGATATTTGATGTATTATGTATGAGGTCCTGCACCGTCTTCCCCGTCACTAATGGCTTCTGTCGCTCATGTTGTTAAAAGTTATAGTTTTTCATTTTTAATGCATTTTATATGATATTTTTTTAGTTTGTCCCCTACATTTTAGAGCCGGAAAAGTTAATGTTCTAATTGGTATAGTTTAAAACATTTCAGCAAAGTCGAGTTTTATTGCTATCTAGTTCCATATTTATATATATTCCATATATATTCCAGGCTGGTTATAAAAGTTTAAAGCCGTTCCAAAGCTTGGGGTCAGTTTCAAAAACTTCAAAAGTGACAGTAAAGACTTTTTACGTTGTTAGGAAAGAACAGCATTTATAACTTTCAATTTCTCAAAGAATCACGAAAAAACGACACAGTTTTCACAAAAGCGACTAAAACAGCACTGATTTCTCGAGCATCAAAATAGCATATTACACTAAAGATTAAAGTAATATAATATAATAATAATAATATTAAAATGCTGCCCTGTTGAGCAGAAGAGACAAAGACAAACAACAAACTTACACACCGTAAAAATTTAAGTGCATTTAAAAAGTAAAATTAATTTTGGTTTAGTATTAAGGTTCTGAAAAAGTGTATTTGTAAAAGCTTATTTTTGGAACAGTTAGTTAGAGTAAAAAACAAAACATTATTTCTTTGCATACATACATGTCTGAATTGCATTACTTTATTTGAATGGAATTTAATGGAGTCTTGCAATTAATATAAGGTCATACAAAAGCATTTTTATCAACGAATTGGTGCGCGCACACACACACACACACACACACACACACACACACACACACACACACACACACACACAAAGCCCTATTTATACTCTAAATGAATTGACTGTAAAAACCACAATCTGAGAATAACAGTCTAATTCTACTTTCTGTTTACTCTAGAATGCTTTTTTTTTTTATTAAATTAGTATTTTATTAGATAAAATATATGATCACTCCAACAAATTGTGATGTGTCCAAACAATTTAAGATGTTACTGAATTCCCAATCTTGCCAAAAAGTTGTGGATATTTTAGTCTTCTTCCATTCAAGTAGATAATAAACAGATACTTTTAGTTGCAAAAATGGCCATCAAGTTAAGTTAATTTGCCTTAAAAGGGCTTCAAACTTACAGCTATTCTCAAATTATGACATGATATAGTTCCCAGGGAACATGCAGACTAAAAATTCACTTTGGATGAGAGCGTCTACCGTATAGCAACCCCCGAAATCTGTTTTGCGCCTAAATTTGGGGATGTTTAATGTTTATTAAGCGTTCTGAAGAAGAAGTAAGTCCGGTTTGGTTTGGCCCACATGCCCTTTTTTCACGTCCATGTATATTACAGCAAGTCAATACCAATTAATCTTCACAGAGTAATCCAGAACATTGCATTGGTAATCCACTCTCGCCTTAAGCATTGTATTGTGCACTGCAGCCTTATCCATCTATGCGTTTCTAGTAGCCATGCCCGGAGGCAAAAAAAAAAAAAAAAAAAAAAAAATACAGTCCTTGTGGCACGATTTCATTAATGCACCACTTTATTAAAGCATTTTAATACACTGAAGAAACACTTAAAAATAAATAAATAAAACAGAATAGTAATAAAAGACAATTTACAGCGGGAAGAGCAGCACATGATGTATTTTCCCTTATTATTCATGCATTTGTTGACATAGGAACAAGACAATGGGAGCGCGCAAACACTTAGTATAATCAAGTGCTCGCCCCAGGACAGGAATATAATTCCTTAATGCCTTGCTTTCCATTTCAATTTTACACCATTTATAACCTCGAAAGAGTAATGCTTTTTTGAGCGCTCGTGAATCGCGGCCGCTAATGAACGCGCTTTTAAACGCGCGCTTCGTAAATATAATCCGCGTGAAGAGAAACACGCGGCCTCGCGCTCGGAGGCCCTCGGAGGAGATTCACGGCGCGGTCGCCGGAGAAGATCACCCACTTCTAATGTACGTCCTGTGGGGTAACGCTATAATCACAGTAACCTGGATATATCACCGGGATGAGCAGATTGATAGGTTGTCGCGAAGATGATTGCGCTTTGAGACCGGAGAGGGTGTCGCTCGCAGTACGGCGGTACATTAAGTCGGGGAGTAATTTTAGCGTTATGGCGCGTAACGGGGTCGCCGCAGTTTAGTTGCGACGCTTTCGGAGTCTCGCGCGCGCGCCGCCGGAGGGGATCAGGAACGAGCAGCGCGCGCATATATCCGTGTTTCGGGGACGATAAGGAACGATTCATAAAGAACACCAAAGGTTCCCGTGGAGGTTTTGAGTATTTGGCTACAAGGAAACGCAATGCTAGGTGTGTTTAAATGCGATCTAATAGGCTTTAAAGGGTTAGTTCAGCCAAAAATGTTGTCATTGATTACTCGCTTCATTAAGACCTTGCTTCATCTTCAAAACACAAATTAAAATATTTTTCGATGAAATCTGGGAGATTTTTGGCCCTCCCATAGACAGCAACGCAACTAAAATGTCCAGAAGGTCCAGAAACGCGCGGTTATTGATAAAACTGTCCATGTGACATTAGTACTTCTTCATGTTTGCGAATATTTTTTGTACGCAAAGAAAACAAATATAACAAAGGCCTACTTGGGCTGATACGTGCTGGTGTTTTTATTATTATTATTATTATTATTATTATTATTATTATTATTATTATTATTATTATTTTAGCCCATTATTAAAGTTTTTTTATTTTATTTATTTATTTATTTATTTTTTTGTTTTGCAATATTTTTGTTCCCGCTGTGGAGCACCTATAGTCTTGCTTTTGATTATATGATGTGCCCCTGCTCTAGATATTTTTTTCTTTGACTATTACAAAAATAACATCATTTATTCACCATATTCTTGACTTAACGTTTTGGGGACACTTAATTTTCATTGATTATTGCTGACTTGATACTATTTAACCGAACTTAGCTGAACAACGGCGTCCCTGAATTCATAAATAAATTCATAATAAAATGCCTTTTACTAAAAATGAAGTGTTTCACTTTGTCATTTTACCTAACTGACGCACTATTCTCTTGTTTGATACTGTAAAGTAGTTTGAGACAGTCTTTATTGAAATAAAGGTTTTCCAACATGAGGGTGAGTAATTAATGGCATAATTTCCGACCCATTTAATTCAATTCAGGTATTTTGTTACATGTCAGTCTGTAATTAGACTGAGATATTATCTAGCGAGCTATATCTTTCTGTTTCAGTAAAAAGAACCGATTCAAAAGAGTCATTATGGAATTGCCGTACACTGGTCGCGCTTATTTTATTTTGTTCGCTTAAAATAACATTTTTAGTTGTTTGTTTCAGGAATTTCACTACACTGGATGTGCTTTAAGGGTTTATTTTATAAATCAATGCAGCTGCGTGTGTTAGATTCATTTCTCATTCTAAGAGTAGTTTGTTCAGAATCTGACTACATTGGTGTTTGATTCAAACCGTACAGTTCATAGGAGTCGTTTGTCCGGGAATCTTTCTGTATGTTCTTGATTAGAGTGAAAAGAACTGACTCGTTGTAGCATCTGACCACATTGAACACTATATTTTTGATTGCTTAAAACGAACATGTTTCCAAGAGCAATTCTGTTGTGATTCACTAAAATGAATCAGGCTGACCTGGTTGTGCCGTATGTTTTTTTTATTTTGCAACTTTGCCAAAACGAACCAGTTCGCAAGAGTCACTCGTTTGAGAACATCCTCAAAGCTCAAAAGTCTCAGACCTTGTTTGGACCCCTCTGTAGAGTATTAGCGCCGAACTTTTAGCATCTTGTTAACGTCAACCGTTTCTTTTTCTGTTAAAAGAATGAATATTTCAAAAGGGGATGTATCGTTCACGATTTAGTGCAAAACTGAATCAGCGGAGACTCCAGCCGCCTGTTTGCCCACAGGGCAGCTTTGGCGTGATGGGAGAGGACGCTAGTGTGTGTGTGTGTGTGTGGACAGCGGCTAGATAACAGCGAAACAAAGCTGTTTCGGCAGAGAGATGACTTAATGTGTGCAGACAGACAGAGTCACTGACATACTGGTGCTGTGTGAAGTGATGCCAAAACAGGGATAAATCTTAAATGTGCACACTGTGATATATTTATAGTTTTTTTTGCTTAGTTTGTATGAATTAATGCAGGGCTCTTCAAACTTTAAATACCTTGCGTTAATGTTTTGCCGTATTGTACAGTGTGTGGGTCAAAGACAAACCATAGGGTTTAACCATAACCATTTTTTACTCATTTAAAATGCAGTAAAAATTAATATGCTTATTTATTCTTTTATATATTTTAATACGGGTCAGAATAAGCGTGTTGTTTGAATCGGTACATGGATATTGTGTTACACAGTGCAACATTATTTCAACCAAATTTCGACGTTTTATTCTGCGAATGTGTGTGTGTGTGTGTGTGTGTGTGTATCCATGCTGTTAAAAATAAATGCTATCAATAGAATAAAACGAGTCTTTAGAAAGCACAATGAAGATGTTATTTTTATCAAATGTGTTCAATATAAATCCCTAAAAATTGCATTTTTTTTTTTTTTGCCGACCCCCAGGCACCTCCTTAAGGCCCTTAGCGTGGAGATCCCGGGCCCCGCTTTGACAACTTCTATATACTAATTGAATTAACAGACAGCTTTCCATGTAAGTAAAACCATTTATATGCATTCGTGGGTTTTATGGTTCAAAGCGTTATTTGTTCATTTTTATCACGTTTTAGATAAAAATAGATGTCAATATAAAAGCGCGTCGGACTTGGAAATCATTTAAATGTCTTACCAGGATGCCTTTACACTGTTTAGACTTTGCCAGGATCACTTCGCACCGATTCTTATCACTTTAGGTATTGTTATGTATCGCACCATCCTAATGAACTGCACAAGACTAACACGTCTAAATGTGGGAAGGTGTCAGCGCTGATAACGGCCTGAAAAAATGTCTTTTTAACTCCAGTTTTTTTTTCTCGAGTTGTGAAGTCGAAGATGCCGTTCCGCTGACACCCTTGACTTCGATACCTTAGCCGTGCGTGCCGCCTTCTCTTCGCTCCATTATCCGTGAAAGATGACTAACACGTTAATTTTAACACTGTAAATATCACAAAGGTTAAAGGCATTTCGAAAAACGACCTCGCAGATGACGTCAGCCGACCAGGAAGGTGATATTTCGATTAGCGAACGCAAAGGCGAACGCGATTCGAGACCGTAAAAAGACCAGAAACGTGTAAAGAAAGTGAATCGGGGTCAGCTTTTAACATTAAAGCGGCCGTCTAAGTGTCTTTTGTTCGGCGTGAGAACGTTTATTATCACTGTCTGCCAATCCCACAGAAGCTGTCTAGTTCCGGATCCTGCCAATGTCGTATAATTAATTTAAAACCGGCTGTATAATCCTGGAATGATTCTTTTTGTCTGATTGACACTGTATTTTAAGCACATATGCTTTTTGATCTACCAGAACGTGTAATAAGAGCGCCGAAAACCCTAACCTGAGGAAACCGAGAAGAAAGAAGTCAATATGGCCCTTGTCAGTCAGCAAACTGTAAGTTGGTGACCACAAAGACGTTCAAATTATGGAGAACTTTTAGTAGCTTTTTAGTGCCTTTTTACTGCACATGAGTCAATGTCAGTCATTTCTGTAGCTTTTCTCCCTTTTATAGGTGAAGCGACCTAGACATGTCATATTCATTATAGTGCTTTCCATTTGAAATCTTTCCATTTTCAATTTCAATTTCTGACACATTAAAAGATCACTTAAATCCAAATACTAATTAGTTGCGATTTTTTTATATTTTAAAAAGTTGCCACTATCCCAGGTTTTAATTAATTGATTTATCTTTTTCGAAGCGGTATAACTTCTTTATAGTGATGCATTGTAATGAAATAACATCGGTTAACTTTCGCAAGTGTTCTGAAGCATGAACATAATTTGATGAAAAGGCACTGCACTTATTTAAACAAATATTCAGTAAAAACAATTGTTAAATATTGCTCCAGTTAAAAAAAAAAATCATATTAAGTTTCATATTTTACTATATTTAGTAACAGGCGTTTTGAAATACAAAAACGTCGTAAATTGTTAAGAAACTGAATGTGAAATATTTATTTAATTTTAAAAAAAATGTTCAATGATTTGATATTTTACTATATTTAATATATAATAATGTGTTGCACTTTAATATTTTTGTGCAGTCATTATGTGATAAAATGTTTGAAAGAACAGATCTGTTGAATCTGTTATTGATTTTAATGCATATTGCTAAATAAAAAATATATATTTTTATAAAAAAGGTAAAAAAGTGTGTTTATATATTTAGAAAACTTTGTTCCATTTCTGTATTCTGTTATGTTGCATCTTTCATCTTTAATTTTGAGACCACGCCTCTTCCCCGTCTTGTGTGTGCGCCGCACGTCTGTACGACAGCCTGCAGTTTTTCCACGTGATGAGGAAATATTATTGTATTTACCAGTTTTCCGTTTCAGGTATGCTTATATATGTCCATATGTCCTTACGCTGTAATGATGCTATCAATCACGCGCCTCGAATCAGTCTGTTTAGAAACTAAAATATGTAAAACAGACATTTTCACATGCTGAGAGATAAGCAGAAAGTATGGTGTTAAAAAATAAATGAAGCAGTGGATGATAAGCTATCCTCCGCTGTTTTACGTTTTTATTTAAGCTCCATAGATGAAAGGCCTGTTCAGAGCATTCTCTTGTGTTTGATGTTAACAGGGACTATTTTAAGGACTATATATAGTCCATACTATATTTATATATATACTGTATATATATATATACTATATATATATATATATATATATATATATATATATATATATATATATATATATATATATAAATACATACACACACACACACACACATTATTTCTTTCTTTTTTTGTGCGTTTTTAAATACAAATGTGGATCCATTTATATGCTAAAAATACAGCAATACAGCAAAAACAGTAATATTGTAAAATATACTAAACATCATATAAAGTGTATTCATGCAATGTAAAGCATATATACATGTACACACACACATACATGTATATATATATATATATATATATATATATATATATATATATATATAGATAGATATACATACTAATATATTTGTACTCTGTTAGTTTTGTATTAGTTTTTATGTAAAAAGCGCATGACATATATTCGGTCATCGAATTTTAGAGCTGCTCTCTGAGTGTTGTCGCGCTCCAGAGAGAAGCACATCTTACATCACTGGCCGTCATTATGACTTCATAATGGCTCGAACCCTTTCCCCAGCCAGAGAGAGCAGCCAACTCTCATCCGAGAGGCTTCACTGCCAGAGCTTTTTATCTCTCAGCCCTGGCTGCTTTGATCCACTGATGTGCGGAGTGAAATGTCTTATAGATGTAGGCACCGAGATGATGTCAAATATCAAAGGCATTCAATAGTACTACTTTGTTTTGTTGGCTTACAGTTGAAAACCTCTATATTCTTTCCTCGCGTTCGTTTTTTCCGCCAAAGTGTTTTTTTTTCTTCTATTGCTTTTCTGCACCTGTACTGGTGAAAGAAAATAATTAGCGGGATGTATGCTAAATAAATCACAGATTAGAGATGAAATAAAGAGGAATGGGTCGTGGATAAGCAAAGGATAGCAATATCCTGGTGGCAAGGTGACCATGTCCGTTTCATATTAAGATGGCATGACATTTAAATGTCAAATTGGAGCTGCTTGTTTGCGTTAAACACGCCTGCAGATTATACGCTGGTCAGGACGGACACACGTCAGTGGAACGGGAGGTCTGCCTTTAAAAAAAACGCGATCGACCACTTTCCGAGCGCAGTTATCTGGCAGCCGATCAAACGCAGATGGAGCAGAGCGAACCTTCGGGCAGCTGGAGAGGGTTTATCTACAGCGCTGGTTATCCGTGGGGAGATGACTATCTGTTTTGGTCAAGTCCTTGATATTTGTTTCTGATACAAGCCCCCAACATGCTTGTGTACCTTGACTGTGACCTGAGCAATCTATAACCTTGATCGCGCTGAAAGAAATCGATTGAGATAAAGTACAGTATGCAAGGGCATAGGTTTGGCTTTAACGCTGGTAGAGACATAAAAAAAAAAAAAAAAAAATATGTGAAATATACATGCATCTCATGTTTTTCTACACATTAAAATTGCTTTATTAAAAAGTAAAAAAAATAAAAAGTAGAATACAGATATAGTTGTAATAAGTAAATATATATATATATATATATATATATATATATATATATGTATATAAAATTCAATATAATATTATTGTTGAAAATTGTACATTTAATTAAGTAAATACATTGTCAAATTTCATTTTAAATTAAATGCTTAAATTATGTAAATGAAAACTCATCATAAAATATCAGATACTTAAATCACAACTGCAATTGTTAGAAAACATTTTAAATAATAGAAACTTGCTGCAAAAATCTTTTCAAAGATTTGCATAGAAAAACACACAAATGACAAGGAAAACTATATATATATATATATATATATATATAAAACATACAAAATATATGCAAAAATAAATGACTAAAAGCTGTTGAGTGAGTTGTAATATAAAATTTTGGGTGCTTTTAAAATATTGAAAAAACTAATCTGATTATAGAATACTTTAGCAAATCAAATCATTTTATATATATTTATATATTAATTATACAAACTCATTAAAGGTGCAGTCAGTTTGTAAAATCTTGATTTTCTCTAACGTCTCATGTCTAAATACAAGCAAGAGAGGAGATCTGTGCAATAAAGTCCGTGCAGTAATAGTAGAATGATAAAAGAGCACTCGTTCCCTATCTTTCTCTCAGTGATAGTGTAATGGAGTGGGGCTGGTCTGTCAGCTCAGGTTGGCTGTTACGCTGGACAGTCTTTGCCCTGAAAACAAATGATCTCGCAGCGAGCCAGAGGCCCACACTTTTAGATTGCTGATTAGTACACAGGACATCCAGTCCCAAGATTCACAGATCAAATCTGGCTCTGAGCAATGATAGTAACACTGGGCCCAGAGGGGAGGACTGAAGCTACTGTTGAAAATGACTTCTGAGGGCTTCAGAACACAGTGCTTGGGATTAGAACGGCTTCTGCAGCCTTCTGTTGGAGTCCTCACACCAGGGGAACTCTATCCTCAACTATGGGGAAATTAGACGAAGAATCAAATGTGAGAAGAAGCTAAATGGCTGATGTTTCAACACAAGATATATTTAGGTGTTGTTTATTTTGTGTCGTGTTTTCAGTTATGAAATAATTATTTATATATATAAAAATTAGATACTAAAAACATACTATTTTAAATTTTAAAATCTGTGATTGTAAAAAATATCAGTAAGATATTTGGTCTGTAAATATCGATAAGTCTTTCTACTTTAATTAGCATGTTTCATTTTTAATGCAGTGTTTCCATTGCAATAATATAATAATTCAGGAAATTGCCTGCAGTTTCTGTGTGAAAATGCTTTCATAGTAAATGTAATTTACTATGAAAAAAAAATACAGTAAGATTTAAATAAAATAAAAATAAATCATTTAATTTGATATTAAATGCTTATATTTTGTAAATTAAAACACAGTACAAAAATATAAGACACCCAAATAGCATCATAATCACTACTGCAATTGTTAGAAATATTTATTTATTTATGCTAAGGATGCATGGCGATAACTAATAAATGGTAAATAATATTCATATTAAAAAAAATTGACATTTTTCTAAATAAAGTGTTTTTAAGTGTTATAATTTTAAGATTTTAAGTAAGCGTTAAAGTGTTGTGCTTTGGCACAAGTATGCACAATGCATTGTGTGCATAAAATATTTGTCATATAAGAATATAAAAATTCCAACAATGGTCTGTTACCAATATGGGTTTATGTTTGCAAATATCACTTGTGTATGCCTAAGAGCTGCGTTGGCACGTTTTGTGTTTCCGTGTTTGTCACCAGAGTCTTAAAAGAGAGCTGTAACGCGTGTTGCATTTTGTCACCTAATGTGGCATCTTCAGCACAAATGTCAGAAGAGATTGAGAGTGACATTCAGGAAGCCATGCTGAAGAAGACGACGCTGCATATTAAAAGGCTAGAAAAGGTTAGGCGTCAGCCCGGGATTGAGGGAAATACTGGCTCCGCAGTCAAAAGGGAATACCGGAGAGAGATTGAGGGAGAGATTGTAGCCTGTGTTTGATGGCGAAGCCTATTGAATTAAAAGAGTCGCTCGGATCGTCTCGAGAAGTCGGAGCGGGATGACGGCCGTGATTCGGGGTGACAGGTGACCCGGGATGACCGGGTTCATCCACAGACGTAATTAAATCATGAGGTGGGGTGTGTTCGGCGGCGGGTTAAAGAAATATTGAGAGATGTCAGCTGGAAAAAAGGCAAAAAAGTGAATCATGCTTTACTTTTACATTTTACAGTGTCCATGTTACATATACAGTATTGATACTCGACTGCTGTAGTAATATCAATAACAACGTGCATTTACAAGCAGCTCCTTAAAATCATTGGACATTAAGCAGGCAGACATTGATTATCGTGCAGAGTAACATGAAGACAGTAAAGCAAATGCGATTTTGTGCTTGAATTATTAATCATTTATGTTCTTTCTTGTTTATACCAATCTAAACTATTCCAGAATGTTATATTGTATTATATAAATATTATATTATAGTATATTTTTAAGAGCTGTCACATGATTAATTGCATCCTAAATAAAAGTTTTTTATCACGGTGTAATATTTAATATGTAAACAAATACACACATATACACAGCACATATTTTAAAAATATTTACGTATATGCATATATTTATATATATATATATACTGTATATACATTTATATTCATATAATTTATCATAATATAAACGTAACATATTTTTCTTAAATATTCATATGATATGTGTGTATTTATATATACATAATAAATATATACAGTACACATACATATACTATGTGACAGCACAAATAATATATTTCATTTCAAAATTAAATATATATAATATATTTTATATATAAATATATATAAATTATATATATAAATATAATAATATATGTTATTTTATGTAATATAATATATGTAAATAATTCATTTTAATTATGGTTGTTCTAATTTTTAAATTAAAGTTGCTACTAAAAGCAACTAAAACATTATACATATATGTACATATATATTATACATTATTTTTTTATATATATATATATATATATATATATATATATATATATATATATATATATATATTATTTTATTTATATTGTCAAATAGATTTAATTTTTAATTTTTAATTTAATTTTATTTCATCTTATTTTTCATTCATCAGTCTCAGTTCACTCTTAATGTCTCCACATGTTATTCAGTGATGACAGTGTTTGCTTGTAAGAGAAACTCAGCGTCTCAAATAATGATATCTTAAGTTTAATGAATGAATCCATTACCATTTTCTGAGCAACTAAATAACACAATTTCAGGGTATACGCTATTATTCACAAAAACAATAACCTAAAAGAATTATCATCTTCATGAGGCCCTTAGAAGCGTTAAGCATTAAGCTAATTAGAACAAACAATCAAACCAAATAATTGGAGTTGGTAGATTGGAGTTTTTGGAGTCTGTTGAAAAAAAAAAAAAATCCCACAGGACATTTAAAATAGTGAAATGCGTACAGGCCTTTGCAGGCTCTCTGGCTAATTATCTCAATTGGTTTATGGAAAAAAAAAAAAACTCATTTCATAGAGGGTTTCGCCCATGTCAGTGCTTAGTGTTTCCTTCCTGTTGCAATATAATAGCTTGTACAACTTTGTACAAGATGTCACAACTTAATAGAATGGGTTGGATGATGTGAACGTTAATAAGGCAGTGAGGTGTTAATGAGGTTGAACACCGCACAGAAAGGCCAACAATTTTAAAAATGGACACTGCCGGAGGGCTGCTTCCCTCAGGAGGGGCTGACTAACTATATCCTGATAAAGATTGTGTTGCTGACAGAAGCTAAATTGCTCAGGTTGCTCTTTCATAGCTCAGGAGAATTCATGGAGCTCTCTGTAACATTTAGATCAACCGTTTCTCAGACGAGACCGTCACATTCAGCAAAAGCAGATCATTATTAGAACATTTGATTCTAAAAGAGTTGGGTAAGAACTGTTTGAGTTCATATTGAGATCTCTGACTTTTTATTGGAGATTCTGGAAAATTGGAGCAATCTAGAAGATGTGTAAGATCACAGGGGTCTTTTTTTGATCAGGAGAAACATTTTAGAAGAAGCTGGTTCTTCATTTGATCTTCTTGCTGTCAATGAGATTCATTCAAGACCAAGTGACCTGGCGATGCTTTCCAAATTATTTCAGTTCCGCGTTTTTGATATATTTCAGCATTTCTCTTATTTGAAACATCTAAGTCTATCTTGAAATAAATATCGTGAAACTTGTTGAATCAAGATGTTTTAGTTTTGGTGTCAAGGGAAATAGGCTTAAAGAAACACATGGGAGTCTTTTTCTCAGGAGAAACATCTCAGAAGTAGCTGGCTCTTCGGTTAAAGGGTCATGAATCCCTAAAAGGCATTTTTTGAGATATAATGAGGGCTTGCATGGAGTATACATGTCTAGTATTAAGGAAAACATGGTTATTTTATCATTTTTGGAACAATTTCGTTCTTCTGGTTCAAAAAATAATGTTGCGTCACGAAAAGTGGTTACCATATCTAATGAGTACGTCTCTACATCATCAGTTTTTCCAAGATAGTCTCAGTATTATTCATGAGCATGAACTCTTACCATCCAATCACTGAGCTGTATTATGCATGAGGTCGTCTTACAGCAGAGAATTCAGATCTCCCGAAAGATATTCGCGCTGTCAGTTCATATCTGTGAACATGATTGCAACAATATTTAATAAGTAACAACACATGGAGCTCGCATGAGAGAGCGGTTTCTGTCATGATGGGTTTAATAACACTCACTGCTTGGATCATAGTTCATATCCGGAACGGAGCAAGCGTTTGTGAGTATATTTCATATTCTCTTATGCTCCAAACATGAATCGCATTTGTGCACATACTATACCTTCCTCGAATCAGATATGCACAGATACAACGGTACATCTGGTCATGTGGCGGATTATTGTGATACACAGCAAACAATGATATACACCGAAAATCCAATCCAAATAAGAGTAAACTACATAACTAAGCCTTTATTCATTCTGTTTTAAATATATTTCAAAATTCATCTATCTTTACTTTAAATCTAAATTTACTTTGAGAACTCCATTGTTTGCAATTTTATCTAACATGAGACAACTGAGGAGAAACATCTGAAACTTATTTGAAACTTCAAGTAAATCTAAGTTGGAGCTCCCTTAAGGAAATAGTTCACTCAAAAATGAAAATCGGATGTTCATCTGCTTAACCCCAGGGCATCCAAGATGTAGGTGACGTTCTTTATTTACTACAAACCAAGCACAAAGAAAGATTTTTAATTCAGACTATTGCAGTCTGTCAGTCATATAATGCGTCAATGGGCACATGATCTGTGAGAGTAAAAAAACATACACATATAAATCTTCACAAATCTTCCTTTGTGTTCTGCTAAAGAAACAAAGTTACCTACATCTTGGATGCCTTTGGGGTAAGCAGATAAACATCAAATATTGGGTGAACTATCATGATTGGGTGAGGTCTTCTTTAAACCATGAAAGATTCATGGTTTTCCTGAGGAGACACATGTGAGAAACATCTCAGGAGAAACATCTGAAAAGCAGGAGACATGAGAGGAGGTAGAAGACCAAACTAAAGCAAGAGTTCCATAAGGTCTTTCAAAACATTCGACATTCGATTGCAAACTTTGGTATCCTATCAAACTGGAGCAAAATATCTCATTGGAAACTCTAGACGAGACACATGAAATATCGTTCTCAGGAGAAACATCTGAGAACTGGCAGACTTGTGTACTGTACTCTGTTTGCCGTTGTACTCCAGGAGAAGCGGTTGAGATCCTGATTTGTTTATTTCCTGCAGGCCCTCAAAAACAGGTTGTTTGGGCCGGTGTTTTTTTATAGACGCGTGCATCCAGTCAGCGAAAGCCGTGTGCGTGATTAAGCAGTCATCTCTCACAGCTGTCTCCACATCAGTGAAGCGGTTGCCAAGGCAAAGCAGAGGATCAGACAGCAGGTGCGTTCTGAACAGCAGCCACCGGCTCTTGTTAGGCTTTCTTAAGAGGCGGGAGGTCGGCATGGCCTCTCCTGTTGTATCTTCTGAGGCGGCCCCTCTTATTGCGGCTCCACCGGTGGGTAATTAACAGCTCACCTTTCCAGTCCAACAGGTTCGTACTGGTTTCCAGCAGAGGGGGGCAGGTAATTAGATAGGAAGCAAGGTGATAAGGAGGCAAAGCGAGACGTACCACCACATACAGGCAGAGAGCGTGACTGAACCCGGGATAAACATTGGATTAAGGGAGGAGACAAAGGAAAGTATGATCACATAATTTGCATCAAGTGTCTAGTGTCAAGTTTGATGACATGTTTGGAAATGACAGGAAAAAATGAGTTTGTAAATGTTTTTTTTTTAAACTCGTTTCCAGTAAATATATCTAAAATGTACCTGAAAAGCAGCACTGAAAAAACTTATGTGAATAAGCGTATTTAGCACTGGCTGATTTTCACTTAGTTAGTTTAGTTATAGTTATTTTCACTGAAAATATTGAAACTTGTTGACACTATTGACCATTTTACTGACCATATTTCGGCCATGGTATCAAAAAATAAACAAATAGATAATAAATATAATTGCAACTTTTTAATCACAAAATTTTTTTTAAAGAAAATTTGAAATATAACATTACAAATTTGAGGATAAAAGAATTTTGAGATTAAAAATTGCAATTACCCCTTTTTTTGAGGCAGAATTGATAAAAAGTAAACTCTAAATTGTGAATATTTCTTGGAATTTTATTGTGAAAAAAATCACAATGATTTAGTTAGTTAGTTAATTAGTTATCGTTAGAGAAACCATCTTCAAAAAAAAAAAAAAAAATTGTTCATGATTTCTGAAGAATTGTGTGACACTGAAGCTTCAAGTAATAAATTACATTTTAGAAATTATAGATGTAATATATTTATAAATATAATTATTAATTATATTTATATTGTAAAATAAAAATGGATGAAAAATGAAAAACTTATCGTTTAAATACACCTCTGGATCACAAAACCAGTCATAAGGGTACATTTTTCAAAAATGAGATTTATACATCATATGAAAGATTGGACAATATTTGTCCAAGATACAACTATTTGAACATCTGGAATCTGAGAGTGCAATCTAAATCTAAATACATCGGCTTCTAATGTCTGACCGGAGAGTATCTAACTTTTGTAAAGTTGTTTAACATACTGAAGAATATGTTATATCTGTAAACAACAATTTCAAAGACCCCTAAATGAATATGAAAGAAATAAAGGAAGTCGGTGTAGTCGAATAAACACTGCTACCGATATAGAAAAAAGAAGCAAGGTCAGTAGTGAGATGGTGCCTTTAGAGCTTCGTTATTGTCAGCTGTGTGCCGGTACAGTACTGCGTCTCTTCAAAACCGTCTAAAGTACTGATCACACATCCTTCTGTTCTTCACACAAACCTGCAGGTTACTTCAGCGCCGGCCTGTCCTTGAGTTCCCAAGATCCCCTTTCATTGCGTGTCATTGAAAGAGAGCCACGTGAATACCATTTAAGGTCCATATAAAACCTCCGGCTTTTTAAATGTAAATGCGTCTCTGTTGATGGAGCTCTCACATATGTATGAATTGAAAACTGCGAGATGAGGTTTCATTTACGTGTAGCTATCACATCCTGAACGACGTTACCATAGCAATGAAAATATTTACGGTGGCGGGAATGCACTCTGAACACCAATCTAAGCTGCATTCAAACCAAGGAAGCCTGGAGAAAGCTATCCGTTAGCGTTTTTCGTTCATCTCCGTGACAGCGATCGCCCAGAACGTCCGCTCGAAGACGTTTTTACAGCCAATCAGCTAAGCCGTAGAGCAACGAAGCCACGCCCCCTTTGCTTAGACTGTCTGGGAATAGTTTTTTTTTTTGACTGACACTGACTCGAACAGCAGAAGGCTCTTTTCTGCCGGTTTGAATAGCTGCTGAAAAGGCCTGTTTTGGCAACGACTAAAGTATCCACAAGTTAATGCTACGTTGGTGGAGCGTCGAATCTGTCTCGGAGTGATGCATCAAGAGAGGGATTTAACCCCCGAAGATGAGACGGTGCCAGAAATCGACTCTGGTTCAAAGGCCCTGACAGTCACTCACGCAGCTGCTAAAAAAATGAGTCAGTCAGTCAGTTTAGACAGCGTCAAGTTGCCAAACAGCATTATTTTATGAAATAGGACATGGCAAACAAAACAAGTCTTTTTAACCTTGTTTTATACCAATTTTAAACGAATAGTTTCCGATAGAATATATGAAAGTCACATTCAAAGCATTTTAAAAAATGTAATGGAAATTTGAATGTTTTGACAAGGAAAAAAAAAAAAGGTTAAAATGGAAATTCAGCTTTTTCCACCAAGACCATCAATTTTAACACTAGTTATGTGTTTTTGCGTGTGTTGTTACCTGGGAAACAAATTTGGCTTTTTTTGATATGAAATATGAGACGTGATGTGTGAAGAAAACAAAGCAATATCACTTGTTAACAGAATTCTTATTATGAATAATTTCCAATAAAGCTGTAAAAAAAAGTGTAGACCCTGTACAAAGTGTGAAGACATAGTTTATGGATGAAATATTTGGTGATTTTATTTTTAAAAAAGTAATGGTTGCATGTCTTCAAATATAAAACAGAAATTGCATTTTTTTTTTTTTTAAATAGACGGTTTGTAGTTTTTCAGTTAAATTTTATTTGCATGTTTTCAAAAATTGACTTTAATTTTGATTAAAGTTTTAGTAATTATCTTGTGTCTATATTTTTAATGTATTATTTCAGTTTGTGTTTGTTTAAAGTAACAAATATGTTTGGCTACATTTTTTAAAGGTCCTTGCTGTTAACAAATCATTAATTATGTCTTAATCACGCCTCGACAAGCTTATTAATAGTTAGTTGTTAAAATGAAGTGTTAGGTAGAATTAGGGATGTGGAATATGATCATGCAGAATATGTTCTACATAAGTACTAATAAAGCCTAGGTTATTAACAGGCATGCTGATAAGCAACTAATTAATAATAAGAACTCTCCCCTGTACTGAAGTGTTACCGAATGTTTTTAGTTATTATATTTTAGTATCAGTTAACTATCCCTAGCTGGACATCGTTAGTAGACAAAATAGACTTGATTTTTGCAGTGGTGTTGAAAGCTGGTTTTGTAGAGTGTTTTCTTACAGTCTTTTAGAGATTCCACGCCATCCCGTCTCCAACGTCCTTGTGTTGAGTTTCTGCCATCACCGTTGCTGATTGAGAGAATGAGCGGGATCGTAACGCAGTCCTCTCCGCTATTCCATTTGAGCTCTGATTTAAGACCTGTTGTTTTTATACCCATAAATACCCCGAGTAGGGGAGTGCACAATGCTTTATTGGCCGGTTCTGCTCTTCACCGGCAAAACTTTACAAGGGAATGGGTGTCAAATAAACCTAGTAATATACCGACCTTCCTCATAACTGTTGAGAGGCCATCCTGTGTGCTTTTAATTTATCTCATTCGGTGTACTGCGGCAGAAGAAATGCTGCTTAAGTGACTGAGAGTGATGGACAAGCGCGAGAAATACCCCTTTGAAAACGATACGTCTTTTAGAATGGGTTTGATACTAAAACCACTGAAGTAGTTCATCATGGTAACAAGTTAAAAGTTGAGAAATTTACCCCTTAGCATAGAGAGAAAGGCCTCTTGGCGAACAAATGGTTATGACATTTACCAGACAGGATATTATATACCAGACAGTTATATATATATAGTTATATATATATATATATAATTATTAATGATTGTAATATGTCTTAATTATAACAGATCTATCAGAGAAAAATTATTCTGTCAGTAGGGGCTCAATATTTCAGTCTTTACATTTGGGAACCTGAACTAAACGTCTCCTGAAGACGGTTCAACAACAGCCATTTCCATCTCCGTATTCTTTTGCACGTGTCAACACCTTTGGGAAAGGACTTAAAGCAACAAAAGACATTTTGTCAAAATGAGAAACGGCAAAATATGGTGTGACATTTTCAGTAACTCCGCTGGTTGTCCTCAAAAGCGTGTCATTGGGAAAATAGTCGCCCCTTGTGAGGTCAAAACCGCTGACAGAAATCAAATGTTTGTCTCACGTCTTTCACTTTAGAAACACTAGAGAATGTTTCCCGATACAAAGACATTACAAGAGCCGCATCTATGAAATGACTGCCAAAAATGTTTTTTTTGCAGAAGTGCAGAAGGGTTTTGATCTAATCAGCCGTAACAACTAAATGAAAAGCATGCATTATGATGGTATTGTGAAAGTATTTTAATTAAAACACACTGTTGATAACAATATGATAAAATACATGTTTAAAAGATTAAACGTTTGATCTGTAACCGTTTCGTACACATTGTCATCTTGCAAATTTCATTTACAAATCCAATTATTGATTTATATAATTTAATAATAATAATTTTATTTCTTTTTCCTCTGACACTTCTGAAATGGGGACAACGCTGCTATAATTTAATGTGCAATTTTTAAATTAATGTACAAACAACATGAACATAACTATATATATTTTTTTATTTGTTTAGCTGAATTTTTTTTTTTCTGACTTCCAAAAATAAAAACAACCTTTTAATTTTACTCAAAACCATCTTCACATAAACTAATTGTAATAAAAGTTTTTATTTTAATTAATTTAGCTACCTGTATGTCTTATTTATTTACCTTTCCTGGACATTTTATTGAATAATATATTTTTTAAATGATTATTATTTGTCATAAAGGCCAATCTGTAGTTTATGAATTGATGATTTAATATTAAATATTATTTATATAATATAATTTAAAATCTATTTTTACTATAGAAATATACATACATTTTCCAGGCCAAATCGTAAACTTTCATGGGAATCCTTAAGACTTAAGACTGCCATAGACTATGAGAAAAAAAAAAAAATCACTCAGTACATAAAGTCACTTTGCATGTGTTCACTTGTGCTTTTCTGGTTTGAGCTCTTTGAAATGCCTAAAATGGACGCTTGTCCCCTCACAAACTGCACATCCTGTAGTCTGACATAATAATTATTCAGATCAACCGCATTGTATTTTAAATGCTAATTTCTCTTCTTGATTCGCCTGCTGCTGAGTTCAGTGCAGCACAGTATGACACTGATCTAATCTCTAAACGTTATACGGCAGGTTACTTCACATAGCAGCGGGAAACAGATTGCATCAAACATCTGATTGGATGCTAACGTGGCGACTTGGTTCGCTTTGATTTCAGTGACGCCAATGTAAATATGTATCTAATAATACCAGCTGTGAGTACAAATGTAAATGCATGGAGTTAATAATGCACCTATGCGATATGACTGGTGCCGTCTATTTCGGCCGTGGCACTGTAAAAATGTAAAACCGTGAAATGTTAGCGTGCCACAGCCCTCGACGTCACGTCATCTACCTGTTTTTTTGCCACTTCTGCGGGTAGATAAGATGTTTTTCCTTTAACGTTACATCGGGGGCGAAAAATAAAATCAAACCGATGAATATGGCCATTTACAGAATGCAATTTGAAACGAAAGCAAAAACAATTTTAGTCATTTTATGCACGACTGTGCAAGCACTTGCTCTCTCAACTCGACGGTTACAGTATATTTTCTCAAATGAATAGAGTCGGCCTTTAAAATTGGTCTTCCATTAGGTGAAAGGACCGGAGGATAGCAGGTACAAACACTGCAATCAGATCCTTCCCTCCATTTTTGCACATTGACGCAGTATGTTGCTTTTCAGGCTCTGTTCGTCTCCGCCGCGTGAGCCGGGGAGTTCAGATCCAATGACGTGCGATGAGGTGCCACGCTGACCGCTTCGCTTTGACACATGAAGCTAATTTCGCGACACCCACTGGCGAACGGGACAACCTGACCCTCACGTAGGACCCCTCGCGGTATTATAGCGCTATTATGATACGGTTAGATTTGTCTAACACGGTCTCCAAGCCACATACAAGCACAGCGGGAACAAAAATAAAGATCTGATGTATGGTACGGTGTGGAAGCTTACATTACGCCTCGGAGTAAGAGATAAAACAAGTAATTGGGAAATAAAGTAAGATGTAGCTACATATTAAACACTTTTTTTTAATCGCAACTGTTTAAGCTGTTGGTACATTGTGAGATAGAAAGTTACAAGTATGATATAAAGTAGACGTCGCGGGATATAAATTCGAAATTGTGATATATAATAATGCGATCGTGAGATATAAAATTTCGATAAATTGAAATACTGCATGGAAGCATGTTTCCAAAAAATAGTAATAATTCGAGTTTTGAATGAGAATTAGTCGCATTACGGTAAAGTCAGGAATTTTAGGATAGAAATTATAATGACACTGCTGTGCTTAGTTACTGTTGCTATGTGCGACGAGCAATGCCACTCTCACACTGCACGGATGTTCGTGTTCTCACGCAGTAAAAAATACATAGCAGGGCAAAGAGGAAACTGAAAAAATGCTGGCAGGCAAGAGAAAGCAGGTTAATTTTGGTATGAAACGAATTCTCAGCTTTCAAATGTAGTATTTTTTTTTTAAGAAATGAAAACAATAAATACTGCTTCGCGGGTCGTTAATGTGTCGTAACAAATCGCTGACGCACCTCGGTTCACCAGGCATGTGAACTGACGCGTTACTTACAGCATGAAATAAACATGGATGAACATCAGAACACGTTTTAATTCAACCGCTGTCGATACAAATTTGTCAAGTTTGAAGTTGACCTACTCTCCACTCTGATTTGTTTGTCAGACAAGATGGCGGATTTTCAGCATTATGATTGGTCAGATCGCCTTTGCAAAGGGTCAATTATGACAAAAAATGTAATTGTCGTTGGTATGAAGTCATAGTTACAAATTATTTATATTTAACTTATGGAAAAAGTGTGATTAAAACCATGTCTGAGATATAATGTCGTAATTCTGAGAAACAAAAGGATAAAATAAATTAGTTTCTGTGATTGAGCCACAATTATAAGAAAAAAGTTGCAATTGAGATAGCCACAATTATGAAAAATTATGTAGTCGTGGTGACCAGAATCCCTTGTTTTCTCTTAAAAATGATAGTTTCAAAAAAGAAATAGTTACAACTGTGATAGATAGATAGATATATAAATCTTATATTTCATGATGTAAATTCTCAATTATGAAGTGTATAAAAAACTGAAAGAAATAACTGTGAGAAATAATGTCACGATTCTTGCTGTAATTGCAGCTAGAATTACAAGAAAAAAATATTCAGAATCTAAAAGAATTATCCAAAAATGTGCCACTGGCCCACAGAAAAGACAGCTTTAAAACAGAAGAGTTCATATTGGCTGCATAAAGTGTGTATCTTTTTCAGAAACACTATCACTGCTATTATTATTATTTCAGATATTTGAACTCATTGACACTTAAACGTCACTTCCAGGGGGCGGAGCCTGACATTTAAAGCCGCAGGTTCCTGACACAAATCCACCAAACACTGCTAGCCATGAACCGGTTTAACTTCACACACAGAAGAAGTTAATTTCCTCAACGCATAATGCACATAATATCCAGGATGCAGTGGAGGTGTTTCAATGGCGTCATATCTATAATTTATCATGGCCACATTCCTTTTTTCCCTCACTCCCACACATTGAAACACTCCCACACATCCCATGTTCCTCAGCAAATGTCTCCCACAGTCATTTATTCATGCCAAACCGTCAATCATTTTCATAATAAACAAGACATCACAATATGGACTGTGGAGGTTAATATAATAACGGTCTGTCCGTCAAATGCACTGATTGAGTGTTTGTTTAACCAGCAGGGGTCAGTGTGGTCTCATACACACATGTACACGCTCACACACACATACACGTACAGTACTGTGAGGCAGTCGAAGCCAAACGTGGCCCTCTTAACAGATGCCCTGTGTGAAATAATTCATACCGAAGCCTCATCCAGCACAATGGCCTCCACGTCTCTGCTGAATCTCTGAGTTCAGTGTTGAAGGCGCTCGGAGCTCGGTCTCTCCCTCCTCTGCGCACCAGAGCATCGTGTTTAATTCATTCGTGTAACTTTGGTGACTTTTTCGGTTTTACACAAAGCGAGAAAAAAAGATGGAACAATATCACAGCACGAGCGCAATTTAAAAGTCTGTTACGCTTGTTTGCACCGCACAACCACTGTTTTTTGCAAGTGTGGGATGGTTTTTGGGCGAAAAAAATGAACATGTTTCAAAAACTGAGCTTGAGTGTAAAAATAAATGTGGTGGAATATATTATGGCGAGGCTGGTTGAACGTCAAATGGTTTGTGCAGCCTGTTGAAAAACTTGCTTAAACCGGCCTAAGTCGGTTCGATAGTCTTTCACTGGTCTTCCAGCCTGCTCAAGCTCATCTCTAACTTCCTGACCAGGATGAGAGACCACCAAAGACCAGTAAACCAGCATAGATTTGTTTACGATGTTGTTGTGTTTTCAACATTTGATGAGGATCAAAAACGTTCATCACCGTTGTCCTAAAACATACAACAAAAATGTACTCTTGTCTTAGCCAACTTTGTTAAAAAATGTTGATCCACTTCAAATGTTAGCTACTGTATGTTTTTAAATATTTCACATTGTGGTTTCACTGCCATTATTAAAGTCATTACGAAATTGGTCTTAACCAATGGTCTTAACTGGTTTCGGCTGGTCTTCCGGCTTGGCCAAGCTGGTTTTTAACTGGTCTCCCATCTGGAAGTGCTAAAGAGCCAACAGACCAGTCTGACAGACCAACAAAGACCAGTAAACCAGCTTTAACCGGTTTAAGATGTATTGTTTGTAGACTTTGAAGTATTTTGCATTGTGCTTGCACTGTTGACTATTACAGTCTGAATTAAATTGATCTGATCCACTTCTTTAATACCTGTTCCTGGTCATCATAGCTGATTTAAGCTGGTCTTCATCTGTTCTCTAATGTAAACACTTTAAACCAGCCGGTAGATCAGCCTGATCAGGGTGGGACACCAGTAAACCAGCATAGACAGTTTTTTTTTCTTCAGCTTGGAATATAGTATATATAGTAATAGGAATATATATAGTAACTTATTTTTCTTTAAACTGGTCTTCAACTGGTCTTATTTCTGAAAAGTGCCCAAAACCCCACTTAAACCCAACCAACTGACAAGCTTGACCAGAATGGGTCCGGTCTATTTTCTAAACACATCTTATTGATCTTTCATCCATGCATAAATTAAAGTCAAGAGCTCTAATTTACATTCCATTCAGATTTACATTCATCACAACATGGAAGGAAAAATCTGTCGTTACATCATGGCTTTGTAGCTTATCGATCATTTAGATTGATTGCTATTGATGCATTTCGATACAAATCAATAAAATAACTTGCGAAGGTATTTAGATTTCTGAAATGGTTTCAAAGATGTCGAAATTCTCACCTGACTGGAGAGAAAACACAGTCTTTAGTGATGTGTTGTCACCCTGCCATGAAATCCAGTGATCTCTCTCTCTCTCTCTCTCTCTCTCTCTCTCTCTCTCTCCTCTTGGCCAGTATTGGTGGTTAGTGAAGCCTGTACTTCTGCAGACTGTGTGCCAGAATGATAGAGGAAAGTGCCAGCAATCTGGTCTTTCTCAGCCACAACACTGAGAGAGCCACATACTGAGCAACACCACCATCAAACACCTCCGCAGTTTCATCTTAACCACCGAATTGTCACATCTGTTTGAATCAGAATTATTCAGAATCCATCATTTGCGAATGCCCTTGACAGAAAACATTATAATTTTGTAAATGTGATTTCCAAGATTTCCAACATACTCATCATGGAGAAGAATAAAAAATGATTTGCTATCACTTAGTTTATATTGTTTAAAAAAAAGCCCTGCGCATTTTTAGCCAATTAATGTTTTTAATTATTGGCTATTTTTAAAGGAAAGAAGTCATATGATGATCAAAAATTAGCATAAGTTTTGTTTTAATTTTCCCCTGGTGCTTTGAGAGAAATGCTAGGATGCTGGAAAATGGATGTGGAATAAGGTTTGGCTGGTTAGCATGTCCAGTTCACATTTGCTTGAAGAAACCATAACTATGCCTTATGGGATTAAAAAGCATCTTTCTCCACTGAGAGCCGTTCAAAATAGCCATGTATTATGATTGAACAATTAGTCTCAATGTCCATGTTATTGTTTAAACTGAACCAAACACGCTGAATCCAAATTTGCGTGCTTTAGCTGTATGTAGTAAGTAGTAGGATATACCAAGAAATTAGCATGTAGCTAAATTGATCATCGCTCAACTGCGACAGCTTTATTGTAACTAACTTTTTTCAGAGAAATCCATCACACTTGCATCATCACACCTCATCATTCAAAGGGTAAAGCATTTTTATTCTTATTTAATATTGTTAACACTTTACAACAGATGAGGATGTATGAAGATGCTAACATTGCTAACAACACTCTGGATGAGGTGTTTTAGTATTATTGCTAACAACGTTTCACATTTTGAATGAGGAGGTGTGCGGATGCTAATATTGCTAAAAACACTTTGTACCGTGGATGAGGTGTTTTGCCAATATTGCTAACAACGTTTCATAATACGAACGAGGAGGTGTGAGGATGCTAATATTTAAAAAAAACACTTTGTATTGTGGATGAGGTGTTCGGCTAACATTGCTAAGAACAGTCTTGATGAAGTGTTTTAGTAATATTGCTAACAACATTTCACATTCTGAATGAGGAGGTGTGCGGATGCTAATCTTGCTAAAAACATTTTGTACTAAGGATGACGTGTTTTTGCTAATATCGCTATCGACATTTCACACCAAGAATGAGAAGGTGTGAGGATGCTAATATAAATAAAAATACTTTATATAGGGGATCAGGTGTTTTGCTCGTATTGCTATCTATCAGAGACGAGGTGAGAGGCTAATACGGCTAACAAAGCCTTGTACAAAATTATGAGGAGTTTGGGCTACCTTGAAAATTTACTTGAAATAGTATGCTAGCAGCAAACATCCTATACATAGGCTGATATGATGTTGCTAATCCGACAGAACGTTATGCAGGCCTGATTTAATTAACACATATGTTATAGATTCTGTACCAGTTTAGTCAGAATGAACAAATGTAACTTTGTGAACTTAGTTTGCCATTGAATTCTTTTCAGATGTAGAGTGAAGACTAATGACCAGGTGCATACTCATCGAAATCCAATACCATTCTCTCCAGCATCCAGTGTCTCCCTTGATGCCGTATGAAATAAACTACAAAAATAAACTCTTATATGCAACCCTGACACATCCTTGTAAAATATGGATTTGCTGGCTTTCTCCTTGATGGATATGTTCTCTCAGTATTGGGTAGATGGGGTTAGTCTAATCTGTAAGGAGTTAGATGCCTAGCAGACACGAGGTTGTGGCCGTGTCATTCTCCTGTCCGCTTGGATTGGTTAGCCAGATGCTTGTTCTGGTCTTGTCTAGACGATCAGTAAAGGAGAAGGGTAAAGAGGAAGTGCACATCAAACCAGAGGAAATCAATGCTGCTCCTTCTCGCCAGAAGTCTTGAGAATAGGCATGATTAGTTTAATTGGCTAACGATCCAAAAGCCCAGGCTAGAGCCTTATCCTCAGCGAGCTGCCTGATCCCCAGCTGGATCTGGCCTCCAGATCCGGAAGCAGAGCAAACGAAAGAGACTTCCAAATCAAAGTCTTTCAGACAGGCTAATGCTGTTAGCATTAATAGCATCTGCTGAGAGACTTTACTGCTGGGGCATTTGTAAACATGCGTAGAGTCCAGTTAACGCTCATTTATAAACTCCATTTAGACTTTCTTTTTAGCATTAAGGCGAAAGTTATGTGTTTTTTGGGTCGCACTCGAATTTTTATGATAACGTGACAAACTGAAAATGTATGGGATAATGTATAGCCGTCCCTTAAGGGGTTTATTTTGCATTAATGACCGTCTGGCTGTTCATTAACCTGCTCATTACACAGCTACTTGCCAAAGAAATAAATACATGGACATGAAATATTGATTTCCAGTTGAAGTTGTTTTATTACCTTTGTAGATTAGCTTAAAGCTACCGCTAAGAAAAATAGTCCAGCAAACCTTCAACCTAACAACAAGACAAACATAGTCAGAGTTACCTTATTATTATCGTTTTACCGTCTAGGTTGCTCTATCTATAAACTAGTTAAATAAATGTGTGATCACTTTAGTAATCTTTCGGCAACATTATAATATTAGTAAAAATGCTATGTAATAGTATAGTAATGCATAAGCATAGCTTAGATTCCTCCAAGTTTTGTTCAACCGCTCTGTGCAAAATGTTAACACTGATGCTGTATAGTATGATTACTTTCGATCAAAACATTTTTAGATCATATGAATGTGGATCTAAATAACTCATGCACCCTTTAACCCAGTGCATTACAAGTAACACGTGTTACGTAATCAGATTACTTTTTATGTAACTAGTAAAGTCTGTTACTTTTTAATTTACAAATAATATCTGTTACTTTTTTTTTAAGTTTAAAAAGGCTGGGAGGTCTTCCCATTATTGACTGACAAATCCTCAAAATGAACTGTGCTAAACCTCAAAATATTATGCAAATCTGCAATAATTTAATGTTGCATAATATGATAATATTTTTTAACAATCAGTTTCTTTTCTGCTGACCTTCAGTGATACAATTAAGACATGCTAATAAACAAAAAACGACTCTTGAATGTTCTTCATTTTTCTTCTTTTCTTCCTGAAATCCAGAATGCACTGACAGGTTTAAGCGAACCCTCTTGTTACGCCAAGCCAGCAGAGGGAGCTCTTACCCCTGGATGAACTGCGATCGCTTCCTCTGCTGCTACTTCCTGTTTGGTGACTATAAATTCGGAAGCAGACCTTTCACTAAGATGAGGCGTTGCGCTTAGCATAAGCCATGTTTGTTCGTTCTTGCATTGATTTTCCCTGTTGATATCCTGTATATATTATACCTTTGTTTTTTCTGATTGTTTGCTGCCTGATCCGACCTCTACTTGTTTTTAGATTTTGTTGTTGCCTACCCTCAGATTTTTTTAATGTTAAAAACAAACAAGCAAGCCCTTCCTAAATGAGAAAGTAACGCAACGCATTACTTTCCTTAAAACGTAACATTAGTTAAATTTTTAAGGTGCAATGCAATACCGTAATTCGTTACATTTTAAACTTTCCCCAGCACTGTCCTAAAAAATGCACCAAATTTTTTACCTGCGCTTAAGTTCTTTCTCCAATACATTTGCCCTGACCTCAAAAAATAAGTTAAGACTATTAGGACGTTCTGCTATATAAATATACTTTACATCGAGTTCCTTCCTGGGGTTTGAAAAAAAAAAAAAAAAAAAAAAAAAAAAACATCAAGGCAAGTGATGTTTGGAAATATGGAAAAAATACCAAGGAACTTATGCTGAGACTCCAGACTGGCAGATAAGGCTGTTTGGCCAAGCGTGCCTTAGCTGGGGAAGGATTTTGGGCGTCTTGTCAGGAAGTCTTAGGGAAGCATTTCCTCTTTTCATATTTCATCTGAATGCAGCGTAGACCGTATGCGGCGGGTAGGGAACATATAAAGAGGCTTGCTCGGAGCTACAGCCTTTATGCGACCAAAGCTTTCAAAGGGAGAAGGTTGCTTACCGCACCAGGGTTTAATGGTACCCTGCTCGTCCTCTCTCCCGCACTCTCTCTCACTCTACTTTCCTTTCTTCTTTCTTTCTACTTAATCATGCCTTTACTTTCTATCTCTTAGCAAACCAAACCATACAATCACACAGTATGGGCCCTCGCGCGCGCGCGCGCGCACACACACGCATGCGGCCGTGTGCACTAATGTTTGGCTTTGATGTACCTATCTTCCTGTTTGACTGAGAGAGCAGGAGTTGGGGGGAATGTAGATGCTGGTGGCTGGGAGGTTTCTGTGCATTATCGAGTCTTCTCAGGAAGCATGCCGGACGGGGGAAAGCTGGAGATAGAGCAAGAGACTTCAACCAGCTGCTGTCTCATCGCCCCAGATGAGTTCCCCTTCAAAACTGATTTAATATTCGGCGTTCCCGCTGTTTTTGACCAGTGCGTTTCAGTGAGACTTCCCGCTGTTTGTGATTTTTACCGGTTAAGGATTTTAAAGAATTTCTAGCTGAGCATATTCAGAACCAACAACAACAACAAAATTTCAGCAGTGATGTTTTGAGATTTTGATCGATTTTTCCAGTTGATTTATAGGGTTTGTAACAATTACTAGCTGTGCAAGAATATATATGGAAAAATGAATTGGTTCATTTTTTAATTTTTTTGTATGATATTTTGTTCATTTACAGTTGTCAATTACAATTATCGGATAGAATGATCAAATTTCTAGCACCCAAACAAATAAATAAAACAAAAAACCCCCCCCAAAAATTAATTGTGCGCAATCGTGTATCCTTTTCATAATTTTATAATAAATCAAATGTTTTTCACCAAGTTGTAGCAGCACACATGTCGGAAAATGTAAAAAAAAAAAAATTTTACATTTGTATTTATATATAAACACTCATCACTCATTGAAGTGAACAGATATGTTTACTTATTTGTAACTGAAAACTTATTTAATTTTTCCATCAGTATTTAAAATGAAACAATTATACATGTAAAATGTATTTCATTTTTATAGAATATTTTAGTAGACGTTTTTTACATTTCACTTTCTTTCAAATGTAATAAAACTAAATAAATTTTTGTCTTGCACAAAGAAACCTTACATGCAAATGATAGAAATTAATTACTTTACTTTTTAAAAAGATTTTAATTTCAATGACTTTTCTATTCAATCATAATGATCAAATGCTTTTTTCTTTTTTTTTTTTAAACAATTTCTATTAGAGCAAACGTAGAAAAACATCAAATGATTTCCTTTTCTTCTCTATCAAAACAAATGTTAAGAGTACAACATTTCAAACATTTTTAAAAATGTTCATTACTCTTTTTAAATAAGATTTTAATTTTATTTGACTTTATTATTGGATACTTTTTTTTTTTTTTCTACTCTAACTGGTCAATTCACATAACGATGATAGATAGATAGATAGATAGATAGATAGATCTTTCCTTCAAATTTGTGTGGTTTCTGTAAAAACCTAAGCCTGTTTTACTAACAACCCATCATCCAGCGTAACCAAGCATTAAACTAGCTTCTTCGCATTTTATTTATTTCATTATTACTTTTACAGCATAAACATGCAAGTTAATTAGGCTTATTCTATATTTAGCCTTATTCACAAAACTCAACAACATTTCTGCCATGTTTAAATTGTTAACTCATTTGCATAATTACGTGATTCGAGTGCTAAAATAAACACAGATATCAGTGGGCACGGCTTTTTTTTTCCTCCTTCTTCTTTCTTTTTACCATCTCTCAGGTTTTGCTTTTATTTAATTTTTTTTTAATCAAGGCAAAGACGGTCAAATCATACCGATTGACTTTTCCCTCCTTTCAGCCGAAGAAACGCACGCAAGGCAGTGCCCTGTAAAAAGCCGCCATTCGTCCAAGCGGAAAAGGGGAAAAAAAACCAAATCCTCACGCCGGCTGCCGTTATCTCTGAAACGGCGTTTTTAGAATTGGCTGAAGCAAGTATGCAACAATGTGCAGACGTCACGACGCGTACTTCACAGCGTCCTTGTCTTTCCGCCGGGGGTCGTGATCTCATTCCTATGGTTTCATAAGCAAATCCTTTCCCACAAACGGCAGCGGCGTGCCTGATTTATTTGTCGAGTTTTGTAGGACGCAGGAAAAGCTCAGGTGAAGGATGAGAGCAGGGATCTTTAACCAACGCGGCGGACAGCACAATAACTCAGCGTGATTGATTTATGCGCGTGCTGTTTAGAGTTCTGTTTAAAATCTGCACTATTACACTTACCTTTGGCTCTCCCAAAGGAGCAAACCACGCATTTTCATGTTTACAGAGCGGAGGATAGAAGTTAGATCATCTCGAGCTGTATCACACTGGCTTTAATGGGATCTGTTGGGTAGCTATTCTGGAACAAGTGGGCAGGAAAAGTGGAACTATTAGGATTTTATAAACGAGGTTCTCTGGGCTTCTTTTAATAGTGGCCTATTCAATACTTTAAGGATAGATGAAGGTCATCGAGTTGAAAAAAAATCACTCTCAATCAGTATTTATGTACAGTTTAACTCTATTTGTTAAACGTTTTTGTCAGACCTGTGCACTTAATACAAGCTAGATTCTCTTAAAACAATATTTAATATTGTAATTTTGCTTTAAGTACCTTATTTTAATATTCAAAGACCGAAATGTGTCAGAAGTAGCATTATATTTGGATATGAAGGACTGAGCGCCTACAAGGTCCAGCAGGTTTTGTTTCCCCGAATACATTGATCGTATGAGGACCTCTATCCCAGAATGCTTTGCTCTCATCATATCCCCTCTGTTAAGGCTGTCGAGCGACAGTGAGAATGATAAGGGTCGCATTTAATGACTCTGTCCATCATCAAGTGGCACTTTGTTGGATTTTTATGAGCTTATTTTTGAAATTGATGGCCTTGATATGAATTCTCCATGTTTTTGTATGAACACGCGTGAATCTCTGGGGATTTTTTTTTTATCAGTGTTAAGTTTATGAAAAATCTGTAGGCTGAAATGAATAGCTATGCTCAGAATAGC
This sequence comes from Puntigrus tetrazona, assembly GCF_018831695.1. Classification (NCBI taxonomy): domain Eukaryota; kingdom Metazoa; phylum Chordata; class Actinopteri; order Cypriniformes; family Cyprinidae; genus Puntigrus; species Puntigrus tetrazona. Next base: position 5,069,781 of record NC_056723.1, read on the forward strand.
ATACTAATCTTAGTATTTAGTAAAAGCCACAATACCTAGTGTACAACAGAATACTGAATCCACAATGCAAAGCGCTCATATTGGCTATATATTTAAATTTAAATATTATAAATAAATATAGCTTTATTATAAAAATGCATGACAAAAGCCAGTTTTTTATTTAATGTATAAAATATTAAGATTTAATGCTTCTATTTACATATAAGCACACTTAGAGGTAAATGTAATATAACTTATTTTATTTAGAATAAATGATAAATATGAATCAATGATAAATATGAAATGCATATGTTACAATATTTAGTTTTTATACATTTTATTTTTGTAGATATTTTTACTTGTATTAAATGCAACTTATTAAAAGTATTTAAAATAAGCTAAGTATTACCGAAAAAAATTAAGAATGTTAATCATTATTTGATTTTAGAGTGAAGTATATGTAATTAAAATAGGTATTGGTATAGCAATTTTTGGAAATACACTTTTAGGTTTATTATAAAATGTTTAAATAATTTCTAAATCATTTTATCTAAAATAAGTCAACTATTATAAAATATAAAATTGCATGAATGTTGTTTCTGTTTTTCTAAGATGCTAACACTAATATTAAGAAGACAAAGTCTACAGTTGAAATATTACTTTTTTTTTTTTTTCTTCATGTACTACGTTTCAAAAGCTACTTAAGTGTGTACTGCTTATTAAGCTAGTACACCATCCCAATCAGAGCCCATGTCTTTTGTCTGTTTTTGCCTGGCATAGAAATATTTGAGATTGAGGTCAGGTGTGCAGCTAAATATTGCATCGTGACATTTATTGTTGCGTGCATTATCACGTTTCGCTGTTATTTCGAGTTTCGCCATGTTGACACAAAATCCCGCTCGCGCTGCGAGTGGCAAGCGCTGAGAATTATGTAAATCGAGCAGATGCATGATTAGTCAGAGCAAGATTAATTTAAACTAAATCTGGCAACCTTGAGACAAAGAAGGGTGCTCTACATGGCTGTTCGCTTTTGTGCGTGTGAGATTTTTTTTTTTTCCCCATGTGCATCCTTTGCGCAATTCATCAAGGCGAAAGGAGACCTTGCATGTGTGTGTGTGTGTGTGTGTGTGTTTGTGTACGTGTGTTGCAGGGAAGTGATGTTCCTTATTGCCCTCTGAGAGCTAATCACCACGGTGTGCGAGAGATAAATCCGAGCTTTAGATAAAAGCAAGACTCATTGTGCATAACAAACCGTGAGCGGACCTCCTCCCGCCTGCTCTTCACTTACTCACTGCTGACAGCACACACCTCCTGATCTCACACCGGTTCTGCCGCATGTCCCGCGCTGGTCGGGTCAGACTGGAAGTGAGGAAGCTGCTTCTAGATTGGTTGCAAAAGAGCAGTTTCCCCGGCCGGCTTCAGCCATGGCTCTTGCTCCGCAAAACACCACCTGGACCGTAAGCGTAAAAGCGTTCGCATTTGTTAACGCTAATCGGGTAGGGTTAGGGTTGGATTTGGCGTATTTCCAACATGATAGAGCATTAACTTCTAGCGACGGTCCCCGGATGTTTAAATTCCGAACCGCCGCAATACATAACTATATCAATGTAATGAAAATGTGCCGGGGTTCACGTATTGAACCTGTGTTTCAGTGCCACTCAGCGGATATTTCTCTTTGAAACTCTATCTATCTATCTATCTATCTATCTATCTATCTATCTATCTATCTATCTATAATGGTGAGATATATATATATAGAAAAGTGAGGACTTTTTGGATTTAAAAGCAGAAATGTGAAGCTTCTCGTAAATTCTATTCTAAATTATATATCAAAATATCGGTATCAATAAAATATATTAAACAGCATTTTTGTATAAAATCACACAAATTTGCTTGTAAAGGCATACATTTGGAAGTTTTATATTTTTAAAAGCACTAAATGCATAATGTTTAAGTTTACAAATCACTCAAATATGAGATAAAAATTAAAAAAAAAATTCGTTTACCGCATTTTCCTTTTTTTTCGGTTTTAGGAGTAATCCCCAGAAAGGTTTTATTCACTTGCGCTCACGTGAAAAAATGCACCTCACATTCTTTTATTATGAGCTGTACATTGTTTAAATCACATTTACATGCCATTTAAATTAAGCATCGACGAGAGCAAATTAATTCAAAATTTTTACTTTTTTTTTTTGAACCGGCAATATTCAAGTAAATGCAGCTTTAAGACGAATAAAATAAAGCAAAGTAGGCGCATGACGAGTCTGCGTTGGGTTTCCTTGATGCTGTGAATGGGAGGAAGCCCCGAGCCGAGTGCAGACGAGAGGAAGAGCGAGGGACTGGCGCTGGGCAGCAGCTGCACAGAGCGGCCACGGCAGCCGGATCGCCGGTGGGTATTTTTCAACCGGGGCAAGCGGCCAGGAAGTTAGAAGTGGATCGAGACGGAGAGGGAGAGAGAAAGTGATGAGTGGATGAAGGAGTGGGGTTTTTCTGCAATCAGCATCTATTTCCTCTCTCATTAGTTTTTGGGGCTGTTGACTTCTGGATGCGCCTTTCATGGGTCAGTGGATGGGGGTTTTTCTGAGAGCACAGACTGAGATGGAGAAGGTGGAGTGGCGAACGGTCGATCAGCACTCTTCCGCCCTCCAGAACGAGGCGTGCGGGATCTGTGACATTATTTATGTGCAGGGTCAGGCGTGCACGCGCATGGCTCTGAATATTCTCTTGCATGAATGCTAAAACAGCTTGCCGCTCACATTTACATGAATTTAAAAGGGTCATATTTAATGTTTCCAGTGATTTATGTTCTTGCTGAACGAAACCTATTTCTATGTGGCAGGACCTTCAGGCACATTACTGTTGTTACAGAAAACTCTAATTAAAACCATTACTTGACAATAAAAAAAAATAATAGCATATTTAAATGAATAAGCATTTTATTTAAGCTATTTGCAAAGATAGCGTTTTAATTTAGTTTACTTTTTTTAAAAAGCTTTAATCGTGTCTTGATTAGTAAAATAAAATTTTATTTAATATCTAAAAAATATTGTATTTTTACATGTAGTAATTCTGTATAATAAACTTTACTTTTTTAGTATTTAAAAAATATAAAATAATTTGTGTGTGTATTTAAAATGACACAATTTATTAATATGAGTAAATATAAGAATTATGGTAAACAATAAAAAGTAATAGTATTAATGGTAAACAACGTAGTAAACATAAAATAATAATGTTAAATACAGCTGTATGTCACTTTTCTCTTCTAAAAAAAAAAAATAATAATAATGAATGGCTTTTATGGGCTTCTGTGCTGCTATGAATTTAAAATCTTTGTACTGTTCAATGACTATTTCATAAGATTTTCTCAAGATGTCCATATTGGAGAAAAAAAAGAATCAATGAATGCTGTGATAGACCTAGTTGGAATGCTGATGATTCATTTAGCTCCTCCTTCTGACTGATTTTTTTTCCCCCATCTGCGTGGGAGAATCATCAGAAGTGCGCCGCTGCATTGGTCATATCATATAAGGAATCACATTTTCCTTGATCTTTTTGAGATAAAAGACTTCATTGTACTATGAAAACATACTGTAACTTTCTCAAAACTTCCTCCCTAGTGATACACAGTCCGTCTATTGAAGCTAAGCTGCTAAAGAGATGTAGAAATCTAAAATTCAAAGGTTTCTGATACAGCTTTGCTCAGCCAGAACGTAAATCACAGGAAACTGGCTTTGACCTCTATAAATTCAGGTAAATATGAAATGATGGGCTTTAGCATTCACGTAAGAGAATAGAAGCCGTCCCGATTATTATTTCCAAACACTTACAATGCTTTTATTTACTAACAAATAATAAAAAAAAATAAATTGCTGAAACTTTTCTCACCCTCAGGCCTTCCAAGATGTAAATTACTTTTGTTTCTTCATCAGATCTGAAGAAATGTAGCATCCCATCGCTGGCTCGCCAATGGATCCTCCGCAGTGAATGGGTGCCGTCGGCATGGGAGTATAAAAACGTGACAATAATCAGAAAAAAATCAGTTTGGAAGAAACAAATCAAGGCCTATTGACTTTTTAAAATGTTGTTTATGTCCAGATACGAATCAATAAACGAACGCATCAAAAATCCGTGGTATATGCAAAAAATTCGGCTAGGACTAGTTTGGTTCGTACGCGAAAACTGCGTATCACATATACGCCAAAGTCCATTTTTCGGGGTTTGCTATTTCCACGCATTCTCGCGACCGTGCTGAACTACTCCTTCAACTTGTTTACATTAGCCATTGACTTACACCTCCCTCTGTCATTAGCGGCGCGTCGTCTAATTATCCCTCTTACACCAAATCACCACAATCCGGCCCGATTAATGGCATGGTCCAAATGCAGAGGCGTTTATTTCATATATCCAGGCTTTTGGGTGACTGTTGCGCGTCTGAGCAATCTCCATTGGTTAATTTCCTCCTTTGTACTCATCTGAAAGTTCTTCCCGCCTCGTTGTAAAATTACAGGTCTATTCATCAATTACAGGCCAGCCTGCTGATTGTCACTGAATGCCAGCATATTGCGTTTACGAGCTCATTAGACCGACAATATTGTACTTAGCTGCGCCTCGTTACGGGGAGAATTCGGTAAACACATTGTTTGTGCATGTAATCAGTGTCAGTGGGGAGAGTGAGACAATCAGCCACATTTTCTGGATAAATGAGCAAGGCAGGAAACGCGGTCAGTGAAAGAACAATCCGGCGGCGGGAGAAGGACGAGAAGAGCTGCGAGGAGGGAGCGAAAATACGAGGGTCGGAGATCACTCCCGCGTCCCACAATTATTGCCATGGTTACATTTTTACCCTAATAATGACTGACTGACAACGGCGCATAGCCGGGAGACGAGCGGGAGCTGCGAACAATAACTAGCATTCTCTACCTCCCTGCAAGGGAAAAAAAAAAACATTTTGGTAAACATCGTGTCGATAGCGGTTAAAAATCTCGGAATAATTACGGAAGTCTTATGCTCACCGAGGCGGGATTTATTTGATGAGACATACAGAAAAACACTAACGTTGGTATTGTGAAATCTTAGTACAATTCATAATAAGTTTTCTATTTGAACTTACGAAAATGCCATTTATTTCTCATTTTTAGGACTCCTTAGACTCCATTAGAGGCATATGCTAATTTGCTGCTCAAGAAACATTTCCTGTTGTTATTATTAGCGTTTAAAACGGTTGAACTTTAATATTTTTGTGAAAAGCGTGATATATTAATGGTGTGTTTTAAAAGTTTGCCGTAAGATTTCATTTTTCTTTTTTTAAATTACAGCTAAATGTTTTTATTACATCAAAGAAACTTTATTACATCAAAGAATCCTGAAAAAAAAAAAATCATAGATAAAATTAATACAATATATAAGTAGGTCTACATAAAGCTGCATTAAAATGAGAGTGGATGGATGGATGGATTTCTGTTTGTAGAAATACTGCATGCAAAAGTGACCCAACTGTTTAATCTCATGCAGTTTTCTTTACTATATATCTGTATCTTGATTTTAAGGCTGTTTAGATGTTTGCTGCTCAAAAGACATTTCTTGTTGTTATTATTAGCGAACAGTTTAACTCTAATACCGTTTAGATGTTTACTGAAAAGCCAGACAAAAAAAGTATAATTTTTTTTTTTTTAATTTGATCTTTTTTTGCCTTCTTTTTTTTGCCTGCTACCAAACTGCACAAAAAACCCACTAAAACCTTCAGATGAATGTTTGATCTCGGTTGCATCAACGTTATCATCTGTTGCCTCATCCCTCATTTTGCACTTTTCGCTTTAGTCCACCTCCGTTCGACTCCCTGCGCCGTCGTCGTCCGACACCTCAGATCTAGAAGTCCTGGATTCAAATCCTCACGAGTCGGTCGCTCGGGGTCGGCGGCGTTCACCTCATAATGAGCTTATCTCTGCCATCTTCACTGTAATGCCGTTGTCTGCCAATCGAAAGTGACATAAAAGAGAGTTAAGCTGATGTTATGAGGTGAATCGGGCCTCAAATAACTACGCCCATCGATCAGCCGTCACACGGACAGCTGTTCCCATGGAAACAATGGTCAAGCAGAGCACCATTCTTGCTGTTGTTTAAATCAGGCACATGACTGGAATGTATAATTGAAACTCACGTAGCCTGTCAGACGCAGACCGACCGTCGCTTGTTAGCTGGTTTTGTGCTTAAACTTAATCATACATGTGATATTAAGATTTCATCAGAGGTAAAATATTGATTTTATTATCATGGATTTTCTAATCAATTCATTTTTAAAATGAATAGAAGGCAGAGGATTTTCTGGATCATTGATTCAGTTTTTCAACATGGGAAATCTTTGAAAAGCCTGGAATGTGAAATAATAATGTGTAAAATCTTTTAGATGAAATATGTATTCAAAAAAGTGTGTATTAGTGTTTTTTTTTGTTGAGAGTCTCATATTTGATATCTCGTGCAGTATGACATAAGAGAATATGGAGCTCATGCTCGAGGAGTAAAAAACACCTCGGTTTTATTCAGAGGCCCAACCTGAGCAAAAATATTAATATTTATATGGATAAAAAGTAAGTTGCAATTCTCATAAGTAGAAATCTTTATAACAGACTACTGACATTAAATGCATACAACTTATCGCTTTGAAATATAAGTTGCTTCGGTACATCTTTAAATATTACTTACAATACAAAAGCATGTGTGTGTATATATATAAAAATATTATATTTCAATATTTGTTAAATGACAATGTTTTGTGTGCTGGTTTTGGACATTTTTGATGTTTAGAAGATATTTGTTGATTTTATAATAATATTGTTGCATCAATAAATTAAGGCAGGAGCTCTTGGCCTTTGTAATTAATATTAATGAGCCTGTCTTTTGATTGGCCTGTTGTTTTCTGTGTGACGCAATACCAGGCCAATCAAATGTAACGACGTCGCAATTACGTCCCAGCCTCAAAGTAGAAAAATGATCACATACCCCAATGCAGACACTGGTTAAACAACATAATATGAGCGGACTGGACAGAAACGATCGTCAGAAATGCTGATGGCGATTTAAATTGATATTAGACTACATCAAATTAGGCCTATGATTGGTTGATGAGCGTGTAGTTAAACCACACAGTCCAAAAAACATCCTACCCGGTTTAATGCGTCTTAACATGGGTTCAACAGAACAACACAAATTACCCACAATTCTCAAACTCTCAGGACTGGATGTACTCCACTTTTGGGGTTTTCACTCTGAAAACTGAGCCTTGTAAAATTACGGAGTGCTTCTTACTTAAAGGCCAAAATCTTTTTGTAGACCCTTAGAGAGACACGTCCATCTTCTGAGAGCTTGTACCACATGTGTAATGTTCTTTCAAATTTAAAAGAAACTTCTCTGAATGCTAAGAAAGAGCAAGTAAGAAAGAAAGAGATGCTGTAGCCCGGATACAACCCTCTCTTGTAAACCAGCAAAAAGAAGCCTCCAATTTTATTTATAAATCCCTGACTGCTTTGGCTTTCATCCTTTTTTTTTCCCCCCTCATCTTTCTCATCCCCCCATCCTGCTGACTGCAGGGAACTGAAAAGCAGAGGGTCCCACTCCTATCTGAGCTTGAACTCAGTGTGCCGGCAGAATAGATTGTAGCTTTTATTTCCAGCGTGACTTTTCCTTCAATGAGATTTGGAGAAGGTGACTTTTATCCCTATTGAGGAGGGTAGCACTTGCATACGGCGTAGTTGAGAAAGGAAAAAAAAAATAAAAATGGGCCAATTCGAAATCCACAGCGCTGGGACCCATTTACTTTTGTGCCGGTTATCTTTGTGTATGACTTGGACTGCATACTAGGTGGAAAGTGAGCTCTGGATTTGTGAAATACAAAGATGTATTATCGGAACTAAGTAATGGAGCCACACGCTCTGATATTTCAAGGCTTACCCTTCGCTGTTCCGTACCTCCTTTTGAGAAGCTGATGACCTGAGGTATTAACCTGGGCAGAAATAAAAATAGGAGCACTTCCTGTGCTGATAAAAAAAAAAAAGGAGAGTGAGCGAGAGAAAATCTTGAGAAATCCTGCTATCTTGGCAGAAGTTGAGTTCAGTTAATAAGTCTATAACCGTGCTAACCTCAATTTAGTGTCGAAGGCTTCCGTGTTCCCCTTTCTCAAGGACTGCAGGATATGAGTGTGGAACAGTGTTAGCGAAGCTACTTTAGCTCGCTAAGCTACGTGTTAATCGGAACAGTTACAGCTGCATTTAATCGTTTAACAGATGCTTTTAACTATCCACCAAGCGTGGAAGTAAGCCTGTGCGAGACTTTTTCCGGTTCATTAGCAAATAACGAGAATAACAAAATGCGGTAAACCGTAAAACTGTATATAATTATAAAGGGATAGTTCCCTCGAAAATGAAAAATGCAATCTGTATCTGCTAACCCCCAGGGCATCCAAAATTTGGATGAATTTGTTTCTTCAGTAGAACCCAAAGATCTTCTCCTTCTTCTCCTTCTCCTCGTAAGTGTGTTATCTCTCAAATGGACCTTTGGCACTCTATCTACAATCTCTCTATTATGAGTGTCAACGGTCCTTTTTGAGAAATATAGGTGTCACCTACATCTTGGATGCCCTGGGGTTAAGCAGATAAACATCACCATTTTAGTTTTTGGGTGAACTACCCCTTTAATAGTATGGCAAGAAACACGTTCGCAGTGTCAAGCGGCAAACCGAACGGTTCTGTAAAGCTAAAAATAGCTGAAAAGCAAATGAGAGCGGAAGTTAAACCCATAAAATTTAGAAAGGTTTTTGAGTAGGAATAGGATAATATGGACAGTCGCTTCTACAGTTAAACTAGTTTAGTTTAAAAAAAATTAAACAAAAGTAGTTAATGCCAGTGATAGATGCTATTTACACTCAATATTTTCTTGGCAATAAAAGTAGTTAGATGTTATTTATATTATTAATGCAAATAGTGACATATATCTAAACCTAGCTATTGTAGTACATTTTGTTATGATATTATGTTGAATGTAAATTTAATTTTTATAACGAATGATTGAATGGTTGCCGACAATAAAGCCCTTTCTACACCTAACCCAAATTTTAACAGAAAACACTCAATATTTTTTACAATAATTGCCGTCATTTCATATTCAAAATAAACGCCTTTCTGGTGTGATATGTAATGTGAAAAAGGAGGAGAATTAATTCGGCAAAAAGATGATTCAAACTGTAAACTGCATCATATAATTGTTACTCGTTTTGCTACCTACGCAGGCTTTTAGTTTGTTAATACTACATGTTGGTGGGCGGAGTTAATTTAAATATCATTTTAGTATAAATAGACAACCATATCTTTACATATTTATAAGATTTCATTAGATTTTGGTTAAATACAGATTTACCAATTAATCGATTCCTTTTGCAAATAAAAATTAAAAATTACAAAATAAATGACTTCAAGATTTTATGTTATACATTAAAAAAAACACACTTATTTAATTATAATTATTAAATTATATATATAATTTTTATTTTTTCAGTGCATTTTATTTTTGCAAATACATTTGTATATTTGTGTACTTATTTTATTATAATGATTAATTCAATATATTTAAAGTCTCCTAAATTGGAACAACTCATTTTTGGCTTAATGCACTTTAATTGTGCAGAAATGGTGCAACTAAGATATGCTGAATTATATTTGATTGTGCTAAAGTGGAACTATTGCAAGTCAAAGAAATAAGAAATGTGCATGGACTGGTCAACAACAGCTGATCTGTCATACTAATAAAAGATGTAGTTAGGTTAGTAGTGTCACTGTTTGTAGTTAATTAAAAGTAACTAACACGGTTCACGGTGCACAAAATGGGATCAGTTATGTGTGAGTTTTTAAAAATCTCTGGACTTTAGTTGTGACTCTGGACATGATGATTATGGGAATGAAATGCAGCCACTGTGTTTTCGTTTAGTTTTATGGAGGGTTTATTTATACCCATAAAAGAAAAATGTGCTTGAAGTTATAAAAATCCATATCTGCCACGTAGCTAAATATTCCACCACCTATTTTTCTGTACAGTCTGCTCTTTGCTTCGAGTGGCTAGCTGGTGGTTTTGTGACTGCTCATCTGTTAGCAATGGCAAGATTTGTGGGTGGATGGCAAACTCTGGGCCTCTGCGACTGTGGAACGGAAACAGCTTCCATACTCTTAAGTCATCATACTGAGCTGTCGCTGATGAAGACGGCGAGTCGCCTGACCTGTCGGGCAGCTCTGAACCTCTTCATCACGTCAAAGGCCAACATACTGAATCTGAGAGACAGCGCAGTTCTTCAAGAATATTGCAAAATTTTAATTCAACTTTTTTTTTTTATACATTTGTCCTAAATGAGACGACTTTAGTAAGAATACTGATACTGTATTTACAGTATCTACCTGTGTGTGTGTGTGTGTGTGTGTGTGTGTATGTATCTGTAATATATATATATATATATATATATATATATAAAACTACAAAAACAAATGTATGTATTATATCATTGCATCTCATGAATAAATGGCATTTTAATATATATATAACAGTTCTTTTAAATTGCAATATTTGCATTTTGTAATGTTTCTTTGCAATGTTTTATTTTTTTTTGTATTGTAGTTTTTGTAAGCTGAAGAGACGTTTAAAAACGTCTTACCGGCCGCAAACTTTTAAACAGTAGTTTATATATTTTCTATATAAAAATAAAGAAAAATTGCATCATCCTGCCGCTGTTTTTCTTCTGATTACTCTTTCAAAATAGCAGTAGATTTCAGCTCTACGGTTCGAATGTAACTTATTCAACTCTCATATAAAAGAAGAGTTGAAGATTTACTGAATGCGAAGAAAGCCAAATCTGTGCTGCCTCAGCTTAAAAGCTGCTTTGTGCTGATGTGGGACCACATTTTGCAATCCAAATCCCAGCCTTACTCAATTTAAGAGAAACGGTAAAAAAAAAGATCCCACTTGAGGGTAGAAAGACCTTGAGCTCCAAGGGCACAGGAAACAATAAATAAAAGAAAATGTCACATCTGAGCCCCAAATCAATCAAAGCCGTAAATCGCATCAAGTGTTTTATTTTTAGACGATTTCTTTTTGCCTTTGCTTGGGTCAGAAAGATCCACGACCCCAGATTCAATAAAAAGAACTAAATGTTACAGGAAGAAGAAATAAAGTTTAGGAGAAAGAAAAATTCGTGTTGATGCCGTCATTTGAACGTGGGAGAGTTTTGTTTTTTAAAAGCAGAATAATCGTTTTTCTCAGTATTAATAAATATTAATGTATGAAAATGAAGGTCGATGAGTAATGTTTCATATTAAAGGAAAAGTTCACCCAAAAATGTAAATTTGCTGAAAATGTATTCATGATGCAGGCCAGTAGCCAGCCTTTTCAAAAACTGAACCTTTTTCATTTTTACACCTTTTTTGTATTTAATTGTGATGTACAAAAAGGATACTTCATTTCGGCGACTTTTCATGCACTAATTTGTGCTGGATTAGAACGGGATTTCTGGATGCACCGAAAACACAAATATCAGGGAAGGAATTTTATTTCATGAGCGGGATAGAGAAATTTCTATAATGGCGTATTTTAAAGATAACATGATTTAAAGCAGTTTTCACAAAAACAAAAAGTTGTATGAAATGCTAAACATCATATTTCAGCTATTAATTTTTTTTAAAGGAGTCAAATGCATAAATGATGAATTTTAAAACGGTTTAATTGTAAGCTGCACTTCTTGCCAATCCACAGGCTCACGTTTACAGCTCTTCGTGTTTGCTGCATAAATCGTATTGATCTGAACGAAAACAACAAAACAGGCTTATTGAAAAAAGCACATTCATTCTCTGCCAGCAGGAGGAGCTTTTGGAACGGCTGAATTACTGATTACTGCTGAAATGTGTGTGTGTGTGTGTGTGTGTGTATGTATGTATGTATGTATGTGTATATATATATATATATATATATATATATATATATATATATATATATATATATATATATATATATATATATATATATATATATATATATATATATATGTATATATATATATATATATATATATATATATATATATATATATATATATATATATATATATATATTATATAATTTTTTTTTTTTTTTTTTTTTAATATATATATATATATTTTATTTATTTATTTTTAAGTTTGTAACTAGGATGTTTTGGGTCAACATTGACTTCCATAGTAGGAAAAAATACTATGGAAGTCACTGGTGACCCGAAATAGCTTGCTCACCACTGGATCCCCCGAAGTAAATGTTTTGTGAAGAGCATGTTTGTAAGAAACAAATGTAAAATACGCTATCGTGATCTCATTCTGACGGCACCCATTCGATGCAAAGTATCCACTGGTGAGCGAGTGATGTAATGCTACATTTTTCCCCAATCTGTTCAGATTAGGAAATGATTCATCCGCATCTTGGACGGCCCGAGGGAGAGCAAATTTTCATTCCTGCGGAGGGGGGAACAAGGTCCAGTGAATTTCCTCTTAAAGTAGATGTTTTGTATCACCGTAATGTGATAATATGCAAATAGCCGATGCGGTTTGAAATGCATTCTAATGTGATTACAAGCTTGAAGAGATCAAAGAAAATTCAGGAAACATGTTGATGAGAGAAGACGGACTGTGTGGCGTCGTGTCAAATGGGCCACTTTGTCATTTAAATGCTGCGCTAAAGAGAACTTCAGTTCCCAGAACTTGAACCGAGATCAGAAGCGTCTCGAGTTCACCGAACGTGTCCAAACAAGCCCCTGAGGAAAGCGCTCCACGTCTCTCTGCGCCAGTCACTGAGATTTTATTGTTTCAATCAAAGATTTTGCTCTGCAGCATGAGCAAAAGCAAATTATGTTCAACTGTTGGTCCGCCGCCAGTTGAACTGTTTTGTTCTTGGCTAATGTCATGCAGTGCCCTGAGACGAGAACTCGGTATGAAGCGTGAGTCTTTGCCCGTTTCCTTATCTTCTGTCCCTCTGCCAATTACTAAATGTCTTTTTTATCACTTTGATGTCGGAACGTGCTGGATTTTTGCATGTTCAGAGGAAAAAATGAGCCATACTTTAATATACAAGACTTTCCAGCGCGATGCCAGGGTGTTCTAAAAGAAGTGTTTAGGGCATTGCTAAGTGGCTTTTTTTCTTTTTGATTGTTTTAATCAATGTTAATTTGACGTCCGATTCCGACTTTGATATTTAGTTGTTTTTAGGTTGCGTTGTAAAGTTAGCAAAGTCCAATGTTAAGCCAACGCTTAACCAACATAAGTTTGAGGTCAAATTCGGACTTTCTACAATTTTCATTCTCAACCACAATTCAACATCCGTCCAACGCTGGTGTTTAATTTGAACCTAACGTCCAGTTTATACATCTTTCGTTGAAGTGGTGGCTGATTCGTATTATATCATCTCATACAGCCACGATTTCGTATGTTTTTGCTCACACCCCACTTACAGCTAGCTTTAGGGGTGGACCTTCATGCTCACTTTTTGGGATTTTAGGAAGCTGGTCCCTCAGGTGGATCCTCTCGGGGTTCAGGCACAGTGGATTTTAAACGCTTATATAACCCATCTATTATGGACACAAGTTGAAGTTAATGTTTCAGGATTTGGCAGAAGGGTGAACAGTTCATTCGGCTGCCAGTGGCGCAATAGCGTCCACGTTAAAAAACTTTCTTTTATTTTTCCCTTTTCTGTCTCTCGGGAATAGAAAACGGTGGAGACCTCTTTAAGAATCGAAGGTATTGTTGCCCATTTCTTTTCTTTTTAATTAAGGTTAAATAAAAAATGCCAAGGATGTCTGCTAGACTGCCTGCCCTCAATAATCTCAGAAATTTAATTTGCCTTTCTCAAGCATGTACCGCTATATTAATGAGTGTTTGCTGAGCAAAATTTCAATTGAGTGTAGAGGAGATGGTCCTCTGCATTCAAAGACGGGTCCAGCAATGTCCTACAGACATCTTAAAATAAAATGAAGCCTACACGCATCACTTCCTGTTATTCACGAGGGCCTCATGAAAGATAAAATAGTGTATTCATTGAGGGCGCCTGCTGATGTTTAAAAGATATATTTTTAAACTTGACTGTGTGGGTTTCATGTTTTACATAAACATAAATGACTTCTGGTTGTGATTTATAAATATGGATCGGCGAGAAGCATTTCAAACCTGATTTCTTGCTTTACTTCTGCGGAACATGAAAGATAATTATAAAAGATATTTTGAGATTCAGTTGCCATGTACAGTTTCAGTTCTCATTTGACTTTATTGTATTGATGAGAAAAATTAGGCAAGTCAATTGGAACATGCTTCAAAATATCTTCTTTAAAATTTGGGGCTCTGGTAAGCATGATGTGTCCATTACCATAACCATAGCAATACTGTATATATATATCCATGTCTAAAAATAAACAATTCTATTACACCATTATCCCAGAATGCTTTGTGAAACCTAAAAAGAACCCAAAAAGGCACCTGCTGTTTGGTTTTGGCTCTCTGCTGGAGTTCTGCTGCTCTGGAGAGTTCACGTTTCTGCTCCTTTGTTTAGGTACGGTTTTCATAATTCTGGAAGGAATATAATGCATCACTTACAGTTACAGTTAATACTTTTAAATGTCATTTTTAAGCGAGGGTGGGTTCTCAAAGTAACTCCAGGATTATTTTACTTTTAAAACTCTTAAATACTCGAGAGAAGAAGTTATCGAATATACACAAAAATATGTTCATAATATAGATTATGGACAGGTATTTAGTCCAGAAATGACTTTTAAAGTGCTTTAATGATGGATTTGTTTCTTACAGACATGCAGCTTTCCGTTTCACGGGATGTTAGTTGATGGATTGGGGTGGTGTGGATTATCATGATGGTTTTTCTCAGCTGTTTGGACTCTCATTCTGACGGCACCCATTCCCTGCTGAGGATCAATTGGAGAGATTTCTACAAACCTGTTTCAATGTGGAAACAAACTCATCTACATCTTGGAAGGTCTGAAGGTGAGTACTTTAAGGTCGTATATCTGAAAATTAAAATTTCCTTAAAGGAGCAGTTTAGGTGTTTTTTATTTTTCTGTAAAAGTGCAAGGGCTTTTCCAGGCCTATTTTTTTTTCCAGTGTTTATGTCTATGAAGTGTATTGGTCTGCTGAGTTTACACACGTATAAACTGAGCAGATTTTAGTGGGGCTTTCTCTGCTTTGTGCCAGGGCTTTATGCCAATGATCTAAAATCCAGCATACATAAGCATATCTAAAGGAAACCCCTCTTTTGAAGAGCGGCTGAAAAGAGCTGCGATTCAGGGATGAAAACATCTTCAGAAAGTATGACTCGCTCTTTTGCTAATGAATGTACTGCTGATACGCTTAAAATAAAAGTGAGTGGTAAGAGCTATTTATGCTAAACAGTATAAATATTAATAGACAACACGGCATGAAAAATGAAGTTATTTTTTGCTTGCATCTTTACGTTCACGTTTTTACACATTAAAGCACCTCGGCTGCACAAAGCAGCTTTCTTTTTGCGTTTATCATAATGGCGACTCTTTGGTTGTGCGGCGCTAACCGTGACCTCATGCTGCTCAAGGCTAAGCATGAACCTGCGTGGCATATTTACCTCCGTAATGAGCATTTCATGGCCTTCCCTCTTGTAATAGAATATTCTTGTCTGGTGAATTTATAATGGAGTTTGCATTCTCTGGTTCTTATTAAACTCTGTCGCCAGGATGGGCTAGTACAAACGACCCTTCTATTAGCCTTCCTGCACCCGGCGCGGTCATTAGAGGAACATTAGGAAATTAGAGGAGAATTGCATTATGGGTGCAGCAGATGGAGTGGCTGCAGTACCGGACAAACGTGATTGGCCCTTCCAGCTGCAGAAACAGTTGGGTCACTCTGAAATTAGTGCGTCTTCCAGTTTGGCAGGAGGATTTTCCAAGTAAATATTTATATGCTTTTAAATATCTCATGTGTGTTTTAAATACTGAGCGGTATCAACTATTGAGCATTTGATTGCATATTTATTTATCATATCATCATATTCACTTGTTTCGTTCAATGCAGATAGGTTAAATATTGACTAAAATGTAAACATTAGACATTAAAAAATAATAAGTCATATTTATATTATCTCTAAAGATTTTTTTACACATACTTTATTCAATTATTAAAATATGCAATTTGATTGTATATTTATAATCATATTATCTACTTATTCATTACATTAAATGTTTAATAGATAGATTGATAGAGCTAAACACTGACTAAAATGTAAACATTAGACATTCAATTATACATAAATATAAAATTAGACGTTCAATCATAAAGCAATTATAAATAATATATAAGTAGATGTAAGCTAAAAATGTAGTTTACCAAAACTAATATTAAATCATTTTAAACATAGAACTGAACTCAAAAATATATATTTTTTACATTTAATAATCGAATGAAGATTACAATCATGTATACAATACAATTGTATATATGCATACATACAGTATGTATTTTTATCTCTTTTAAAGAATAAATATTTCGAAAAAAATGTCTGTTATGTATATGAGAGCCACAAATGTCACCTGTTTTGAAGAAAGGCCTATTTGTGTGATGATAGTAAATGTCACAGTTAGCTTATCATTTAACCTCTTCAAAGCGAGTTTGAATGAGTATGAGTTAGTCTGCGTGTTTTTAAAGGTTAAGTCTGAAATATCCTGCTGCAAAAAGTTCATTTTAGTCTTCAGGACCCGTAAGGGGCAGCATTGGTATACATCCATGTTTTTCAGCCGAAACTCACAAGAACCTTCACAAAATCAACTTGTTGAATCACTGCTGTGGTGAAGGACCCCCAAAGATAAAAAAAAAAAAAAAAAAGTAGTTTCTCTGCGCCCGTTCCCACGCCAACCCGCAAGCGATATCACTGTACGGTGATCAGAATGGATGTTCCAGACCTTGTACCTTTTTAAATGAGTTATGCTCCCGGGAGCGTTACATAAGGAAAAGGATGGTGTCTTCGGGACGTACGCCGTCCGTACGCTTCTCAATCTTTGCTATAGTCTTCATGGGCTCACGCTGTGCACCCTGGGCGACGAGCCTTGAAGATAGCCGCGATACCGTCGGACCGTTAGCGTGATTGAGCGAAGGTGCTCGTCTTTTTCCGTGCCGCGTTATTTATACGTTTTAATGATACCCTCGCTGTGCGTCCCGTCCCCTCCCAAGGCTGCTAGTGAAAAATTCATATTTTAAACGCTTGCCCAACACAGATAACTCCCATCAGTCATTCCTGGACATGTTTAGTGTGGGTGGAGAGGACAGGGGGTCTCGAATAGCGCGGATCGGGTCCAAGTGTCCTCCTCCAACCGCGTGAGAGGACATTTTATTAAATAACTTTAAATATTAATGCAGTCCTCTGGCTATGTTTGCTCACTGTTCCGAAATCATCCACCCGCTACTCCGAGGTACTCAAACACACTCCATGCTTGCGTGTTTGTGTGTGTGTGTGTGTGTTTCTTTATGCGAGTTCTTCAAAAAGGAATGAATATGTATATGTTTTCTTTTCTCTTTCCCCTCGCACGCCAGCAGGCAACGACCGCGTAGCGTTTCATCCTGGTTTTCTGCCAGCACGGCTGGCTTGTCAATGCAGATTGTCAGCGCCTCTGTCAGCCGGAAACGGTCATCCGCGCCAGTGTCAGAAATCGGCGCTGTAGCCCGAGGAAAGGAAGGTCTTTAGAGTCAACAGACTGACACGAGAACACACAACTCTGAGTTTCCTGGCCATTGGCAGTGAATCGCAGCCAAGATATCATTAGCTATACAGTACAGATGTATTTTCACGCGTTTTTCTTCTGCGAGCGTTCTCCTTTGTGTATTAAGGTTATTACAGGCTAATTTTTCCAATATTTGGTCATGGAACGATATATGAGATAAGAAACGATAGTGGCACAATAATATTGCTGTGAATAAACACACACACACACACACACACACACTCATACATAATGGCTGAAAATGTATCTTAACCATCACAAAAATACATTTTAAATTGTAACATTAACAATTACTGTTTTAAATGTGTATATAAAACACACACACACACACACACACACTAGTGCCGTTTAACAATTAATCACATCCAGAATAAAGATTTTTGTTTATGTGTGTATAGTGTATATATTTATTATGTACATATAAATACACACACGCATATTTAAGAAAAATACATTATATTAAATTGTTTTATATATCAATTTATATAATTATATGCTGTATGTTTGTGTTTAAATATACATAATAAATATACACAAAACACAGATATGTTACTTTTTTTTTTGGATGATATTACTTGCATTAATCATTTGACAGCACTAATATACACACACACACACACACACACACACAAAAAGGTAACCACAAAATAGTTCTTTTGAGCTGTTTCATATATTTTCACGAGGGAACAAACGAACATCACACCATTCCTGTATCAAGACTTACTCAGAGATTTAATTAGCTGTGCTATGCTAATCACAGTCGTGTGGCCACTGAAAAATACATTAAACACACACCTGCTATGACAACACCCAGACAGTGCAAACAAAGAGGGAATGCGAAAAACAACCTTTATAGAGAACATTCGGTGCAGACATGCCAACCTGGGGAATTTACACAACCTGCGCTATAGTTACAGCTGCGCTTCCTGAACGGCATTAACATCCACACATTCTCACAAAAATCTCACCCCTCTACTTTGTGGCTTGATTGGATTGCACAATTGATACTTTAAAACTCCTTTTATATATATATATATATATATATATATATATATATATATATATATATATATATATATATATATATATATATATATATATATATATATATATATATATATAAGCCAAGTTTTTAAAATATCATTTGTGCAATCCATATACTCACTCACTCACTCACACTCTCACACACACACACACACACACACACACACAAACACAATGTATCCATACTTAAAAAGTAAAAAATGAACACACTCTCCGAATTTGCTGTGAGGTATGTTTGAAAATAGTTTTAAAATAAAACCAATTTAAAAAATGCGCACGCACGGCCATGTCATTGAATTGCTCACACGCAGATATGTCATTGTAATGGACGCAAATGAAAGGACTGATAATGTTAATTACAGCACAAGGTGAAACGGCGGCTCTTGCTGAAGACGGCGGTCGCCGCTTTAATCAGGAAGAGGTCGTCATCTGAGCGAGGTCAAATAGAGGAACCACACGTGAGTTCAGCCCCATAATCTGATCAACTCTCCTTCTCCATCCCTCTCTCATACTCAGCTTCTTGTTTTCCACTCTTTCATTGGAATGCCTGGTTCCGTTAAAGGAATATATATATATATATATATATATATATATATATATATACACACATGGTTCATGTTGTATATTATATATCAACATATATTTTAAATCCCTTAACATTGAAAAAGAAGGTCATATCTGACTCAAACAGAATGAATGACGTAAATGATGAAAAAAAGAAAGAAGAAAAGTATATAAGTTTTGTGTGAGCTATACTTGCAATGATGACTATGGACTTATTTTTTTATATATATAATATTTAATATTGTATGATATATTTAAAATTATTTCATGATATATGCAATCTATTATAAAGCGATGACTATATTTTTATACTATAACCTATACTATCTATTACAAAATATATATTACATACATTAAATAATCTACCTTTATTTTTTTAGATATTTAAAATATAATGATACATTTTTTGCTTTATTTATTCAGCACAGAAAAAGAAGATCATACTGGACCAGACAGAATAAATTATGTAAATCAATTGCAATTTTTGAGAGCGCAATGCATTTGAAACATAAGATGTTAATAATAAAAGATAAGTTGTTTATAATGCAGTTAACAATGTCTATTTTATCTAAAATATAATTTTTAAAAATAATTTATTTAATTTTAACATTTTAAATAAAAGAATACATGATTTATTTGTTTGCATTTTTAGATTTTAATGAACGGTTCACATACAAACAAGGTCATGAAATCCTAATAATAACCAGACGTAAAGAATAAATGAAGTAATGATGACAAAATGTACATTTTTTTGGAAAAAGCCATGTGAAATTAAATTCACTTTTTCTCTAACGCAGAATGAATTAACAGCACAGGTTTGTACGCACAGTGTGTGTCCGCCTCATCATTTTCTATTTGACGTACGTGACATTCATATCCGACTCTGACATGCCCACACCTCTGCTGTGAACAGCTGGCTCCGGAGGCGACAAGGGTCGGGGCCCTCGATTGGATTGCATTAACTGGATTGAGGTGGGGTCGTGGCCCGCCCGGGTCTGTGTTAATTGCAATGTGAGGATAAGTGATGGGCCCAAGTAAATCAAAGTGAAATGACCCCTTCTCCTCTCTATAAGTGTCTTGGCTGTGCCTTCAGTTCTTCGGTGAAGGATTTTAAACCATATTGCCGTCATCTCTGCGCTCTCTATATACTGTCATCACATGCTTTCTCCTCTTCTAAATAAATAATGGTACTTTATAGGCTAGCAATGGACTACTTTTCATGGATTCTAATGAACAAATGTGACCTTGGACCAGTAGCTGGGGTATATTAATAGCAATAGCGTGTCAAAATTATAGATTTTTCTTTAAATGATTGGCTTTCTCATTATTTAGATTTATTTTGCACGTTAACAAACCTGGAAAGCTTATTTATTTAGCAATTTTCAAAATAAATCGACAGTTTTGTGGTTTAGGGTTACAAATGTGATAACTCCCTCAATGCAATTGCTTTGTTTTTGGCCGTCTGACCCCTATACAAATCGCAAAATTGATTAAAAATAGACTTGCTTTGTTTGTTATGTGAAGGAAAACACTTAGTAGATCGCAAATTTTTATAAGTAGTTATAAAAGCTATCTATTTGTCGCCACCTACTGGCATGAATGTGAAATCTGAAGAAACGCTTGCTAAACGAAGTTATCGTTTGAGGCACTGGAATGAATCAAAACAGTACAATATATTCTAATCTGTCTGACTCAACAACACCATGAAAATATTAAATGCATAGAAATCTGGCTTACTTTCAGCCATAAACTAGCATATGAGTAGGCTTGAAGCTAAAACACAGAAACTAATGCAGAAATAATGCCTTAGTTGTTGTTGTTGTTGTTTTTTGTTATATATGTGGATTTGAGGTAGTTAAGTTTTGTTAGCTTTGTTTGCTATGTGTAATGTAGCTAACGTCTTTGGAGTGGCGTGGCAACAGTTTAGCTATTTACTTGCTAACTTTCTTTTTCGTAAATTACAGCTACCTAATCATTCTGACATTTCGCCGAAGTGCTTTTCTTCACACATACTTTGTCTGAAGTGCTTCTCTGAAGTGCTTTTTTTCGCAGAGACTCAGTTTTTGTGCAATTGTGCATGCGTGTATTTAATTCATTATTCATTTGGCCTCGCTATTATAGGATCCCGCTTTTACAGGTGCAATTGTGTATGAAAACACTTTAATGGAAGATGGATCTCTTTTTGAAGTCATGCTGTGTGTAATGTATGAATTTCATTTTCGTCCCATTTTGAATCACGCAGTTGTTAGGACACTATCAAGCAATTGTGGTGAAACTCGTGTTCACATTTTTCATGTTGTGAAACACCGATCTTGTGAATGTAGACTTGATGCTTGCCCTGTTTGCGAACGGTCACGCATAGGAGATGGCGTACTGTTTGACTGTACATCTAGCCAGCGATAATGCCAATGCAATTTCGGTTGCAAGTGTCACAAGTGCTGTCCATCCCAGAAAATCACTTAATAGCCAATTTCATGCAAGAACGGTGAGGAACGAAATGCTGAGTTATTACTGAAGAAGAGAACAGGAGAGCCTAGAGAGAGAAACAGGTTTGCTCCAGTCACACCTCATGGTCCTGTGATAAGGTATAAAGTAATAACTCGGCCTCTATGAGTTTTTCCAAAGCAAAATCATCTACATTCCCTCCAATGGAGTTCACAGGTGTCTCTGACGTCTTTGTCTTGTGTTGTTCGACTTTTGACATCAGCATAAATCTGGTTTAGGTAGCGTTTCATTTTTTTTCAGGTCAATACTGCTCGAGTAGAGAGAAGAGGAGCATCTGACTGATATTTAAATAGATTAATTATAGTTGATTTAGGGACGGGATTTTCTAAAATTGATTATACTGTAATAATAGATGCTACTGTAAATAATGGATAACTTTATTTTACGGTTACACCTATCAGGTGCTTATTAGCATGCATATTGCTAGAATATTGCCAATTATTAGAGCTAATTAAGCAACTGGTGTAGTCTGATTCATGAACAAATGACTCTTTATGAGGTAATTCTTTGAAGTAAACCAGAAACATAAAGCACTAGTAAAATCTGATTCTCCAACAAATGGCTCTTATGGGTTGTATTTATTTATTTTGTGGATTTGTTTTCATAAAAAATGTAATAAGAATACATCTGTGCTTGCGGATCTAGTTGCCAGTGTTGAATACTCTTTCAGCTAGTTCTCGCTGTTTTTGTGTACAGTATACATCGGGCGGTCGGTCGGTCAAAAGTCTTTGGATGGTCCTTGCCAGATCACAGACTTCGGAAAACACCAAAGGTAGAGAGCAATACGACTTTACAGCTAATAAAAACAGTGCCGCAGCTCCCTATGCTAAAACCCCCCCTCTTTTTTGCTGTTCTTCATCTTTGTTTCTCCAGTGTTTCTAGCACACTTTACTGTAACAATCATATTAGCAAATAAGTTTTTCAAGCGCTGCTTTGACTAGTTTAAATTGCGTTATTACCAATTCAACTTGATGCTGAGGGAAAAAAAAACTGTTCTGTCTTTGCATTGGATACAGCCCAGCACTTCAGAGACCTACAGATCTTTCCATTTGCCATTAAACAGAATTAGCTTCCACGCTAAACTAGCGTCAACACCAATGCTTGCCAATGACTGCCACTGTCTAAAACAACAACAAAATATGACTCCACAACACCACTTACTACTTGCATATTATCAACACAATTGCTAAAAGGACACAAGTAGTTATTGTCGTTTTGCTTACATTGAAGTGATCAAAGCGTTTCGCCTTTAGCACAAGCGCTAGCTGCTTCAGATCTGTTGCTCTTTTATCTTTTCAGCGATTATATGCAGTCAGACAGTATTTTTTTTTTTCATCTCTGCTCTCTCGCTCAGTCTGGAATGATGCTACTGTAGAAGATTATTTTAACTTTTTGGGATGACTGGATAGAAGCTGTTAATTAACTCAGCATTAGCAACAAAACGATGTGGCGTTTTATGCTATCAGCTTTGTATCACCATCAAAGAAAATGTTTTTTGATGGGTACTTTAGAATTTGAATGCTGTTTGATAAAATATTTGATGTATTCAGCAATGACCTAGACCTGTATGCAAATCTTTTTAGTTTTGTATTTGAAGAAAAAATAATGCCGGGATTAATCAATTCTTTTATTCACACTGAAAGGCTTTTCAAAATGATCATAAGGCAGTTACATAAATCTTTAATAAATATGACTTCAGCTTAGGTGATTTATACAACAAAAAGTGGTTATTCATTTAATAAACTTTACAGTTCAGCAACCTACTTGGCTGTTGGGTTTGTGCATTTAGTAAGTATATAAGCATTTATTAAAGCATGCTCACGGAACGCTCTTAAGAAAAGTGTCTCCTTGACTTGGTACACTTTCAACGTGTTTTTTTGTCCAGCCAGAGACTGTATAACATTCAAGTTACACGATTTGACAGATTTTTACGTAAAAAGAGCACAGCGCACCAACATTAAAAGATATGAACATGTTTCCACCATAAGCGCTGCCCAAATGTGGGCCCCCTAGTGTTTTGGGGGCCCTACACAGCTTGCATACTTAGCATATAGAGAGCTCTGGAAGTAAACATGCTATTTGAGGTTTGCATTACACTTGAAATTCTGCAAGAGGTGAGTTACTGAGCAAGTTTACTGCATCAAATAATCCATTCGTATTTTTGAGGTCAAAACTAAACAGCAGGGGTGCCCAATCCTGCTCCTAGTGATCGGCTGTCCTGCAAAGTTCCTCTCCAACCCTAATCAAACACACCTGCCTTTAATTTTCAAGTGATTATGAAGAATTTAATTAGTTGCTTCAGACGTGTTTGAGCTGGAGCTGAACATAGCAGGACAAGTCAATCACCAGGAGCAGGACTGGGCAACCCCTGCTATATAGTATTGTGCTTTGTTTTCTACTTTGTTTCTACGTGTGGTGCTCAATCTCCTGTTGCATTATTCCAAGTAGTTCCTTGATTAAAGATTGTTCTTTGTAGTCTCTGAAGTTTCTCTGTGTCTCCAGCGTTCACCCTTGCGAAAACAAATTGTTACAGAAGACCTGACCATTAGTGGACTTTTTAGTATGGGTACACAGTAGGTCAAAAGTTTGTA
Source organism: Puntigrus tetrazona (assembly GCF_018831695.1). Classification (NCBI taxonomy): domain Eukaryota; kingdom Metazoa; phylum Chordata; class Actinopteri; order Cypriniformes; family Cyprinidae; genus Puntigrus; species Puntigrus tetrazona. The sequence continues at coordinate 5,094,264 of NC_056723.1, forward strand.
ATATTTTTTAAAGAAGACTCATATCCTCACCGTGGTTGCATTAACAGTACTGTTTCTATTTTAAAATGTTATTTATGCAATGCCAAAATGAGTGTCACATGATACTTCAAAAACCATTCATATTCTTATTTCAAAGACTCCTTTCAAAGATTATCATTTCGCAAACTTTTGACAGGTGGTGGTATCTAAATAAAAATAGATGGCTAAGTTGTTTTTATTGCTTCCTTTCCTTCACTGAGCTCTCAGGTAAAAGTTCAACGAAATTCAATATTGTGGAAAAAGATCACGTTCTGGACAGAGACTGTCCAAGGCTGTCTGCTTTTGAGGCAGGAACTTGCACAGGAGAGTGTACTGTGAATGAACAGAGGGATTTTAGTAGCAAAGCTACAGGGATTCATACATTTCAGCTTTCATTTTAGCAAATCTCGGATTTGCTTGTTGTCAAGCATATCATCCCAGCGTAGATACAGCAGTGTTATTCCCCCCAGTTTTTTGAAATTCAATGGGGTGTTCACTCGAATCTCTCTATAATTCATGTGTCTTCGGCCTTATACGCTGGGCGCTGTTTATGTTTTTTCTTCTTTTGGATGTGACGTCTCTCTCTCTGGAGTGTCAGACCCAAGTGCCAGAAATGAAACAAGCCATTCGGCCTCATTTTCTCCAGTCTCTCTCTCTCTCTCTCTCTCTCTCTCTCTCTCTTTCTGCTCCAGCAGAGTGAGTGGTTTTGCAAAAAAAAAAAAAAAAAAAAAAAAAAAAATATTGATTGTAAGCTCTGTCGTGACTACCTCTTGCCGGAGCTCTTGGACGGCCTGTGCAGTTGTAATTTCTCAGATGGCAGAATCTCATTTACTCCTGAGCACGATGTGTATTTCAGAATGTGTGAAAACAAGGCACTCGACGCAGCTGAAAGAGGGGGCTGTCAGATGCCACTCAGGCCAGGCTCAGGGCCCTCATCATCCCCTAGTGGATTAACACCTTCTGGCCTGGATCTGTGCCTCGCGACTGGCCCTCTCATCCATCTCGTTCTGGCCTCCAGAGGAAAGCTAGTCCATGTATCCGGCAGTCAAAAGCTAGCCTGTGTTTCCCGCAATCAAAAGGCCACGGTTTTGGACAGCTCTCTCTCTCTGTTGCGCTTTCTTTGGTCAGGCAAGCAGGACTGTTACTATTGCTCATACTCAGGAGTTTGTCCAAATAACCCTAAAAATGCACAAGCCACTTTATAACACTTTTTTTATAAAGTTATTTAGTGGAGAGAGCAATGAAAATGACTGTTTTTTATTGAATTTTTCAAGTATGCTACACTGTATTCCTACAAACTAAAAATTATACAGAACTTAAAGTATTTATTAAAAGAACTGGTTCATAAGAGCCAGAATAGATATATACCTGTCTGCTGAACTAGTGGTGTTGTACCGTATGTTTTTAATTCACTAAGAAGGACTGGTTCATAAGTTCTTTCTTTTATTTTATCTGACTTAAATAGATGTGCTGTATTTTTTTTTTTTACTTTTTTTATAAACTCGCTTCAGTATAATTTGTTCATGAATCAGATCACACTGTTTTAATTCACTGAAAAGAACCGGTTCATAAAAGTGCTTTGTTCATAAATCAATCTACACTAATCACATAATAGTTTTGATTCACTGAAAATAAATGTTTTGGAAGAGTCATTTGTACATGAATCGGACTAGACCGATCGCACAAATATTTTGACTTGAAAACACTAAAAAACACTGTTTAATAAAAGTGTTTTATTCACACTAAACACGCTGTAGATTTGGATTCACTAAAAAGAGCCACTTCATAAGAAGAGTGCTTTGTCAATGAATCTAACTACACTAAACACACTCTAGTTTTTGATTCATTAAAAAGAGTGCTTTGTTCACACTGATCACACTTAATTTTTTCCATAAATCAGGCTACGCTGATCACAATATAAGGTTTGATTCTCTTAAAAGAACCAGTTAATCGGAGTATACTGCTCAATAGATTTTGATTCATTAAAAATGTTTTGGAAGAGTCATTTGTATACGCGAATCAGACTGATCACAGTATAAGTTTTGATTTGCTTAAAAGAACCAGTTCATAAAGTTTTGTACATGAATCAAACTATACTGATCACAGTATAAACTGCTTAATAAGTATGTTTTGTTCATGACTGGTCACCTCAGAAGTTATTATTTGAAAAATAGGCGTTTAATAACAGGAGTTATTTATTCAGGTTTTCAGTTTACTAAAGATAACCGTATCACTTACGATTTGGACTGGACGCTGTTTGTGCTGTACGTTTTAGGGATTTTGAGAATGGATACGAAGAACTGCAATACAGCCAATGACGCGAACCAGACTCGAACCTGCGTCGCCCGCATGAGCGCCGCAGCCAAAACGTGTCGGAGCATGTGCACCGACTGTGTTGTTTGTAAAGGTGGAATGAATCACGGCAGAGGACTCCGGGCGGGCGATTTGTTGAGCTAATGGTGGGCGAGACATCACATTTTCATGTTTGCAGGCCCAATGCATCACAGAGGGCCACAAGCATTCATCACAGTTCACATCTCCTCTGCAGACATTTGCAAAATCTGTGTTTACTCATTATGTCTAGGTTTTCAATTCTCTGTCAGTGAATATGGATTAGATAAGCTCTCTTTCTCCCTCTCTCTCCCCCTCAGCGCGAACCGAGCGAGCGCTTCTCGAGACCGCGACGGAAATTCGGTGTGAAATGCGAGGGCTGTCTGCGTGTGTGAGGGAGCTGACAGGATTTTAGGAGCGTGGAAATGGAAATAAGAAGCAGGCTTTTGGATGTGCCCGGCTGCCATCCTGGAGGAAAGATTGGTGTCTGTCGCAACTGGCCCAATTTCAAAATTGCCACGTCCGTTTACTCTCCATCTTTATTTACACAAATCTGTTTTGTCACTCTCTCTTCACCATTTGCCTGGCCAGATGCATTAAAACACTCAAAACAATCAAATCTGAAGCGGACGGCCGCGATGGACTTGATTGACGAATTGGCACGCCGTTCCCGGCAAAACGTGCGCGAGACAATGAAGGGCCCTCGCCGGCGCTGGTGCGACGCGAACCGGCGCATCGGATTTCAGAAGCAGAGCGCGAGGAATAAATTGGACTATCAAACTCATCTGAATATTAATGTGACATGTTTATCATAATGCATTTCTTATTTGAAATGGTAGACCTTAACGTCGTTTAGTCACTGACGGATTGTGGGCGGGAAAACAATCAAGCAGAAACTATACCGACTCGCATTATATCAAGAGCACTTCTTTTTATCAGAGCAATCTTTCTCTCTGTCTTTTTGGAAGCGTGATTTGTCTGGTTTAATGGATTTGTTTTTTTGGTTTTTATTTATTTTTTGCAGACTTGTAGGACTGGAGATAATAATTTATCCATTAGAAGCTCTCTGTGTACTGTGCCATATGTTATTCCAGCTAAAAATAGCGTCTTCGTGGTTAGTTTGTTCATAGACCACCGCAGAGATGACCTACATATGAGTGAAAATCATAAAAAGGTCACATTTTTGCCTAAAATCAAATGGAAAAATAAGAAAGTGGAGTTTCAAAAAGATAATGGATGTGTATTATTTATGGTAAATTTATGTTTATTTAAAATGATATTTTATTCTATTCTCCCCCCATTATTCAAGATTATTCTCTTAAAATTAGCTGTTTTAAATAAATACTTAAACTTATTTCACTTCAGCTAGTTGCTGAAGCAACATTTCTCATTTACATAGTTTATTTTAATGTACTAAAAAAACCTTATTAATAATTAACTTGATTTTTAAAAGTAGTATAAACATTTATAGACTAAGATACTTTTGGACATTTTCTTCTGCATTATAGAAATTAAATTAAGATGGTTTTCACATGTTAATGATTGTTTAATGATAACTGTTTTAAGTATAACTTCTTACCTTTCCCAGACATGATTTCTATAACCAGAATACCGGAAATGTTAGGATTTATTAATTTAAATGATAAAAGACTTTCAAATATTTTACTCACTGTAGAAGACAGGTAACATAACTGCAGATAATATAATTGTTTAAACAGAGAAAATTTACTCTTATCCGCTAAATTTAGAGAAGCTTGAGAAATATGTGTACATAAGGGGCAAGGCTGAAGACCTTTGTTGGATGCTTTTGTTTTTCAGGGGCATTACTAAATGGGCCCAGGAATACTTCCAGAAACCACTGCTGGTAAACGCAATCCACCGTGCACGAAGCTATATGTTAGCATGGTTCAGAAAGTGTGTCATGTCCTCTGGTACAAGGCTCATTTAAAATGGACAAGAGGAGAAAAAAAGTGAATTCAAATTTGACATTGTTTTTGGAAATCACTGATACCACGTCCTTCGCGGTAAAGAGGAGAGACACCTTCCAGCTTGTTATCAGAGTTCAGTTAGAAAGCCAGCATCTCTGATGGTATGAGGGTGCATAAGTGCATACGGTAGAGGCAGTTCGCATGTGTAGAAAGGCACTATGAATGCTGAAAGGTACGGAAAGGTTTTAGAGCAACATATGCTCCCCTCCAGATGACTGCAAGACAATGCAAAACCATATAATGCAGCTTTTAAAACAGCATGGCTTCATAGTAGAAGAGTCCAGGTGCTGAATTAGCCTGCTCCGAGATCTTGCACTTATAGAGAACATTCGGTGCAATACATTAAAAGATGTCTTCACACTCCTCATTTTTATTAAAAAAAAAAAAAAAAAAAAAAATATATATATATATATATATATATATATATATATATATATATATATATATATATATATATATATATATATATATATTATTTTATTTTTATTTTTTTTTCAGAATTCTGGTTAAAAAACATTTTCTATTGTTATTTTCTTATTGGACATAATCCACATGTACACACCTCAAAAATCACAGTTTGAAAATGTAGACAATTTAAAAGTGGAAGGGAAAATCCACTCACCCCTCTGAAAGGAGAAATGTTTGCGTGAACACAATTAGTTTAGATTTCTGCTGATCATCACATCTAAACGACCTCGTTCACACTCCTCAGTCCTTATATCCTCATCATATCTGGATAATATATAATGTCAGCACGTCGCATTTACACCCAGCCACAGAAATGTATCTTTGTTAGACAGACAGAAATCCGATTGCATCCATCCCGCTTTAATCACATTATGTGCAAATCTGTGAGGTCTAATCTACTTTATGCACCGCGGAAATTGTCATTATATGCGTTTATATAATTTTAAATAGACCTTTATATCATTTATGTGCATTAGAACTAGGCAGAGACATTTGTAACGACACAAACATTTAAACTCTCAGTAATTTCTTATAAGTGAACTCTCCTAAAATGGATTTCTCAAAGGTTATTTAATGTTATCTTTTCAGCTTTTTTTTTATTCTATTTACATTTCCTTTTTATTTTATCAATACATTTGATATTTATTACTGTAATTTAATGTAGTTATTTTATTTGATTTCGCCAGGAAACACATCTTACTTTTTTTCTATCATTCTTTCTTGCTTTTTCTACTTGTTTTTAGGTAATTTATTTAATTTGATCTCATTTGTAGGCCAAGAATTTTTTTTTTTATAATCCAAAGAATATGACATTTGTTGAACACCTTTACAGTTAATAACAATAAATCTCGAGACTTCATTGGAAAATAGTATTTTAAATAATGTAGGGAAAACTTTGGTATTTCTAAACTCGTCGAAAGCAGCACATCGCCAATATATTAATAGCTGGCAACTCTTTTTTTTAATATGCATGTATGTACAGAGAACGCTCGTCTTCTGTTGTTTAAAAGAAAGACGAGGCTCAGGCTTCGTTCCGCAGCTAATCACAGAAGTGAATTATTGCGGAGGGTAATAAAGCTCCAAACGCATCGCCTTTGTTCCTCTTATCAGCTCAGTTAAGCAATTTACCTACACATTCTCTCACTATAATCACCACCCGGCTGCAATTATGCAGTTCTAGAAGTTTCTGAAGAGGATTGTAAAGCGAGTAGATGTCATCAGATACAGCCCGGGAAGGAAGACTAGAGTGTGCATGCTCAAACGTTTAAGATGAAGTATGTAAAGCAGGAAATTAATAGGCTTGGATGCAATTATATTAACTACATCCTTTCAAACCCAAAGCCTTGTATTATTTGAATTATCGTAGTAGCTCATGAGATACCGTTCGGATTCTCATTTATTGATTTTTATAATTTCTCATACAAAAGAATAATTTATGATATATGTATAATATATATGTGTGTACTGTGTATATTTAATATGTTTACGTAAAGACAGGCATATATATTTTGAAAATATTTACATGTATGTAGATGTATATTTATATTCCTATTATATTATATTTATGTCATATAAATATATTTCATATATAAATGTAGCAATATTTTGTAGCAAATATGTAGCATATTTTCTTAAATATAGTAATAATATTAATAAATATGCAAACACATAAGAAAACAAAAATATAATCTAATAATGCTAATAATCTAATGCACTAGCATCCTTTCAAGTCAAAAGCCTTGTAATATAATATTATTTTTTGATTATATAAAACAAAAATGCAAATAAATGGTCATGTTTTAAGGATTATTTCTGGAAATTAAAAAAAAAGTATCATGATTTCTTGCATCAGTTGATTACATTTTAATTTAGTTACACATATTAGGGTGCTTTTTAGATGTTTTATATAACAATATATATATATATATATATATATATATATATATATATATATATATATATATATATATATATATATATATATACTTTAATAATTCTTAAAATAACAATGAAAAATACTTTTAAAGCATTTACAACATATTAAAATCAATTTATATCTATAAATGCTATTTAATAGACTTGATAAACAATGGACATTTGTATTTTTATGTTAACAAAAATTAATACGTACTGCAACAGTGTATTGTTAGTTAATATTTGCTTATGCGTTATATATATTGAAATCAAGACAAAAATGCGGACTACGTAAATAATTTTTTACAATGCAGTCAGTTGGCGAAAGGTAAAACTTTTCCATCTACATCTGATGCAATATAGTTTCAGAATCCAGAAGTAATTCCTCAGTCTTCATGCTTTAATGCAGTAAAAAATCTCCCCCGTAACTCTTCCACCCACAGAGCTGCAGCCTGAGCTTCAGCGCTAACAAACTTTATCACTGCTTTCATATACAGCTCTTTGGCTGCCAGCCGACCCGTATCAGCACAGATTTGTGTATCCGTGGCTTCCTGGTGGACTGAGAGGGGCTTCGTCGGCCACCGGGAAGCCTGAGAGAAACCGAGGAGATTTTTAGCCACGTACACAGGTCACGATGACTTCTTGGGGGCTAATGCTTTTTGTGAAATAATCTGCTTGCGCGTGTTTGAAAATTAGTCCACAGTCGCACTAATTACGATCAAAGGTGGGCGACTTCATGTTCTCCCTCGTTGTTCTTTTCATGTTCCTTTTGTTACTTTATCTGCTTGGCTTATGTGGGCTTGTTGTGGTTAATGGCTTCGGGAAAAATACAAATGCGATGCAGAGGATGGTGAAAAATACTCGTCTCGAGGGTTTACCTTATATTCCTGCATTGCTGAAATGCATATATATCAACTGGTTTACTGTAAAATACTGTGAAATTATGACTGGTATAAGTATAATTTACACAGTAAAAAATCTGTAAAAATTAACCGTATTAATATGAATGGTATTTCCATATCGATTTCTTTGATTTTGAACTTTGCATTCCATTGTGTTGTGTTTTAGCGTTAACAGAAACATTACCATATGTAAAATACTGTGTATATTTATTATGTATATTTCATATATTATGCACACAAAAACTTACTTTGGATGCGATTTAATTGCGACTGAATTTTATAAAAAGATTACCCGGGATTACCAGAAACTGAACAGGATTTTCTACAGGATTGTACAAAATATATAAATAAAATTATTACTCAGAAAGATTTAATTTAATTTAATTTAATTTAATTTAATTTAATTTAATTTAATTTAATTTAATTTAATTTTATTTTATTTAATTTTATTTATTTTAATTTTATTTATTTTTGGATTTTTCTACATGATTTATTCCTACAATTTTATTCAATGGTTCCACGATCCAAGTGTCATTTTCCCGCTGACATTTGTATAGTCAAATTAACACGTTAATCAGTTGCCATTTCATTATTGACAGAATGAAATCATTACTTATTGATAATTCCTCTCTAGAACAGCGACGAATCATTAGCCGCTGTTTACGGGGAGGCTGTCCTCCAGTAGACATCTCGGGTTAATCCCTTCTTATCCGGAGTCGAAACTGGTCACTTTCACCTTGATTGCTTATGCAGATTTGGAAAATGTAAAATAAACGTAAATGCAGAAGTCAGACTTCGTGATTGGGTTTGATCGTATGATTATCCTCCGCAGAATGCCCAAAAATGGCACAAGCGGAGGGAAATGAGCTCCACGTGTGGGAAAGAGCTGGAGCTGAAAATTGGATCATCCTGTGGAAGATTTCAGAAAGAGGAGGAAGATTTGGAGTTGGGTGAGAATCCATAGTTCATCATTTCTTGCAGCACAAACGCTCATCTCAATCAGCGATGACCCGCTCTCCATAAATCAAGAGGTAACATAAAAAACAAGGTAGAGGAGAAGAAACGGAAATGTGCTTTCCTCTCCCGTCTCAGCCTCCCTTTGTCTCGGAAGAGAAAAACGGAAGTCGACAGATCATTCACAACATCAGAGGCAAAGATTAATGGTTTATCCTTGAGAGCAGCAATCAACAAACACATGACGACATGCCTCACTAGCTGCAGCCGCCAAATGTGCCTCGTGATTTACTAGGCACAATAAAAAGGGAAATTGGCTCTGTATATTTCCCTCTAATTTCATTTCCAGAAGGGGTTTCTTCCATTCATTTCGGATGAGATAACTGAACAAACCTCATAAAATGTATATCTAAAATACGTATTTGGATTTATACGTGGATTTTACATTTTTGTAGTAAAATGTGCGCAATTTTCACAGATTGTTTGTGTCGCCAAGGGTGGTTGCTAAGGCTGCTGACCAATCAGAATCAAGGACTTGAACTCAGGGGGCGCCTGCAGTTCACATCATACATTTTTTCATACTGAAATTACATTTGACATGTTTACAGTTAGCATTGTAAGTCATTGCAATTCTTTCATTTTGTTTATTTCCATGAATGCGAATGTATTCGATATTGAAAGTGAGCAAAAACGTCACATTTTCACCTAATATAGTCTGTTTAAGCGCTCTTAAAAAACAGAGAGAGTAGGGTCTCGGACGTCACGCAAGCTTCGGGATTGAAATATTTTTTCGCGTTTTACTGCGCTTAAATGAACAAATGCACCTCGCCAGATTTAATAAGCAACCAATGAATTCAGCCCTTGTACAATGAATTAATATTTGCACAATTATATTGAAATGCTGTCTTGGCAAGTATCCTCAAAAATTGCCTTGAGAGAACCTGAACAGTTGAGAAAGAAATCATGTGTATATCTTTATCATCTATGCATTGTCTCAAAAATGAAAATTAAGGTGTGTTTTACTCGTCTTCTAAGCATCCCAGGTGTATGTGACTCTCTCCTTTACGACGAATCCAATCAGAGTTATATTAAAGGGCCCGTATTATGCTGTTTTAAAGTGCCTTATTTGGTGTGACACAATATGTTAACTTGCTTTAATGTTTAAAAAACATAATTTTTTAAATACTGTACATTTATTGTAGCTCCTCAATGCCACGCCTCTGTCGTTTTCTTCTGACAAGCGCAGTCTGTTGTGATTGGCCGAACACCACAAGCACGTGGCGGAAATGTAACGCCCCTTTCCATTTCCCCAAGTTCAGCTTTCAAAGTAAAAGGCAGTTAAAAATGTAGTAAGGTTTACCATCACAAGCTGAGATTGACTCCACTGTAATGTAATTCTCTCTCTCTCTGTCTCTCTCTCTCTCTCTCTCTCTCTCTCTCTCTCTCTCTCTCTCTCTCTCTCTCTCTCTCTCTCTCTCTCACACACACACTGCACTATGAAACCCATTCATTTCAATGGCTCTCACATGTGCGTGCAAACTCCACATCTGAACAGTTAATAACACGTACTTAAACTAATAACAACATATACTTACAGTCACTGAGCAATGCTGGAATTGACAGCTTTTTTATTTTATTTAATTTTTTTAAGAAATAGGCTTCGCAAATACCTTTGTACTTTCCAATGTTCACTTTTTTTTTTTTATTAATCATTACATTTTTTAATACATTTTCTATTTACCTCTTTACCACAACATGCAAATAATACGTATGTTCATGCTACATACATGTGAATGTCATGTAAATAGGTAAATAGAAAATGTGTTATAAAATAAATGGTAAATGATTCATAAAGGTTCATAAAGTAGACGTATGTAACGTGAACATATGTAAAAGATACAGCGGCCAGCCATCACAAAATAAACCTGGGAAGGTGGACAAATCCCATACAGCTCATAGAGACAAATTTTCTACTTAATTTTTGTTCCTGAAGAGCTGCGGTATAGCATATAGATGCGTACAGCTTGATGCCTTTTCTCTTTTTCCTTTTCCCTCAAAACCCTCTAAGACGAGACTTTCCGAGACAATCATTTTGTTTTAAAGGCATAATATGTGTGCAAAGGGATGGTAAAAATGCAAACATTCCTCACACAGTTGAGAACCTCAGCTCGCACCGTCACTATGGCAACTAAAAGTCGTTGGAAGTCTATGGAATAAAGGCCGGTGGAATGAAACTTCGCTTTACAGATGTTTGCGGTGCAAAAACCCATCTTTGTAAAGTTTCACCTGCAACGCTGCTGAAAAAAAAAATAATAAAATAAGTGCAGATTACATGCACCAGCCTAAAATAGTGATTTATAGCAGGGCTCTTAATTAAAGTGCTCTCGGCTTAAGGTATCTGTCGATTCTGCGCTTAAAACGATATGACAGGGGAAGTAAATAAATAAGCAAGTAAACTCTGAAATGAATGGAGCTCATATCTGCAACTGAAAACCGCAGGCAGTATTAAAGCTCATTGTGGCCGTCGCATCCTCAGGGATTACAGCATCTTATTTAAATATTTTTCTAGATAGAAAAGAGTCATCAATCCTGCATGACAAACTTACAGTGTAGTCAGCTCCCTCAAGGCACGGTAGCTAATAAAATACAGCTGCTACCTGTCCTGTCCTCTCCTGTCCTGTCCTGTCCTGTCCGCCGCGTCTCCGTATCCCTCCGTCAACCGGAAGGTGAGCTGGATGGGCGGTTTGGGCTGTCGTTTGGCTTCAGGAATATTTACGTACAATTAAACGGTGCAGATAACAGCTAGGCTATTCGTGTATTTGGAAATGGGAATTAGAATTGGAGCTGGGAATGTGCTTTTCCCACAATGCACTGCTGACACATGGCCAGTGGAGGGTGGGCTGTGAAGACATTGTAGTCATTCATTGAAATGTTTTGTAATTATTCTCTGTTAAATAACGATTATTATATATTATAGTTGTCTAATTTTATTAATAATTCATTATTAATTAATCATAAGAATTTTATATATTTTAAGCATTTTTGTTGTTTATATATCTAACTTTGACGGAATGTTTGTATTAATTATTCATTTTAATTTATTATTATTATTATTATTATTATTATTATTATTATTATTATTATTGTATTAGTAATTTTTAAGATATGGAAGATATAATTACAGTACCTTTTAAAATAACAATAATATGACAGTATTTAGAAATGATAATAATTTAATAAATTATTAATAAAAATAATATATTACAGTAATATTTTTGTTTTAGTTTGTTTTAAGACATAGGCAGCGTGAAAAAAAAATTATATATACACACAATATCTTAAAATAACAATAATATTAATATTACATACTACAAATAAACTACACTACAGAAAAATAATGCAGATATATATATATATATATATATATGTATATATATATATATATATATATATATATATATATATATATATATATATATATATATATACATATATATGTTAACATATTTGTACTATTTATTTAAATTGTATTTTATTAGTTTAATAGTTAAAAACATCTAATTATCAAAAGTAATAGGCTACTAAAAAAGTATTTTATTATTTAAATACATTTAAAACCAGATTGTAAGTAGTAATAGAACATTATTGCATTTTATACTAAATGCACCGTTTTAAGTAAATGCATAAAGACAAGAAAATAAAAAACAAAAATAAAAAAACTAAACAGCTACTAACAATGCCTAATTATAGAAACTAATTAATGAATTAAAAAAGGCAGTACATGACCATATTAAGGAACTGGCTCTCCACCTTTCAACCAAATTAACAGACAGCAATGAGCTTTAATGAAAAAAAAAAAAAAATAATAATAATTTGTGTAAAATACAGTACATACAGTGACTCATTATTCCACATTCCTTCACTCGCGTGTTATCTAAGCACGTGAGCCTGCGGCACAAATGCAAAGGCAGCGAGCGGCAGCAGTAATATGATAATGATGTCTGTGGGCGAGTATAGATGATGAGTCACACACATACAGATGTGACGCGGGTTTGGCTGCAGGTGCTCTGTCTCAACACATCACCTCACGCAGCTGGCCTGTCATAATGTGCGCAGACAGGTGTGTGCGACACAATCTAGTCGTGTAATCGCTACAATTACAGGCCGAACGAGGCTTGTGCGACGCCACATGACGGTCGAGGGTTTGAGCGAGGACGAGAAGAATGAGAGAGCGTGATGGCTGCTGACAGGTCGGCCTGTTCGTAGAATTTAAGACCTTTTCTTGGCTATTTGCGGCTGTACGTTTCAGTATGTTTACATTATACAACGCCGTCATGGTGGGTGTGGGTGAAGTTTGATTTTTTTGCTTTGCAGTAATCCCCGTCAGATCTGTCTCGCGTTTGTTCTGTTCCTTTAAATCCTCCTGTCAATGCATACTGTTGCTTTTTGAAAAATCCAGCCGCATGTGCAAAACCTTTGAATGAAGGACCACAATGGCTTTGCTGCCTCCAGTTGCAGTGTCATTGGCCCTGTGTCAGCAGTGCATTGTGGGAAAAGCACAGTCCCGGCTCTATTTCTAATTCCCGTTTCTGAATGCATGAGTCTGTGAGCGTATATGCACACATACAGCGCTTGGCAGAGTGCCTACGAATTGTAGTTAGCAAAGTGATCCTCTGCATTTCCCATTTTAGGTAATGTAATCGGACTACTTTTGCTTTTAGATTACTTTTGACATCGCTTCACTTTAGCAACAACGTTGATTTAAGTAGAACAATCTTTTTATCCAATTATTAACAAAAATAAGCGCGTTGAACATTACATTATGCCAAGATTTCTCAAACTTGGGTTTATTTTAATAAAAAGCTACTCGTTAATTAAGTAAAATTAAAATATGTTAATAGTTAAAAATACTTAAAAATAACAAGGATCAAAATAAAACACTACAAAGGCTGAAATACTTAAAAAAATAATAATAATAATTGCTATTGTGTAAATTGTTTTGTTGTACACACCAAAAAAAAAACAATACTTTTAGTCTAATGCACATATATATTTAATATATTTAATATATATTATATATTTAAGAAAACTGTCATTTAAAAAAAAAAAAAATATATATATATATATATATATATATATATATATATATATATATATATATATAAACACATATATAATAATATAAGAATATGAGTAGATACATGTATAAACAAGAGTTATCATTTGACATCACTAATATATATTAAGTGTAAAACCTCCACATGGAACCTTTGAGGCCTTCAGATTTATTTTGCTCTGTTACTGACGCTGCATGTTTTTGAAGCAGTCTGCACAATTAGATCATGTGCAGAATTATTTATTTTACTGTCTGGAACAAAAAGCAGCAGGCATGGCAAAATCACTTCACTCAGATCTTGTTTTGTCCAGCAACTGCTCGACGTTCATCAACAATTCATAAGCTGGATGTTTAAAAAAAAAATAAAAATTGCAAGCTCGACAGTCCTAAACGCTATGTTTAAGTTTGCTCGGATCCACGTGTCAAGTAATTTGATCAAGGCTTCGGTCAAGTGGAATGTTTTTTATATATATATATATATCTCCAACTTCTTGGTACTCTAAATAATTCAAACTTCAGATCATCTGAGTTTTTGTCTGAGCTGAGAAGTTCAAGTAGAATCTGATTTGAATGTTGAACGTTCACCCAATCCAATCAAATATCGCCTGACTTTGCATAAAATTTAAAGGAATGGTTCACCCAAAAATGAAAAGGGCTCCATGTAAAACCAACCTATACGCTTCAGATGGTTATCAAAATCCTACGAAGCAGATCGATGGGTTTTTGTAAGAAATATTCTAGTTTTAAAATCATAACGTAAAGAACTGACTCTACTGTTTTCTACTGTTGACCTGTTTAAATGACCATAGCACTTTCTGGTTTACAACCAAATGTTAATGTTACTCTGTGTTTCTGCAGCACGACCTTTTCTCTCAATCTTCTCTGCTTTGATACACGATGTAAAGTGTTTTGGACGGATGCCGCGCTGAAACTTGCTGAGTTGAGTTGTGACTGAGACATCATAAAGCTTGGCACCGCTTTCCTGGTTCGTGGAGGGGAGGAATATATTTATGCAAGGAACATATGCATGGCAGGGCTGCTATTAACATCACGCAATATTACTCAAAACAAGGTTTGGGGCCACTGTGAGTAATATCCAGCGACCGCTCGCAGTCTGTTCTCCGCCTGATATCCTCCAGTTAAAATCATCCAGTGCTTTGTTTTTAATATAGAAATGTGTTGTTTTTCACTTCACACTGTTTCTACTCAAACATATAATCCTAACCGAATTCATAGCCAATCAAGCGTATGTCCTTTATCTAATTACCAATCAGAATAAGATGCTGAGATGGCCTATCTGAGTGCCCTCCAAAATCAAGGGTATACAGAATGAAGGGCACTTTTTAAGAATGGCTTAAATCAACATCAAACCTGATTAGCGTTTCCCGCATGTCTCCTTATTTAATTTGGTTCAAATAGAGAGGTTGTTCCTGAATACGGCCACATAAGCAGACCTCCGCTTTGTTGTTATCTGTCAAAGTCATGAAGGCTTTTGGGAAAACGGGTCTTTTAAAGGAAAAGTTCATTCAGAAATGAAAACTGGATGGCTTTTATCTCCCATGAAACAGAAAGGGAAAACCATCGAAGACTGTGCCTGTCATTCTTTTCCATGCAATGGAATGATGCTTTCAGGCATAAATAAAAAAAATAAAAAATAAATGAATAAAATAGATAAATATATTTAAATGATGACATTACAGTTTATATTATATATGTTACGTTTATAATTGTAGCATTTTTTTTACATTTTATTTAAATTCATATAAAAAAAAAAAAATAAATAAATAAATAAATAAATAAATAAATATATAATTTTTTTTTCCACCTAGTTTTAATTATGTTACATTTATGTACACACATTCTTTCAGCATTAATAAATATTATCTGGTCTTTAATAACCTGTAGTTACATAATTACATTAAAAACAATACATTGCACAATGCATTTAATTTTCATTTTTCATTTTCATTTTATACACACCTTAGTACTTTCATATTGTTCAGAGAACATTTAGGAGTAAAATTTATCTACAACATGACAACATTCCATTAATATTTTCTCTAAATATCCCATAACCATTTTTTTTGTCATAAAAAAACCAAATATATAAGTAATAAAAAAGAAGGGCATTTTAGCAGGCTCCTTGAATACATAAATGAAATGTATCATTTTTACAGTGTTTGATGAACAGTTGAGAGAGACGTGTGTATCTGCATTCTGTGTATTCCAGCTTGCTCCAGGTAGCATTTCTCTATGAAATTCTGGGTATGAACGCTTGACTTTTTCAGTTCGCTGTCATTCATTCCTCTTCCTGATAGTGAAGCTTGTGCGTGTTGTCCAACTGTCAGTGTTGTTACCCGTGGTCTAAATCACAGGCTAAGCTGTGCTGATTTTTTTTTTCCCTCTGGTTCTCTGGTGGAGAAATGCTTTGTTTCCTTCTGTGTTTGACAGCTAATGGCACTGTGCCACTCTGTGGAAGCTGTCATTCTGAGAAGCATCACAGAGGCCAAAAAAAGGCAGAGGAAGTGAGGAAATGTTATGCCATATGCTAACAAATATATCACAGAGGCGAAGGAGCCAATGGAGTTGAATGGAGAGATGGATTCAGAGGGGTGCGAGTCGCTGAAACTGGCATGTACTGTATTGATCAAAAGCAGCTGGTGCTGATGAGAGAAATGATAGCCGCGCTGATGCTGGAACTGTAATGGAAGAGTCAGGAGAGAATGTAAAGGTATGACGGGAAAGTCCTATGTAAATAATGCATAAATATGAAAAATAAATACATTTCTATTAAACAAACTGATTCAAATATATGACATGTTTTAATAAAGTTTACTATAAAATAGTTAAGTTAGATATATGATCTTTTTTTTTTAATTATCATAATTTATTTATAGATAGATACCCTTTAATTTATAATTAGCAAACACTTTTAAGTTAATATATTTTATACTTTTTAATTATTGCACGTTTTTTTATTATGATTTATTTAAATTGATTGTATTCATCTTAAAATAATTTGTATCTTTTTTGATGATGTATCTTTTTTTTTTTTTTTTTTTTTTTACAATAGAAAACGCTGTGCTGGGCGATAAGGACGGTTTCAGCCCAGAGTTCTGCCCTTCTGCCATCTTCAGAATGACTTTGCAAGCTCTACTGCGGTTCCGCTGGGACTGTGGTAGCCCACAGAGGGGATTGGATTTTGATTGGAGGCAGGGCTGGATGAAATGAGGCAGAGGCTCGGAGGCCGTTCGGCCTGCGGGGAAGCGGATGGGGGAAAAGGGCCCGCCCTGCAGGAGCAGGTACTTCGGCTTTTATTACCGGCTCCTCGCACATCACCTCATGACGGAAGGTGAAAGACAGAGAGACAGGGGTGGGATCTCATTACCGAGCGTCTTGCGCTCTCACTGAGCCATCTATCTTCATCCAATGTGGGCTGCTAAGCACTTTCTTACCGCTAATAACCCGCAATGGCATTCTGATGTAATTTCATATTTCAGAATGCAACTGTTTTTATTTGGTTGTTTATAATCGTGGATCTTTACTCTTCCAGGTGTGGCGTAATGTAAATGAAACCGTGCTGCCATTAAGGAACTTAATAATCTCACTAGTTTGTTTTCATGCGTGCATGCGTGTTCGCGCACGAACCATGTATCTACCCATCATGCAATTTCGCAAATGAGCCTCGTCAAGTTCACCTCGTACCTGCCGAACACATTTCCTGGGTACGGTAAAAATTAAACTATTGACATTTGTAGAGACTTGCTGGTTGTAGTGTTTAAATGTCACTGATTGTGGGGCTAGGGCTTATTCTGAAAAGGTTTGCTGATTGGCTTACGTTCACTGTAAACGGTTGAGTCATTTCCACTTGATTTCGTGGTAAAGGCTGACAGATTTACAGACTAGCATTTACAAGGAAAGCTAGCAATTAAATCATCGAAAGCTATCTTTTTTTTTCTTCCCCGTAAACCGTTTGCTGTTGCAATGGTGCCGTTTTGTCAAATGCACAAATTTCACGAAGAAACCTCACTTTAACATATTAATGCACATGAGAAATACCGTCTCAGTTATTGAAGCTGCGGTTGTGAGATATGAAGTCAATTATGACAAATAGTCAAATTGTGAAAATCTGTTGCAATTATGAGATATAAGTTAAGCAACTGCGAGCTATGAATAATGATATATAAAAGTGCAACTGTGAGATTTAAAGTCAATTATGAGAAATGAACTGCAATTCTGAGCTATAAAGCCAATTTTGAGAAATAAAGCTGCATCTGTAAAAGTTAGTCAATTATGAGATATAAATTGCAATTGTGAGCTGCAAAGTCACAATTATGAGAACTGTGTATGTGATAGCTACAAGAAATAAAGTCAATTATGTGATATGAAGTCAATTATGAAAATTAGTATTAGCAAGCTGCAATTCTGATATACAGTTCAGATTATGAGATACATTGCAAAATTGCAATATAGGAGCTATGTAGTAACAATGAGAAATAAGGCAATAATTGTGAGCTGTGAAGTAGGAATGAAATTGCAATTATGAGCTTTAAAGTGACAATTCTGAGATATAAAGTCAATTATGAGATGTGTTGCAATTATGAAAATGCAAATATAAAGTAAATTATGAGATAGTTACAATTGTGTTTTGAAGATAAATAATTGTACATAAGTTACAGTTATAAGAAATAAAGTGAACTATGAGATATAAAGTTGCAATTATGAGATAAAAAAAGCTTGTGAGAATTTTGTACTAGTATAAAAAATGTGTTGCAATTCTAAACTATACAGTCCCAATTATAGGATATATTGCAAAGTTGCTATTTTTAAGCAACAATTATGAGTGATGAAAGTTAAAATGATGAGCTAGAAAGTGACAGTTATGAGATATAAAGTTGGAAATTCTAAGATATAAACGCAATCACGAGAAATAAGGTTGCATTTAAAGATCTATAACTGGGTATGATACATTTGCAATTGTGAACTTTGAAGTAACTTATGATTAACAAAGTTGCAATTCTGAGATATAAAATCAATTACGAGATACAATGTTGCAATTATGAACTAGAATATCAATTACGTGCAATAAAAGTTAAAATCTTTTGATTTTTATTCAATTATGAGAAATAAAGTTGCATGTTTGAGGTATAGTCTCAATTCAGAGGTAAAAAGTCGGCATTACAAGAAAGTTGTGATTTTGACATCCAGAAACGCAATAAAGTCAAAGTAATAAGCTCACACATGAGTTTTCCAGCTCAGAAAACCTGTCGTATCTACGCTAGCTATTGTCCAGATCCGACACGTGCTCCACAGGTCCTCTGAAAACACTTGAGGTCGGGATTTACACGCGCGGATCTTGTCCTAGCTGAGCAATAAGACGCACCTTCGATCCCGAGCTCAAGAAAGCTCTGGTGTGTGATCTGCTAGAGGGCGACGCTTGTTGTTTGCGGAGGCCCGACCTTATGGCTAAACATAATTAGGGAGGATTAGCAGAGAAACAGCCTCGTCTCATTATCGCTCCGCCGCATGTCTATCTCACCCAGGTTTTAATTACGCTCGACCAAGGGGCCGCGATACTCCCTCTGAAAGTGTTTGATCTTCAAAGGGCCCTCCGTGTCACCAAAAACCCAAGCAGATTTGGTTTCCTTCTGCATCTGCTTCCTGGCTGAGGTCGCTGTAGGAGGTAAACCGTAAATTCACCACACGGTTTGTATTTTACAATGTGACAGTTATAAATAATGGCATTGGCGAGCGTTCCATGTGTGTGTATATCTATACGTGTGTGTGTGTGCGTAATGAATGGGGAACACTAAAGCGCTGATTTCCTTTTCTCTTTCTTGTTTTACGCAGTGAAGACTATCGATTATGGCTTAAAGGGGACATTGATTTTACCTTTGTGTCCTGCCTGTTTGACTCCCTCAAACTCTAACTGCACCTCTTTACTCGTTCATATCTCTCTCTTTTGCTCTCCCTCGCTCTATTTCTTTTACACTCTCTCTCTCTCTCTCTCTCTCTGTGGAAATCCTTCTGACATATTTCTGGCCTCTTATCTGTTGCTTCCAGTTGGCTTTGCCTGGTCGGCAGCCAGTGAGGAGGTGACATGTTAGAGGAGCCTTTATAATTCACCAAACATATCCTCCCTAGAGATCTCATTCCTCTTTTTAAAAGCGAAAAAAAAAAGAGAAGGTTTAGGTTGTCATCGCCCGTCTGTAAAATATATCCTTCACATCATTTCTGGACTGAATCTCCGTAAAATTTTCCATTCTTTCCAGGAATATGTTCGAAGAAAGGAAGCGACCCAAAGGAGACGTTTAGGGCCGGGCGTTCGTATGGATTTAATAATTCCAGCCGGGTGGTACATCGTGGGTTTCTGCAATTAACCTCTGTTTTAACCCTCGGTTTCGTTTCCAATTTCCCAGACAGAGCTGTCCCATATTTGTCATCGCAAAAAACATAGTAGCTCTCCAAACGCACATTATTTTGAAATGTATCTGCCAACCACTTGGCAAAAACGTTATCGGAATGTTACAGTGTCTTGAAAATTGGTCATTTAATTGTACATAAATGAAAGGTCACTTATTTAATTGCATTGCTCTGTTTGCTACTTCCTGCTCCTGTTTTTTTTTTAAGATTTACAAATGAATAATAGCTTTAAATGTCAGGAATGTAGAGAAATAATTTTCACAAGCATAAACTAATAAAACTATTAAAAACATTTACGTTTTATGTAGTACAAATAAAATAGGGCAAACATGATCAATAATTCAGTTTCAATGCAATGAAACACACAAATCTTATCAAATATTAATCAAATATATACTTTGAATGCAATTTGCTATTATTCGGTTTTGGGCAAGTCATCGATGACTACAGTATATAAGAAAATAATTCTGATATTCATAAAATAGCACAACATTTTTTTTTTTAATTTGCAATTTATAGAAAAATGTATAAACAGGGCAATGGGATTGAAAATAACGATAATAAGGCGTTTTAAAAGTTCTGAAAGTGTTTTAAGTGTCTGACAGTCAAATACTTCGGTTTAGTTAGCTCATGTTGTTTACATAGAAGAACGCTTTAAAAGCAGCAAGAAAAAAACGTGTTCTGTTTGAACGCTCCTCAATATTGATTGTCAGGTGAGATGAAAGCAAACTCTTAGAGATCGTATGCCGTGAAAAGGCATCAGGATTTGATGCCTGAGAGGTTGAAAAAGTCCGTGAGGAATCGGGGATGGCCTGCCACTGACCGTAGAACATGATGAAAACAGCGGGAATTTCCACCTCTTAAAATGTCAAAAAATACGGTTGAAATGTCAAGGGAGAAATCACTGAATTTTCCGTTCAACTCAACCTCCAGCTTTTCAACAACTATAGGCAAATGTACTATAACTTTGCCAAGTGAACACATTTAATGTAATGGGTTGCAAAAGATGACTAAGGCATCCTCAAAACTTTATATTGTACCTGCAGCCAATGTTAATCATCAAATGCCCATCTCCATTTCAATGGCGCAATTGCAATTTGCTTATGCAGCTATTTATCTTATCTCATTTAAATTAGAGATGGTCCAGAGTGCCGGTGAGGCCTTTTAAAAAAACAGAGTGAAGTTGGTCGCTCCAAGCCATAATAATGTATCACCAAATGTTTATAGGCCAATAGACCATTAATTCTCAGTACTGCGGTTGCTTGCTGCTGACCCATGCAGAAAAAAACAAGCTCTTACCTCACGATAAGACTCCTATTAAACCTGGTTCTGTGTAGTTATCTGATCAGGTTTATGCTTTTCACACCAGTGATTGAGATTAATTTTGCTTCCTATGTTTGCAATATATCATTTTTTCTCTTTTTAATACAAAGTCAAGTTGATTTAGTGAATACTTTTTATGGTTTATTTAAATGAGCCTGTAAAAAACAATTGAACGAGTGCCCGTACAGATGCTCGAGACAACAAATTACAATCAAATATCAGATTTAGTCAACCTGTCCTCCAACCAATACGCCTGCATAAGTGGTTTGTCCAAATCCCTGAAATGCAACCCATTAGAGCATATGTTTATATAGTGCCTCTTCTTATATCAATGTCTTGTACTCTTTTATTTGAGCTGTAATTCAGGTTTTGCGTGGCTCATTTCATTATATATGATGGTATGTAATCATGTGACCATGCGATCGGGGATTCGAACCCAGATAACAGATGTTTTACATAAAATGTATATGCACTACAAAATGCACAATTTTGATTTCTGTAAGTGGTAGGAGTGGGCTGTCATAATAAGTAAAACATGTATGAATTACACTGAGATCGGTGAAAAAAGCGCACACACATTGCACTTAAATAGAAACTCTTTTTGATTGGTAATGACAGTCATACGCCATTTCGTGAAAGACGCAGAGCAACACTGGCATTATTTTCACAGCAATTTTAAAACTGAAAAATAGGTCGTAATAAGTTGCTCCCCCAAAGACACATACAGTCATTTCTTTTCGAAGGACAGGCTCAATTTATCTAAAGTGTTTACCGTATTATTGAAAAACAGTATTTTAGTTACAGTATTGCCAGTTACTTTGAATAGTTCTAAATAAGGAAGAACCGGTCTCTGAAAAACATCCAGTGGTGGGGTTTCATTCCTGAATGATACGAATAGTGCGCTTAAAATCTACATTTGTGAAGAACTTCTATGTAGTAGAGTATTAAAAAAGCTGGCTATTGTCATGACCTACCAGCATCAGTTGTGTTGCTACACTGCCACTGACCTCATAGGATAGGAAAGTGTCTGTCAAAGGTACATCTCAGAATCCTAATTTGTTTTTCGAATACTATAAATTTGGGAATACTACTCTTTAGCATATGGTTTATTGCATGCTTTATAGTTGATCCCATGGCAATTTGTAGATATTTTATGAGGTGGCTAATTCATATAAATTTGTACAATCTTACTAGTACAAATTTGTGCATAAACAAACAAACAAAAATATTTAATAAGGTGGCGGAAAAAAAGAGATCACCCTTAACCCCCTACAGAATTGAGTGAGGTTGTATAAGTCTGTATGAATGAAGTACATGATTTATGAAAGTCTTACGAATTAGCCACCTCGTGAAATATAGCTCTGGTATGGCAGTATTCGATCAATTCGTATTTGAACAAATCAGTTGAATTCAGTAACTCTTTCCAAAACCGTCTGAGTAAGTGATTTATTGACTCCGTAATGAAGAATATTTGGTTTGTGTTGGAACAGTAGCACTTTGCTTTGAACAAACTGTGGCATTTGATGACCCCCATACCGGTATAATAGTGGAACTAACAGAAACAAGGTTACACTTCATCAAATTTGTCCCTGCTTCTTAAAGGGAAACTGAGCATTTATGTTGATATTTGAAAGCACCATTACGATGGCACTGGCAACGACAATCACAGAAACAAGTGAAGATGGCACAAAAGCATATTCAAACAAAAGCCTACCTGGATAAGGTGTGAAACGAAGCAAAATCAATATCGCTCACCTCTCAATTAGAAACAATGGAACCTCGGCATACGATTAAAGCTTGTCCCGCTCCACCGCTAGAAAGCTTTTCACAAGGGTCTTACCTCTTGCCTGATGGTTTTTATCTGCTATCTATAGTCAGTCTACTAACACATGTTCTGATATTGCTGAGTTCTAGGTGTTCCTGATAGATGATTTACACTGACGTATGAGCACCAAACAATGATTGTAAGTCTAAATTGAACAAAAACTGTTCCAGGGTCAACAAAGATGCAACTGCATCTACTAATATCCATTCTGTGCACTAAAATGTAACACTCTTCTATCAGACATGCCCTCTTAATTTTGAAAAACTCTTTAAATGGTTCACAGGTCTATTATTCAAAGCGCTATTGGATAAACTCAACACAGATGAAATCTTTGGTAAGGTTGGATTTCATCATTCATTCATTCATTCAGTCAGACTTTTGTCGGGGACGTTAAGAAGGAAATGGATGAACCCTTAATTAACTCTAGCACCTTAAGATTCACTCCGACAAAGAGCAGATATTCAACACCGCCCTCCTAAGATTTGCTGGTAGCCATGGCATTCACAAACACATAATTGTGCTATTATTAACCCCTTTCAAGGTCCGCCTGTCACTGAAAGCATATCTTTTGTATTTCCCCCTGTTTATGGAAAGCCATTAAAATATTCAGAAAAGCACCGGGGTCAAATTTGCGGCTTGCTTTTAGCCACATTTTCCAAAAGAGCGGCCCTCCACCTTGTCCTAATCAACAGCTTCTATGAAACAGAGGCACTGCAGCCAGGAGTGAACCCGCTGTTCTTTCTGTGCATGCTCTCAAGGTACGGCGATATTGGTTACATTCTGGGATAAGTCTGCAAAACCAGCAATTAAATTTTAATCCATAACAAAGACGTCCTCGCTGAATAAATCAGGAGCTGGGTAATTGACTTGAGAGCTGGAGAAGTGGATGCCAATGGTTTGAGGCGATCTCATTGGCTGATGGCAGCACAGTTGGAGAGATAAGAGAAGTGGTTAGCAGGCCCTCCAGTCAGAGCCCGCAGGCACGCAACACTCCGCCAGTTGTCGGAGAGAATGAAATGTGACTTATCTGACTGACGGCTAGTTAGATGACGAATACAATTTCAATATTGACTGAGAAGAACAAAGCAGAGGAAAACAGGACGGAAGTCACAGAGGAAGCTGTGCAATACACTGTGTACCTGAAGGTGAAGATTTGTAATGTCAAAATGCATGTGCTTATTATATTTATGTATACACACACACACACTTATGGTGTAGTAGGCATACTACAGAAGTTTTAATAACATTTAGCGCTGTCAAAAAAAAAAAAAAAAAAAAAAAATATATATATATATATATAAACACATACAATTATATATATATATATATATATAAACACACATACAATATATAATTTTTAAAAATATATATATTGATGTATGTGTTTATATATACATTATAAATATACACAGTATACACACATATATAGTGAAAAGAAAACTTTTTTGAATGTGATTTATCATTTGATGGCACTAGTAATAATAATTGCAATAATAATAATGATTATTAAAATTATTATTATTATTAAAATTATAAATAAAATTGATAAAAAGCAATATAATAAACATAAATGTGTACAGTGTATGTATATGAGAGAGAATTAACGAAGAGAGTATTAGCTATATCATTAAAAGTGTTAATGTAATGTAGGTGAATATTTACAGCGTTTTACTCATTAACTGATATGCATGATAAAAATAATACAGAACAGAATTACTTGTCAAATTAGTTGCATGCATTAGTTTTTTAATCTAATTAGATATGCAATAAAAATCAACCAAATTCAATTACCTCATACTGTACATGACAGTGTCTATCAAAACCGAAAAATATGTATTTGTGTTAGAAGCGTATGAAAGCCTATGAATACTAATAGGTTCACATTAAATTCCCATGCCGATCTACCAAATCAACTCAGCCCCATCTATTAAAATTAAAGCAATTAATACTAAAACAAACAAACACTGCAAAGCCTACAGTGCAATTAATGATTCCGAAAGCCTATTTATTTGAAAGGAAAGCTCTGGACAGAATTTCAGTTGCAAAAAGAGTTGCATGCGAGTTTGATATCGGTATTCGACTTTGTTTTTGTAGTCTTTGCTGGCTGTCAGTGGAGTACATTTTTTGTTTATTATTATTAGCGCTGCTGCCTGGACGATTGTTTTGCGAGGTGACTGAACGTCGCATTAGCGTATTATTGTAATAGATGACTCAGTACGCGAATCCCACTGCAGTGACTTTGACATTTTTGAAGTGTGTTTAGCATTACGTGTAATATGCTTATCTGCACATCTCCTCCCAGCTAATTTAAAGATGTGCTGAACCTCTGACAAGACGCTATTCAAGGCCTTGTCGAAATTTTACCCTTGTACTTTGTCTTAAATGAATTACACTGCTGACACAGCGGGTTTCTTTCATCAGGCATATTTTAAGGCTTCCCTATCGCATTCCCATAAGTTAAAATCACCTCTAGGGACGTACATTTACTTTCAAACTACGTTGACTCAGGTTCATTTTCTTCATAAATCACGTTAACGTCTACAAAGAAACTTAATATACCTTCATGCAAGGCAATGGTCATGTGCGATAAAAATCCATGTAGCGTACGCACATTCTTATTGTTTAACGTGAAAATGTACCGGTGTATTGCAGGGGTTAGCGGTTTCTTGGTGGCTTTCTGCTGCTCATGCACATTACGGAGCAGCGTTGTCTCATGGGATATCATATTATGGACATTGATCTTTTTGTGAGGAGGGCTCTTGACAGCAGGAGGTGACAAAACCCTCTGGGAAATATTATCCTCTGCTCCTGACATCACAGCGTTGACAGTTTGCATTAGCATCACTGCTGGCGTCGTGTGTAGGCAGCACTATGTGTAAGGAAGTCAAGTCAAGTCAGTCATTCTGGTGATTTTCAAGAATATATAAATATAAATGCATAGGTGCATCTCAATAAATCCGAATGGCGCGGAAAAGTTGATTTATTTTAGCAATTCAGCTCAAATTGTGTATTAAATAAACTCAGTGCACACAGACTGAAGCAGTTTAAGCCTTTGGTTCTTTTAATTGTGATGATTTTGGCTCCCATTTAACAAAAACCCACCAATTCACTAATTAGAACAAATTACAATGCTTCGTAAGACAAACAAAAAAAAAAAATTGTGAAATGTTGGCCTTCTGGAAAGTATGTTCATAATGTTTAATACATGTTTGTTATATAATATATATATTAATACACACATGCAATGTATCTATTTTAAAGAAATATGTTGTTCATATATATATATATGTTCAGTATTAATTTTGTATTCTTATTATATAACAGATATATACTTTCTGAGTGTAATCAGCCTCTTCTGAAGCACCAAACTAATAATGTGAAATTTCAGGGCCGCAGAACTGAATTGGGTCACTGCACTCGGGATGTATTTGGGCAGTAGTGTATCAAAATGGCATTACACATTACTAAACGCCTCCAAGTATGCTGAAATGATGGTCAGGATCATTTTCTTCTTGTAAACAGCCTAGAAATGCTCAGCAAACACTGAGGTGGATGTAAGGCAGCATCCGCACGTGAGAGAGGCTCGTAAATCTCTGATTTTTTTTCCCTCATTGGCTACTCTCGCTCTCTCTCTCTCTCTCTCTTTGGTTCCTCTTAATTTGAAGCTTGATGAATGCCCTCATCCCCTTCATCCTTCCTGTCGCTGTGAGTGGGAAAACAATTAGTTTTGTCCAATAATGAATCAAGAACGCCATGAATTCATTTTCATAAAAAGCAAATATGTTGTGGAAGGGGGCAGCGGGTCAAAGCCCACACAACAGATGCTTCAAATCAATGAGCTCTTTCATAACGACCACAACATCCTCGACACAAAAGGGATGTCACCTTTATCTGTATTTATTTGGTGGAGATTTATCTTTTTTTTTTTCTTTAATTGGAGGCATTTTACGTATTTAAGCCGTTTATCTATCCTTTTGGAGCTGATTTGATAACACACATTTTAATTCTTCAAAATGTCATGTTCCACAGGGAAAAAAACGGGAAAAACTACTTTTCAGAGGGTCTGTGTAGCTGAATTAATGACGCAAAAAAAAAATCACAGGAATAAATTCCATTTTAAAACATATTTAAATATTTTAACTGTATTTTTGGGCACAAGATACTTCTTTAAAAATCTTAATGTTTGAAAGCTTTTGACCTTTTACATGTCTCTGTTTTTTCTGTCAGGGGCCACTGATATATACAGAACCTCAAAGAAGTTTTCTGAAAGCATTTGACGCAGTCTGTAGCTCCTTAAGTGCTAATATTCCCAGGATTTGGCAGGAGGCGTCGCACAGGCGGCTGCGAGTGACCGCAGACAGTTTGTTGCCTGATAAAAGTCATTTTGGAACAACGCCACATCTGTGATTGAATCTGCGGGCCTTGGGTTTAACACTCTCAACAGGAGGGAAATCTTGCCAGCCGATGCAGATTTACAAAAACATCCGCTAATGTTTTGTTTCTCGCATGGTTAAATGACACTGGGTCTCGTACCAAACATAAATGATGTAAATATATATAACAACTTACAATCCGAACTACATGAACATGCACACAAAATGTAATAAACTTAAAAGGTATAAAGGTTTGAGGTTGGGAAGATTTTTGAACTTCTTTGGTTATCAAGTCTGTATTTGATCAAAAATGCAGTAAAACAGTAATACTGTGAAATATTATTACATTTTAAAAGATACCTATTTGATTTAGGGCTTGCAAACAATCATGATTTTGTTTATATATTATATGTATGTGTGCTGTGTATATTATTATATTTTGTGTATGTGTGTGTCTGTATCTATATATATATATATATATGTACAATTATTGAACTGACACCTTACAAAATATTACAGTTTTTAGTATTAAAAGATCTTTCAAACATCATTCTAACATGCTGATTTGCAGCTTTTGAAAAACATTTTATCTTCAATGTAAAAAAAAATTATTAATAAATTAATAAAACCATACTACATTGTGTCAGACATTTTGAAAGAAACAAATTAATTTAAAATAGAACTCTTTTTGTAACATATGTTGATCTTTTGATTAATTAAATATGTCTGTTGAATAAACATAACATATTTCTTTCTAAAATTTTAAACAATTGAACCGTATTATGTGCAAAGACATCATTATTATTATTTATTTATTTTTATTAGTAGTAAAAAAGAACCTATAGATTGAGACAAACTTCAGGAAAACATTATTTCATTTGTTTGAGCAGGGAACAGCAAAAAGTCTCAAAGTGGATCCATTGTCTTGACATCTTTGTAATGAAGCCAATTCTAATTCATTAGTGACTGAACACTTCAAAGGCAATTAAAGAGAAGCACGCTTTGTCTTTAGATGAATCAAGCCCATTAGGGGCGTCTTATCAAAGAGTCCATCAGGCCATAAAACTGTTAGACTTCAGTCTAAAGATCTCACGTCGCCTATACTGCGTCTTGTTACGATGGCGAGTAAGACAGGGGCTTTTAGTACTGCCGTTAACTAATTCCCGCCATAGACAAATGATTCATACAACATGCTTGCATTCAAAGTTGACATAAATGATTTTGCATAACCCACTAATTGAGTGACTCACCAGCTTTTATTAGACCAAAGAACGTTAAACTATTACAGAATAGAATAGAAAGAAAAAAGGACACATGGGGACATGTATTGAAGAAGGCCTGATTAGGAAGGACAGGTGGAAAAGACAGCATTATAAACACAGCAGCTTGTCCTGCTCATCACTGTTTGGCTTTTTAATGTTTTTTTAATTAATTTTGTGTTCAGTTTTCAACATGTCAATAGCCTTAATGTTGAATGATTCACTCAGAATTATTTGTTTCATTGAATGAATCCGTGTTCATTGAACAAATTGGTTCAGTGAGTGATTCAGTGACTCAATCTCATTTCCTGAATTAACCCATGACTGTGTGTTAAAAAAATGCATCGTAATGCTTTTGGAAAATGCAGCTCGTATTTATTAAATGAATCTATTTGGTGAGTGATTTAGTCAACAAATCACTTTTATTTCTTGTGTTTATTAAATTAATTGGGTAAGTAAGTCATTCAGTAACCCAATCATGTGTCTGCTTCCTGAATGAAGCGGTGTTTGTTGAACGAATCAGTTCGGTGAATGATTCAGTCAACAAATCACATGTATATTTCCTGAATGAACCTATGTTTTTTTTTAACAAATCCGTTCAATGAGTAGTTCAGTTACCGAATCACATGACTATTCACTGGATTAATAAGTATAATGAATAAATATGGTCACTAATACTGGTAAACACAGGTATTAAAAAAAATCAGTGACTCAGCCCTATTTATTTCCTGAATGAATCCATTCAGTGTGCAATTTAGTTAACAAATCAAGTGTTTATTTCCTGAATGAGCCTGTGTTTATTAAATGGATTGGGTATTCAATAACCCAATCATGTGTCTATTTCCTGAATGAACCTGTGTTTATTGAACGAATCAGTTCGGTGAATGATTCAGTCAACAAATCACATGTTTATTTCCTAAGTGAATCTTTATTTACTGGAGAAATCGTTTCAGTTAATTCTTTAGTGATACAATCGCATGTTTATTTCCTGAATGAACCTATATTTTTTTGAACAAATCAGTTCCGTTAGCAGTTCAGCTACCGAATCACATAACTATTTCCTGAATTAATAAGTATAATGAATAAATATGGGAGTCACTGGTACTGGTAAACACAGGTATTGAGAAAATTGGTTCAGTGAGTAATTCAGTGACTTGGCCCTATTTATTTCCTGAATGAATCAATGATGAATGAATCCATTCAGTTTGTGATTCAGTGACCCAATTATTTGTTTATTGCCTGAATGAAAAATCAATGACGTACTCGTTAAGACTAAACTGAAAAAGTGTGGCTTATCAAACAACAAAAACTGATGAGAAAGCACTATTTAATCAGATCATCAGTTGTGGTGGCATTGTTTTTGGCACATTAATTTGCTTAGCCTCACTCAGCGCCGTTTCATTTGTTGTGGAGGAAAAAAAAATAAACAGCAATTAATGCAAGAGCCATAAAACAAGCATGAAAGAGATATGAGGCAATAATATATGCTTTGATGGAGGGCTTCTGAGAGCATTCT
Source organism: Puntigrus tetrazona (assembly GCF_018831695.1). Taxonomy (NCBI): domain Eukaryota; kingdom Metazoa; phylum Chordata; class Actinopteri; order Cypriniformes; family Cyprinidae; genus Puntigrus; species Puntigrus tetrazona. The sequence goes on from NC_056723.1 coordinate 5,124,674, forward strand.
GGTTCTTTCATGTGTTATGGAGTATTAAAGCAGGGTTTTCTCGAGCAGGTATTTCATTATTGTTTCTAATCAGCCGACTGCAGACCCCAATATTGTCAGTGTTTATCAGAGACCAGAGAAACAATGGCCACAAAAAGCAGTGTGAAAGAGGGAATTGAGAATTTGGCTTTATATCCCACAGTGATTACTTTTCCTTGAAATTCAGAATTATTGCATTGCTTTCCAGGCAGCATTGCATAGAAATTTTTAAAATGAGTAGTTTGGGGTTTGTTCTAAACTCATAATAAACTTATAATGAATTTGGAATTCCTTATAAACCCAGTCCCGTTTGCTTTGATTCGCACGAATGTCTGAATGAACAATTTCACTAAAATAATTCTGTTTTAATTGAACAGACAAAAGAGTTTGGCAAGCTATTTTGGGGCTCAATTATTTTAGTAAATCAGTCCTTTCAGTTGGTTAACCAGTGAAAAACAATTCACTAAAATGATTCAAAGATCACATCATTTTGCAAGAATTCAAAAGACTCCAGGCGTCCAATTATAGGATCACAACGACAAGCTCGTTCGGATGCATTTCAATAAGGGTGATTTTACATCTTCCATTATCAAAGAACACTTTAACCCTCTTAAATCTCTTTTAAGCGCCAGAAATCTGTCCGATCTTTGATAGCACCTTGTACATACCTAATAAACACTAATGAACTTCTCTTATTTCTTTCACTCCTCTACAATATTTTAAATTCACTTACATCTCCCAAGATCAAGGTGGGGTGCAGAAACCACAACAAAATTAAGAATGGTTTATGGTGGGAGAGAAATCCAGTTTTAATGGGCTATATTTTGAGATATAGCTGAAAGAATCCATTTGGAGTGAAACCATAAGACGACGCATCATCAGGATAAGATCCGACTGGGGACCGTTTCGACCCACGATCTGGAGAAAGATATTGATTATCCTCTTGAACTAAATGATTCACTAGGTTTTGCCGTCCCTTTGCTTGTGTGAAATAAGCTCTGTGGGTCACCACACGTGTGTGAGGGGCGTTTAACCATGTTGTTGATACTTGTTTGCCATTTATCTGCAGGTGTGAGACAGATTGAGATGGTCTGCAAATGGTCTGTGACGCAAACTGTGATGTAAGTCATGCCAAAAAAAAATAAATAAATAAATATGTATATATAAAATTTTTATAATATTTATTATTTTATGCTCAGGAAGGCTGTCTTTATTTTATAAAAAAATGCAGTAAAAAATTATTTTCTATAAAATTTTTACTAAATTTTTACTTAAAACTAAAAGTTTTTTCAAAATTTCAGCATCATTGCAGTGTCATGTGATTCTTCACAAATCATTAGAATATACTGATTTATTATAATTGTAGAAGACACTAAATAAGCAAATTAACATGTGATTTTTTCAGTTTTTGTTATAAACAATATAAAATAAATTTAACTTTTGAGAAAATGAAACTTTTAACAACGGACTTTTGAATCTATTGTACAGTTATGTTACGGTTTCTTGGGTTAAAGAAAAGACATGTATAATATTTCAAAAAATTCTGTATCAAATAAATGCTGTTTTTACTGTATTTTTTTCAGCATTACAGACTTATCAAATAATATCAAAATATTAAAATTGAATCTTATCAACACCAAACTGTAGAATAAATAGAATAGAATAAAAAATAAAATAATATATATCTTTTTTTATTATTATTATTAAATGTATATTTTACTAAACATAGTATTATGACTATTATGAGAGAGAGTGAGAGAAAGAACACTTGATTAGGTAAACATTTGATTACCTCACACTTTCAAACTGTGTGTTTGTTTAGGCCAAAGCTCAACATATGTTGCGTGTCCTGAGGTCTAACACAGATGATTGTTCAGTTTCTTCTCCCCTCTACATCTCCTCTGTTCGCCCCCGAGCTCCCCCCCCCCCTCTCAGTCCCATCTCTGACACAAACCTGACAAGCATCAACGTTGTCAAGTCCCCAACGGATGACAAGCCAATCCATCTTCACCCCACGGCAGCCCTTTAAAACAAGCCCTGTCATCATTCTCCGCCCTCCGCCAAGGAGAATGAAGATGGGGACACAGATACATTTCATACATGCTGTCGACAAATTGCCGACAGATGTTGACTGTAAAACTTCACCTTTCCGTTAATGTAAAAATCCTTCAACAAATAGGTGTCACTACACTTTCGAACCGTGTCACATGTGATGTTATACATTACAGTGATATCATTTTTAAATATTAAAGAAAATTATATTAAGTGGATAATATAAATAATAGAAAATGTATTGAAGTTGATAGGGAGAAACATTACATTTAATGCAAGTTTCCCGTTTCTGCAAACGATATAGTTTCATAAAGCACAACCGTTGCAACACTGAACGACTTGCAGTAAGTGCTGTTTCGTTTCAGGAATTCATTAAAATGATCTGCAACTCATATGTTTAGAATTTGTTTATGAATAGAAAGTAAAAAACATGAACTGTAAATAAATAAATGAATGGTGTAAAAGTGTTTATAAATTAAAAAGAAATAACATAAAATGTATATACTATAATATAATAACTTTTATGTATTTATTCAAACTTGACCAGACCGACCATTACATCACATCACCTCATAGCAAAAACGTCAAAAGATGTTCCGTTAAACTTAATGTTTCAAACAATAAATATAAATAAAATGATTAATTAACTGCACAACTTTATCTTCACAACTTCACAAGTTTTTGATCAACTTCCAAATATACAGTTCTTCGCAGTGGCCCAAAACATGAATGTTGAATGAGTATCGACGTTCCTCTATGAATATTTAAGCGACGACACAAAGACGGCCCACGCTGCTGCCATTGAACAAAAATCCGGTGTCCACCGTCCGCATTGCTCATTAAAATGAGATTTAACAGGGATTTTCATTTTCAGTAACAAATGTATTCATGGCTAGCCCATCAGTCATTGTCAAAAGTAATCTCATTTTCCTCGTGCGAGGGAGACAGACGCACAAGGAGGAGAGCGACAGCTTTTTTTCGACCAAGAGGGAGGGGTGCTGGATATTGTCCACCTCCTGCCGTCTTTTCACTTCCTGTCACACAGGAATAGGTGGAAACCCACTGTTACCAGAGCACTTCAAAGCGCTTAGAAATTTCCATATTTCCCATCCTGACACAAAAACAAGTGATATTATTTACAAAAATAGAGGTTAAAAAAAATTGCTGTGTGCTGTGTGGAAATAAGATGAGGAATTAGCAATTGAATGCTACAGTGGCCCTCTGCATGTTACCTACACTGTGACAGTTTGTTATCTTTGGCTAAACAGCTGTGTGTTGTGCTGAAGAACCCCACACACCCCCCAAAATCCAAAATTAATTTTTGGCCAACGAATGGCAAGTGGATTGGTAAAATTAACAGACCATATCACTGCAGCCATTCAATTGATTATTATATATATATATATATATATATATATATATATCTACATATATATATATATATCTACATAAATATCTCAATAAATGTGTTGAAATCTGGGGTATTGTGTTAAATAATTAACTCTATATTCAAGAGATGTTTTTACTAGGTGGTTTCTATGCATTTGAATTGTTCAATTCAGACTACAATAATCACAATTCAATTTAAAGGTGACATATCATGAGAATCTGACTTTTCCAGGTTTTAATTGCTATAATCAGGTCCCCGGTGCATCTACCAACCAAGAAATCCTCAAAAGATTAACCCAGTAAGTTTGTTTTAGCAAGCCTTTTTCTGCAAGCGTCTGAATAAAAAGAGGGCGTCTGATCTCGCTCCCCTGGTAGCTTTGCAAAGAGATTTCATTATAATATTACCGCCCCTTAATCTGTAAATTTCCACCTGCTACTCCGTTATTTTGATTTCGCAAGCGACACCGGGGTAGCAGTTCAAATGCCACTATGAATGTTTGAGTAAAACATGCTAACAGAGCCTCAGAGGAGACAAGAGAGAGGTAGATTTATATATTTACCGTACATTGCTGCTGCCACGCAGATCTAAAACAAACACGTGACTTCTTCCCAGATTTTCACCTTCACATTTTAACGTAAACCTGTACGTGAATGAAAATTCTGCTTTGTACTGTGCTGTGACAGCCATTTTCTGTCTATATATCAGAAGTTTAAACTAATATGATATAAAATGAATGATTTTAACACGACAAACATAACAATCGGAACCAAAAATAGCTGTAATGTCGCAGCTCTATTCTGGAAACGGGGCGGGGAGCAGCAGCTCATTTGCATTTAAAGAAACGGGCACCAAAAGTGTTTCTGTTTCCACTAAAAATAGGCATTTTCAAAACGACAAAATAAATGACCTGTAAGGTGTTTTGTGGTAAAACTTTACAGACACCAGATAATTGTGTCACACTTTGTAAAAAGGGGCATAACGTATGTTACGGTTTCTTACAGGCCAACTAACACGTATTTACTCACCAAATCCAATTTTACTGACTGTTCAGTGCTTAGTTTTGTTGCCAGCCTTAATGCACAGACACGCGTTAATTTCATTTCGGTTTATTGTCTTGCTAACTGTTGTTATTAAAAATCTCTTTAAACTCCATTGTCACTCTCTGCAGTTGGCGTGGAGTAGAGGATGATTTACCATCTGTTTTTCCACTTGTATCGAGAAGTAAACACATCTCGTTTCCAGCATGTATGACAAACTCCTTTGCTCGAGTAGGGTAATTGGAGAGGTTAAGTTACGCAATTTAAGATTTAGCGTAAAGTCACGCATGTCAAGTGTACATGATTTTCACGAGCAGATTTACACATGTTCATTTTATCTGTAAAAACACAAGTGCCAGGAGAGATTAAGAGACGGCGAATGTGAACCCACACACCGCCGAACCCCTGCGATCTGCCAAGAGCTTACTGGGGGAAAACAACATCTGAGTCCTCTCTGAAAAATCATCGTTGATGCGCAAAATCTGTGATAAAACAGGAAAACTGTTGCATTTCGGTGCATTTGGAGGTAATTAATACCTGAAAGCAAAGAGGCTTTAGACTGTGCAGCACGAAACACTTTTTAACAGTGAGTCTGACTCTCACACAAAGTTATTTTACACTAGATGCGAAAAGCTCCCAAAAGGAGGTTTTCTTTGGCCATTTTTGTTTCCTCAAAGAACCTTTCAGTTTCAGTTAGTGTGAAGAACATTTAAAAGATAAACATATAAAGAACCTTTTTGTGGAATTCAAAGTTTCATCAAACCATGCAGGACCATTAGGGAAACTATTCTGTACTTTAGGTTCCCCATAGAACTTTCACTTAAGATTTCTTAAAAAAAATAATATGTCTTACACTCAATAAGAATAAAAGTTCCACAAGGTTTTCTTTGGCCATTTTAGGTTCCCCAGAGAATCTCTCAATCATTCTTGAAAGAATCACAATTTAAAGAACATTTTAATAACCTAAAAAAAAAAACATGCTTTTCTTCCACTTACACAATTGAGTTTTACAGCAGTGCTGTAGAAGGTACTCCTTGATCACTTTAGGTTCCCCAGAGAACCTTGCAATGAGCAGTTCTATTTTCTACTGTTTTCTTAGTGTAAAGAAAATGAAAACTGTAATAGTCTAAAAAGATACATTGGTATAAAAAGAATCTTCAAGCAACCATTCATGAAAAATAATCGGAAAACCATTTTGGTCCCCCAAAAAACATTTCAAAGAACAGTTCTTAAAACAGTCTTAGGCCCCATTTACGCTAGTGCTGTTTTCGTTTTAAAACGCATAACTTTTGCTATGGTTACGTTTACACTACTCTGCCGTTTTCCACCCTCGTTAACTAAGACTTTTGAAAATTTCCTTTTGGAAATTAATATTAATTAATATTTCCTCTATGTCAATAAAGAACCTTTACTTTTAAGAGTATGTAAAGAATGTTTGAATAAACTAAAGAACCTCATTGAACCTTTATTTTATAAGAGTGTGAGACTTCAGACCTAATATATGCTTCATGAGTCACTACTTTCATAGAGCTGTTGTGTCCTTTACTGGAGTTTAAAAGCTTAAGTCACCATTCTTTGTAATTTCACAGTCTTCAAAAACACTCATTATGTGCTCAACAGAAGAAAGAAAGTCATACGGGTTTGGAACAGGTGAGTAAATGAACTAAATAAACCAATGCGGGACTTGAAAGGTTTTTCCACTGTTCTCTGACATGAAAACATAATGTGTTATGTTTGAAACTCGTCCACAGTATTCAAAATGTGTTCCTTCTTATCCCGCCTTCTTTATTTCATCAGTCCTTTACTTTCATTCCAGCGTGTGCATGAAAAGCATCTTCAGCGAAGTTCAAATCTCCAGAACGTATACACACGTGTGTCCTCAGGGCCACTCTGAGCTTTAATGGGGTCCGCGCTTGGATCTTTAATTAATGCACGCAGGTAATAGATGCCATCTGGGGACCCTCTTGGCAACTAATCACATACACAGAGATTCTCGTTCAGTGCCAGATGCGGTGTCTTCTCTCCCTCTAACCTAATTACCCTTTCTTTTACAAACAAAGCAATGCAAATAGCATTTATCCATTATTTCCTCAAAAACATCCACTCTTAGCGTTGGATCCAAAACTGGAGATCACAGGAATTACAAAAAAATCTATGCATTTCATCTTTTGGTTGCTTGTTCTTGAGATTTTTTTTTTTTATGTGAAAGCTTTGGGAACCAAATCTATTTTAATTTGGGAGAGCCATTTCTTTAAAGGTTTGGAGACAAAATAATGGTGCAAGTTATCAGGTAACTTAATTCTTTAAAACACTGGTTCTAAACTGGACCGTTCTATTACGTACAGCAGTGAAATTCAATGCTTAATATGCAAATAATTCAATTGCTTTTCATTTTTAAATTATATTGTGTTTTTTTTTTATTCATTTAAAACATATAAGAAACTAACAACATCTAAATCTATGGCCCACTTTTTAAATAATACATTCTTATTAGTTTAATATTTTTTTATGATTTTTATGATAATAATTTTTATAATTATTAAGCTTTTTTAATAATTACTTTGATAATGATAAAAAAAAAGTTACACAAACAATTTCTTTAATTAAAAAAAGCAAAACAAAAAGAAATAGTTTTGAACACCTTATTTGTAAAGAAGTTGTATAATGAATAAATTCTGTGTTGTGTTGGGCCAAAGCAAAACCAATCAGGAATTTTTATTTTATTAAACATCATGGGACTAACATTTTGGCGGCAAGACATCATTTCTGCACACCCATTTCCAAACGTGACATAAATAAATGAATAAATGCATTGGAATGTATCTAATCTAAATACATGAATCTAAATGAACTGTGTTCATAAAGCAGATTTAGCTCAGTGGATAAGTAAGCACCGTCTTTGTTGTTTTGTGTTGGCAGAGTATTTGTAATTTCACGTTTTTGTTCTTACACGATTGCTCGAGATGCCTTCAAAGATATCTCTAAGCCCTAGAATAAGGCCAGATGCTCAAAGAAATTTCCTTGAGAAACAAATATTTTGATTGTTGACAATATTTGTACGTTCGCAGGGCGTGAAATTGATTTACGGAGGTGACAAATCTCAGAGGGACTTGCGATGCTCCGTGGCGACTGCACTCCCACTCCGCCGGTTATATCCTCCCGGATGGTTCTGCTTTAATCGGGTTTGCATGGTAAAAAATAAAACACCTTTTTTAACACCAGGTCTCGGATCTCCCAGGGATCTACATGCCAACCAACCGACCAATGACACGCAGCGTCGCTTTCACACCGCATTGTGTCATAATCCCTTTATGTTTTCTTCCATTCAGAAATTCATTCATTCAGCATAATCCATTTGTCTGCTCTCTTGCCTTCAGATAAACAGCCATGGGCCTTGGAAAACTCGTCTTTGTGTAACACCGCCAAGGGTTTAAGCCCCCGAGCCGTTCTCTTCCTCCATCTGGGAACGTGGTGGATCTTCGGCGCTTAACTCTGCATCGCGAGATCACGGCGAATGGCTTTCGCGTCAACGTTCTCGAAGGCTGCCCTCAGATGGCATTGTTTGAAGTTTGTATCCCGAGCTTGGCGAGCCCTGGCATCCTTCCTGGCTCGGCGGGTGGCGGTAACACAGCGTTGACTTGGAAACAACCCCTTGGCAAGTGTTTTTCTCGGGCTTGCTGGCTTCCTTGTCTTGGCCAGGCAATCCACCGCAGCCACATTAAACACTTGCGGAAAACGGCAACAGCAGGACTGGCGTGAGTCGAAGACTGTGTCGCACGTAAAATGGCCTTCGATTACGGGGTCTTAAACAGTCGCGGCGAAAATGCGAACATATGGACAAGCTGTCATCGAGGGGCCGTCGATAAAGCTGAAGACACTATGGCTCAGGGCATAGCCTGGCCTGCTGAAAGTGTCCTAATCTCTTCCCAGAGAGCCTATCGCCATCCCTATTAGAGAGGGAACAAATGTTTGGAGACAGACATTGTATCTGCTTGGCCGGTCAGAGGAGTGGCTCTTGCCAGGAGTGGTCTTGTGTGACATGAGCCGACAGCGTTATCAGTCCAGGTGCGTGTCTAAGGCTACCGCAGAAACAAGCTGTCGCCCACTCAGCAAGAGCTGAGGACGGCTGTGTAGCGGGGGCTCACTGTAGGCCATAAAGCTCATGCAAAGGCCTGGCGTGCTGACAAGAGCTGTTACGGGTTGCATGTTAGCATACTATGTACTACTGTTGTGCACAGTACGCCAATTTCCTCGGCGTATAATAATCAACGTGCATAGATAATCTACTATATTTAGCAAAACGAGCAGCATACAGAGCTTTCTGCGTGGGATACTGTCTCCCACCAAGCAGTGTGTTTTGACCTTCCATGTTCAGTGTGATGAATAATTATTGCTCCGATTTTATATCTCATTGTTTATATTGAACTGATATATATATATATATATATATATATATATATATATATATATATATATATATATATATATATATATATATATATATATATGAACAAAATCTTAAGACCAGGGGAAGTATTACACGTATTCATATTTCACGCTGGTGGATAGTAAAAAGGTTGTAAGTACTGCTTCAGCAATTTATTTAAAACCGCGTTTAAACTCAACGGCTGTTCATCGGCTGATTAAACGTTTAAGACCATAGCCTTAAAATGTTCAAATCTGTGTTGTAAAATGTGTGCGTTTATATAAAAGAACTTTAAATATTAATTGTAACCATTTAAAACTCCATAAAATTAAAAAATACTTTTTAATCATATTTAAAAATGTTTGTACTGTCACTTTTGATCAATTTAAAGCATCCTTGCGAAATTAAAGTATCAAGCGTATTTCTTTTTCTAACCCCAAATGTGTATCTGTGTGTGTGTGTGTAAAATTTACAGGTAGAAAATGTAAAGTTTCAATTTAAAATGACTTCTTATTATGTTAATTTTAACCTCTAAAAACATAATATTTAAGAAAATGTATTATTAGATTTAGGAAATTTATTCCATAATGAGGTCAACACAGTAAAAAACTATTAAATTGCTGCAGTAAAAATTTAAACGCTAAGTTAAATGCTTAATGGTAAGTTTACCTAATATATATGGTGAAAAAATGTAAAAGACATTTCAGACAATTTTACGGTAAAATACAGTTTTTGATAGTGAAAAGGAAGATGCGTTGCATTTCAAATTGGATGTTTGGTCTTAGTTTTTTTTTCTTATCATTTATGTTTATTAGGGTTGTATGGAAGCCTGTTAAATGCACTGAAAGTGTATATATATATATATACTACATATAGCTAATATTTTGAACATACACAGTCCTCGCATCCAACTATGCCTATAGTACTTCTCCAGTATTCATGACACAGTACCCCACTGTCATAATATTTTCACAGAGTTTGTATTATATTTATACTACACACCTTCATACATAGAGAACACACCATAAAACATTCAGATGAAAATCGTCCCAGCAGCCAACCCGAAGAACGAGAAGTACAGGTACATACTGTAGCCATTCAGTGGAAAGGTGAGCACAATTGTGATTGATAATGTTTTCGCAGTCGCTTCTTCTGCAATAAATCACGGATACACTTCGGAAACAAACTTAAGAGCGTCTGTTGGAGAAGTAACCACTAAAAACTGATTAAACGTATATAAAGAACAGGACAGTCACTTTAGTTTCATTTAATCAAAACAGCAATTTCCATTATCACTTAAATGCCATCTTTCATAAAAGTGGCCATCACACACCTGTGTTTGACACATGGTAATTCCACGGCATTTGCATATTTTTGAATCACCGAATACTAAATCCAATCAAACAATAACACATTTGAAAGTAATGATGTTACAGCTGACCTAATTTAAGAAAAGAACAGACAGTTGCAAACTCCGCTTGGGGAAATGCGGTGGAAATTCTGTCCTATTATATCAGGCCACCCTAACCACTCTTTTGAGACTTCAATATCTCTAATTGAATACTCGCAAACTGACTGGATTAAATAAAAATGTTTCTAGTGAGTCATATATCTGAAAAACTGCCCATTATTGTGAAAGAAAGCATCAATTTAAGCTTTGAACAGGAAGAGTGTAGACATCATATTATTGGACTAATAAGTTCTTTTCTGTGTGTATATCTATCAATCAATCAATCAATCAATCAAAATATGATAAAATACAACTTTATTAAATTAAATGAGAATAAATTATAATAAAATCTCACTGACACTGATAATATAAAACAACATTTCTGAAAAGTCTATGTTTGTTTACAGTTTACAGTCAGTTTACAGGCTCTTAATGTAATAAAACTTCGTTTTGTATTATTTTGTGTATTCTTGTTTTTATTGTAAACTGTCATGAAACTATCAGGATTCTTTCAGGATTATTTGAAAAGAAAAAAAGAAAAACAATTATTAAAATATTTTTTTTTTTTTTTTTAAATGAATCCTTAATGAATATTTTAGTTAATTTATTTTTAAAACAAAATGTGTGTGTGTGTGTGTGTGTGTATATATATATATATATATATATATATATATATATATATATATATATATATATATATATATATATATATATATATATTTATTTATATATATTTATTTATTTAAATGTTACCTACACACACACAAATATATATATATATATATATATATATATATATATATATATATATATATATATATATATATATAAATAGATTTATTTATTATTTTTTTTTTTTTTTTCATATGGCAACTCATCAGCTGCAATGAAGCTCACTAACCAGCGCATTAAAGCATGGGACATGTTTGACCGTGGACGGGGGTGACACACTTTCCGTGAGTTTCATCTTTTTTGGAGCTTTAATGGGTGGAAATGGAAGGGTGATATCTGGAGCTAATAGCCTGAGGTCGAACTCTTCAGCGTGACAGATATACTACAACAGCGGGACACATGGACGTTCTGGAGAAGCTCTCTGCCAAACTTTAATTATATCTGCTGACACGAAATGACAAAGTGTAGTTCACTCATCTCCTCGGGCTCCAGGAAGATGAAGCAAGCGGGTAGAATGACACTTGTGTATATTATTTTCCTGTCTTTTACAGCGCATACCCTCTAGCTACTGTAAGTATCCATGTGGCACTATTTAGCATTTATGTTGTGCCAAGGTCATCACGCTTCGCTAATAGTCATTTACTGTTACCCCGAGGCGGGAGTTTGTGTGTAGAGCGCTTGGTTAATTTACACAGATGAATGTTTAAAGCCACCTGTTTTCAACGACCTGCTCTAAAATCTTGTTTCTTGAGAAATTTAAGCTCATGATTTTCCCATTACCTGCACACATTCTGCTTCTAGCTAGTGTTATTTCAGCATCTTTGAGTTACTTTAACACTTTGCATTCACTCTTTAAGTGCATTTGTTTTCGTTAGTAATTCAGTTGTTTTTGTCTTTTTCAAAGATCTCTATTTCAGTGTTAGTTTTAGTTAATTTAGTTCATCAAATGAAACTTAAAATAATGCCTAGATGATTTTTTTTTCTTTTTCCTTTTTATTAATTTTAGAAGTAAACAGTACTTTTAGTATATCAAATTAAACTAAAATGAAAATGACAAATGCTGTCTATTTTTTTATTTTCATTTTTTATCTGTTAATATTAACTTTCTTTCAAATTTTATTTGTTATTGTTTATTTTAAGTAATGCATTTCTTTAGTTTGGGATATTTCAGTACATTAAATGAAACTAAATAAAAAATGAGAAATGCTGCCTTGAAAACTAGGTAAAATAAAATAACTAAAAAAAGTAAACTAATAATTTTCATATTTCATAATCAGCTTATTTTTTTAGTACAGCAAAATAAAACTAAATAAAATTAAACAGGCCTTACTAGATGGAATAAAATTATGTATTAGTTTTTTTTTCACATTTGATTTCATTTCAATTAATTGTCATTTTTATATATTTGTTATTAAAATGAGAAATTTTGCCTCAGCACGATTTTTTTATATATTTATATAGAAATATATAAATATTTTATATATTTATATTTATTTTTTTGTCAGTTAATGCTGACTGTATTTAATAGCTTTTTTAACTTTAAATTCTCTTTTTATTAATTGTTATTATTATTTGTATTTTATTTTATTAATTGTTATTTTGATACAGTAAACTAAAAAATAGAAATATCGCCTTGACAGCTAATTAAATAAAATAAATCTTCTTCTTCTTTGTTTTATTTTTTAATAAACTTTTATTTTAGGTAACACAAAGGTTTTAGTTAGTTTTACGTTGGGCACAAATATCTTCCAGATGAACTCGTTTGACTGATATAAAACAGGTGCTTTGGAGAAAAAAAAAAGTGTTAAATAAGTACTTTAGGGGGGCTGCGTAACCATCTGCTGGTTGAAGTCCACTGGGGTGGCTGGGTCAATGAACGCGATCAATTTAGCCACTCTGAACTGTATTTTATATAAACAGTGGAAAAATGAAGAAAGGTAGTCATTAGCGGCTGGGATCAGGAGGCCCCATGGTAGGCCTGGAGCCACTCTAATTAAAATCCTGTAGGGCTGTGTTTATCTTAGATTAGCTTAAAGCTAACGGAGTCCGGCTCTTTGTTCAAAGCCATTGCCGAGTTTTAAAAGCCCGGTAAAAATAAGCCTCATCCTTTGGGCCCACTAACAAATATACAAATGGAGAAGGCCACCTCAAACGCACACACGCTTTGCTCTCCTGGCGGGTTTGTTTGCTGTGCTTGATGGTAACGGATTACATGGGTGCTGTAAGCGCCTCCTTCCTGTGAGGGTCTTTTTTGGACCCGACCGCCGGTGGCGTTTAAAGCATTATACGATGCCAGAGAGCGTTAGCCCTGCACGCGGTGGTGCCCGTTTGAACACGGCTAACCGCGGGGGAACCCTCGCTGAGCCAGTGCGCTGCAAAACACAGATATTATAAGAGCGCTACCGTACGAGCGTCATTCGCTGACTCTGCAAACTTCGGGAATGAAATGCATCGCATGGTAGTGTAGGAAAGTATTTAAACATCAAGCCATTCGCTAAATAAAAAAAAAAAAAAAAAAAAAAAAAAAAAAATCAATTTACTTTTACTTTATATATATTGAAGATTTTTAAGTTTTTTTTTTTATATATATATATATATATATATATATATAATGTATATATGCATTATATAATTTACATAAGCCATGTTATGGCAAATATTATATATTTATATATATATATATTTTATATAAAATATATATTATATATATTTATAATGTATTTGAATAACAAAATTAATAACTGAATATATATATATATATATATATATATATATATATATATATATATATATATACACACACACACACGTATGAGTGTTTTTGAAAAATGTCTCTTATGGCGGCATTTACTAAAACAATACTGTAAAGTATTATTACAATATAAAAAAATGTATTTAAATGTATTTTTTTCCTCTGATGCAAAGCTGAATTTTCAGCATCATTACTCCAGTCTCCAGTGTCACACGATCCTTCAGAAATCATCATAATATGCCGATTTACTGCTCAGGAAACATTTATTACACTGTAACAGTTGTTCTTTTTAATATTTTCGTGAAAACAGGCTGCGTGATATAAATATAGCAGCATACGTTTAAAAAGGATATCGTCACTGTCACTTCTGAGCAACCGAATCCATCCTTGCTGAGTAAATGTCTGTCAAAAATAAATCTACTTACCCCCAACTTGAGAACGGCTGAAATGTTTTTTCAACAGTTCCCAGTTCTCTCGTTTTCCAGATCCGCTGGTCTTTAAGCGGCCCGTTTCCGCCTGTGCAGCAGCAGCCAGTTGATGGTGTTTCTGCAATTAGGTATTTGCAGCACAGTTGGCATAACAACTGTAGCTCCGCGTTACCTGCTGTGCTACCCAGCGGTGGTAAATCTGACTGTAATAGACCTGCTTGGTGATTGTCACAATTTGTATTTGACTGCCGCACATGCGTTGGGTCCATGCCTGGCCATGATCGGAGGAAGGAGAATCTGGGAGAACAGCCAGAGCCCGTTCTTTCCTCATCGGGGGGTCAAGGTGAGCGTCGGATGCCAGGTATGCGCTGATGGGAGCTGGCAGAGTAACACAATGCCACTGTGTTAATGCCCCTGGCAGCATCTGTCCAAGAGGGGGAGAAACTGCGCTTGTTATCCGAATATGACCTTGGAGGGGTCCATCATTCATAAGATCAGCAGGTGGACCGAGGTAAAGAAAACGTATAATAATTAATAACACCCAATCAAGGTCTTTCTCGCCGACATGCTCTCTGCGGGACGTTCAGTTCAATATGCTAGGCTTTGCTTTAAATAGGATTCCTGTTAGAAAGGTCCTAAGGTTAGGCTAGCAAAATTAACATCACTGATGATTTTCAGAAACGATCTCTAACGCAGCCATATTCAGAACTTACTGAATAAACACACTTTGATTTCGACATCACTTTTAGGCTTCTGGACATTTCAATCAAATGCACTTTTACAGCAAATTAATACATTATTTTGGAAAGTTGGAAAGAATCTCATCTGTACATTTTCATATAATCTGCTTACGCCCTATTGATTGGTTATGTATATAGAGGTGCATCTACATTTTTCTACTAAAAATCATGGTTCTGTACGAAACCCCTTTTTTTTACGAGTTCATATGTACAATAACGAGCATCAAATGCAAGTTTAGGAAGGATACCGTTAGTATAGTTAACATGGCAGTCAGTGTACCATTCCACTATTCAGTGCTTGTTTACTTTTGTTAAGTTTATTTTGTAGACCAATAAATGAAGACATAAAACGGAGCATAACGCAGTTAGGACTCGCATGGACTGTAAAAAACACATTTTCACACACTTACTGTTTATCTTCTAAAGATATCCATAAATTTTATGGAACGCACATGAAAAATTGATGCTGCTTTTAAATTACCACCATTGCCATATTTCCACCTCATCTCAAACCATGTATGTTGAAATACCATTTTGCGGAAGAAAGAACATTTTATGTATCTTAGGTATATGCAATTAAATATTTTCACTTTTTGCACAATTTTACTAAATTACAGCTTGACTGGAATAATCCGTTCTCATTTCATCTCATGCTCTTCACAAACTGCTGTCGCCTTGGCAACTTAATACACTTAAATGTGATGACGTGACCTTTCATAGATTGACAAAGTTAAAACAGAAGTCTCTGAATTAAAGTGCAAAGGATAACAACAGTAAATGATCAAGTCAAGGCAATTTTAATGTGATCTTAATATAGCAATATTTGGCAATCAACTATTTCAATCATTGTGAGTAAAATCAATACACTGTGTCTTTAAGTTAACGGCCATAAGTTACCCTGGCTACAGTAAACTGCCTATCTTTAGGGTAATGAAGTATAAAACTTTATTTTCTTTAATTATCCAACATTGCTATCTCTGCTGGCTTATCAAAAGCAATATTTGGCACTTTTTGATGTCACATAAATGTTAAAGTTCAACTTAAAGGTTTAATTCACCCAAAAATTCTGCCATAAATTACTTAACCAAACAAAAATCAGAAACGGATCAATCGTTTAGTCCGCATTTTCTGAAGAGACTCAATGGCTTTATAATGATGAACAGATTAGGCTTTTGTAAACAGGAGTTCAACCATACATGCCTGAAGAAAGAGAACAAAACTCATTGGTCATTACGGATGCCATAAAGCACAATAATAATTATCATTGCTTCTCACGACAAGCAAGAACGATAAATGAAATCTGTTGCGATGCAATCAGGAGTAAACCGCTCAATTCATTAAGGCATTACCAACTGCGTTTCCGTTCCGGTGTGCCATATCTTCTTGTTTTTAAACGTAAGAACGCGTCCCATGCCAATCATTACCAAACGCATGATGGCTGCCTTAAAATATTGCATTATGACATTCTGTCCTATTCAAGTAAAAGCGTTTTGTTCACATGCAAAGAACCAATTGAAAGCTCAACAGTGCACGCGTTCACCGTATTAGCATTTTGCGCGATTTGGATGAAACCCACCCGTAAGGCGACATCAATAAGTGAAGCGATGGGGGGAGAAAGAAGGGAGGAACGGACAGGGAAATTTTGAGGACACCCACGCCGCGGGTCTTTCAGAGCCGAGCTGTCAAAAACGGATTACCAGAATGAGCAAGAAGCCTACAATAGGCAGAAGCTTATGTACTTTAGCGGCCAGGATTTCGTTTTTAATCCACTGTAAGTTTGAAGAGAAAAAAAAAAACGCAAATCAGTGGAAGACACTGGAACGTTTTGTGGAGGAAATTCAAGAGAGCGAGAACTTGTTAAGCGTTAATGATGGGCTGAAGATCGGGGGAACGCAGCGCACCTGTGAATCTACAATGGTTTGTCACCTGTCCGCATTGAACCAGACAAAACGAGAGTTGAATACTTACGTTTCAGATTAGCATTTCGATTCGTCGGATTCCATTCAGACACTCAGACTCCCGTGTAGAGTCACAGTCTACAGTCACTAATTATATGCAAATGACTGCTCTAGGGGAAAGAGATGTTAGGAACATAATTGTGGGGGCTGGGACTGAGAGACTCCGTGAAATAATTGCTGTGGAGGTCAAGGCGATTATCATCTCGCCGAGATGTTATTTTTCTTGTTCCTCAGGTGGGTTCTGTTCAGCAGATGTTTGCGGATGTCCTCCTCTTCACCTCTTGCCTCTCTCGCCATCGCTCAGCGGTTTTTCTTGAGCGCGAGCGTTTGAGGAGCCGTGAGGAGAGTTCAGCGCTTATTCTTTGGACCGTTCGTACACACGGAACGGACAGTCCTCTTGCTCAGCTGTGGAAAAAAAGTGCTGAATCCGGGCTTTTCTGCTCTTGCCATGCCAACTATATACATTACAGATGGTGGAACTCAAAATTGAAAACATAAATCTTTTTTTTTCTTCGCTTTCAGGAGTGATCGTTTTATGCCTTTATCATCCGGTACTGAGTTTAACCATACCCGCTGAATTATATAGGCCTAAATGTATTATTTTCAACACAAACAGGCCTTCCAGATTACATGTCTTTCCACCTTCCTTTGAGTTAAAAGCTATTAAGCAAACCGACTAGATACAAAATGAACCACAGTATAAATTTTTCTATTAAAGGAAAATTTGAAAAAAGTAGAGGAGAGCGGGGACGAAAGTACCATTGGACAGAAATAAATTTTAGCTGTTGTTGGTGGTATTTTGTACAACTGTAGAAGGACTTCAGAATAATTTTACTTTGAACGTAAATTGTACATCATTACTTGTAGTAATGTAAGTAACAAAAGTAACACACAGGTGGCTCAAAAGTAACAACAATACAAGCTAGATGTTTTGGTTACTCTTGATTAATTAAATACAGACTTTGACCATGTTAATATGTAACAGCAAACACATTTTGTTCTCTTCTTTGCCAAAAAATGTCATTTAAAATCGATGTTTCAAAAGTAACCCAAATTGTTTGGAATATATATTTTTATTTGCAATGTCAATCCATTCTATGAAACAATATTTCAACAGTAGGCTATGAACAAAACATTAGCAGCGGGACAATAGTGACAGGTGTTACTTTCACCCCGACGGGACCTCTTGAAATTTAATCTCGATTTACCTTGATATAACTTCAGGATGTGTTACAGCACTAAATTATCATTACTGTGACACATGAAACACAACTTTAAATTTAAAAAATATATTACCGCTTCAGTAATTCCATACATTACAGTTACAGTAAAACTGTTTTCTGATGAATCTGCGGGAAAGGACAAAATCACGTGATATTCGGCAGCTGCGTTAAGAGTTGTGTGCTGAATGTGCTGTCATAGCTTGGAATGCAAATATAGTCAGGGTTCTGAGAAAATTGCTTTGTTGCTATCATCCCGTGTTACTTTAGCTCCGTTTCTCCCCTACAACACTGTAGGCCTACATTAATTATGGAAAGAAGTTTAAAGTGCACCTATTATGCAATATTCCCTTTTACATGGTGTCTGGACATGTGCGTCGGCAGTGCGTCAATACAATGATAAAAATCCACCCACTCCTCATTTTCAGTCCCCTTTAAGGGGTTAGTTCAGCCCAAAATCACAATCCTGTCATTAATTACTCACCCTCAAGTCGTCCAAACCTGTAAGACATTAATACATCTTCAGAAAACAAACTTAAAGCCATTTTTGATGAAATTCGTCTGTCTGAACCTCCGTAGACAGCAGCACAACTGAAATGTTCAGAAGATGATTTAGTCTTACAGGTTTGGAACAACATTAGGGTGAGTAATTTTAATTTTGGGGTGAACTAACCCTTTAAACCGAACCAGTCTCACTAGGTCTGTCGTTTTGGTTCTCTCGCAGTGTGACGTCACATTTCAGGGGGCGGGGCCATGCATTTCGTCCTTGCTTGAACATCTGTAACTTCAACAACGTCTCGTAAGCAATCCCTGTGCTCCATGCTTCGTAAGTCTAAACATAAGAGTCTTTATTTTCCGCAGAGAGCGCAGTGGATTACTTTCATTTTTTGCGTTTTTGTATGCATACGTTAAGCGTTTTAAGTGACCAGCGTTGCATTCATGAGATTAGTTTGTGCCGCGATCAACGTTTATGATCAGCATTTTCCTTTGAATGTAAACAAAGCTGATTACGTTTTGGGGCATCAAGGCATTTTCCAAAAATGTTAGTTTTCTTTGCGCTGCAAAAAGCATTCTTGCACTTTCGCGAAATTGAAGTTGAGCCACTGATGTCACATGAACTGTTTTAAAGATGTCATTCAGGTCGCGTTGCTCTCTAAGCGGGGTCTGAGAGCTTTCAGATGTCATCCAAAAATTGTTTATTTGTGTTCTGAAGATGAATGAAGGTCTTACGGATACGGAACGTCATGAGGATGAGTAATTATTGACAGAATTTTCATTTTTGGATGAACTAACCCTTTAACTAACGGCCTGTAAAACGTTAGGCCTATAGAATGTTTGTTAATGATTTAGCAATGAAAACGGCTTTTGATTTAGCAATTCCTAGTGAATTTCCTGCTCGGTTAATTTTTTCTTTTGTTTGCATTTAGTCTGAATGTAGAATCATTAGCCTTTTGTACCTTTATCATAATCATTCTCTGCCACCATCTGCCTGCAGTCACCTTTTCAGCTCAGAGGACATCAAGTCAGAAGGTGTTGTAGTGAAATACACAGAACGAATTAAAAAAAAAAAGAGGAAAAGGTGATCTAATTGGAGACGCTCATGCATTTTAATATGCGCATCAACATAATGGAGCAGCTGTCGACAACCTTTGTCACCTAAAGTGCGATTTTGAATTATTTTTGAAATCATTTATTCAAGGTAGTAGTCAATGAAAAGCATTACCGCATTACAACCGGACCAATCTGTAAAGCGTTGAGTCGTCTTTTACTGGAGAAGCCGACCTTTTTACCCTGCTATATGTTGACGCTGCTTAGTGATGACATTTTTACAGGTTCAGAACTTGGCTTGGATGCGCAGTGACAGGTTGCCATATCTTCAATAAATCACCTGCTTTCGGCCTAGCGCTGATAACTCATCCAGCTCAGGCGGGATGCTGCTCTTAGTTCTCATTTTCTGTGTTTGGAAACAGTAAAGACATTTCTTCTGCACACCACCTGCTTCTGGTAGCATTACTTTTATTGTTTTCCATTGGCGGCGTAAACCAACACATACAAGAATGGCTTTTCAGGCGAAATGTGGCATTTAATGTGCACTCTCTGCGATAATATCTACTCTGCTGAGCTTAATAGAACTCAGACTGAGAGCTAATATTTTGAGGTTCTTCACAAACAAACAAATCCAGTGCAAACATCATCTACGTGCTTTGCACAGAAATATACATCAAGCATTAGTTTCACATGAGTGGCTATGAAATTTTCAACAAATTCTTAACATAATAAATGTTGTTTATATTTTATATATATATATATATATATATATATATATATATATATATATATATATATATATATATATATATATATATACACACACACATTTTTTTTCCATTTTTAATTTATTTAAAAGAAAAATAAATCAATACTCATCTCACATATATATATATATATATATATATATATATATATATATATATATATATATATATATATATTCTTATAAAAGTACATATATATATATATATATATATATATATATATATATATATATATATACTTTTAAGTTTGAATGTATAAATGTAAATTATGAATAAAAGTTATTTTAAAATCACAATATAATTCTATATATATATATATATATATATATATATATATATATATATATATATATATATATATATATATATATATATACATATATATATATATATATATATATATATATATATATAAATATTATATTATACTATATTAAAAAATTCCAAGTGTATCTACCTCGTCTGAACAAGGTCATATATCATGTTCATTTATAATAGCAGGACAGTGTCTCAAAGTAGGGGAGTATAATATAATATCTGATAAAATCTTTATAAAACATCTCTTATTAATGATACGCCGGAAATGGCCTACATTTTATTAAAAAAGCACTGATCAATAAATCACAGCCACGCTCAATGAATTTTATATCAATCAACCACCACAAAGTAAAAGGGTTTTGTTAGTAAAGTTCTGACAGACATTTTTTCTCCTTTACGCACCTTGTATTTTTGGGTTTGTGAAAGTTACATTTTACATCCGCAAGCTTGAAAACTTCATACTGTATGGAAGCATTTAGAGCAATTTCACTTCATCCTGTTTTTCATCTTGTCAAAGATCTGGGCGATGACACCTTGGGAAAGATTTTCCGGTGAAAGAGAGAGTGTATTTCTGAAGGGCTTTTACGCCGAGATGGAAGATGTGTGCAATTACGTGGAAATAACAAAAAATGCTCAAATAAAACGAACGTGCGGTGAAACACGCATATCTAAGATTGGTCAGACAATTAAAGGCTCTTAGGGAAGAAGATCTTCTCTGAGGACAGACGTGGCAGAAGCCATTAACGGCTGAAATTGATCCTCTAAAAATACACTGGACCGAAAAAAGGCAAAAACATTAGTCTGAAGAAATTATTTTGTTCTTGCAGAACTTACACCTTTTCATTATGTTCAAAGGATTTTCCCCCCGTTCTTAAAGTAGCGGTTCACCTAAAAATGTTGCTTACCCCGAATTCATCCTAGGTATGATTTTCACAGTCAGGAGTTTTTTTTTACAGTTTTATCCTGGCTCTTCCAAGCTTGGTCATGCTGGTCATAGCGGCCATTATTTTGAAGCCCCGAATTAAAACATGCAAAAAATATACTGGAATTTGTGGGACCTGAATGATTTTTCTGAAGAATTTCTCAAATGAGGTCAACTATGTTTAATTAATTAATTAATTAATTTTATTTTTTTTGTCTTAGGCGCTATATCTATAACCACCTTGTTAATGTGAAACACCTGTAAAAACATACATGCATTTTTCTTTTGTTTGTGTCAGTTTGTCTGTATATTTTGTTAACATGAGCATATTTCTTTTCCATTTGAAAATGTTGTTTATTGCAGTGAATCCCTAGATATATTGGCACGGCCCGTGTTTTCTCTATGTTGGCAGACAGCAGCGAGATTCTACTGAAAGACTGATTAAAATGCAC
Organism: Puntigrus tetrazona; assembly: GCF_018831695.1. NCBI lineage: Eukaryota > Metazoa > Chordata > Actinopteri > Cypriniformes > Cyprinidae > Puntigrus > Puntigrus tetrazona. The sequence continues at coordinate 5,146,824 of NC_056723.1, forward strand.
TTCTCGCTGATTTTATATCAGCTTTAGTCACAATAGATTAATTTTACTCATTGACATTGAATCCCTTATGTCCCATTTATTGCTGTGTAATAATTTTCAGATGGCATATGAAACGGTGCCCTCAAATTACTTAAAAGATTTAGGAGTAAAATTAGTCGAGTAACTGCTTGTGCTGAACCGACATGAAGTTGTGTTAATTTAAGAGGTCGTTTCGGGACAGGGGTTGTCTGGGAACCTAAACGGCTGCATGACGAAACAACATCTTATCGCCCTGACAGCTACTACGCTTGCCGATGGCTTCTCCCAGCTGTACTCTAACCACTGACCTTTGATCCCTGCTGTTCCTAGGAGAACTGCAAGAATGGTCATTGTCTTCTCCACACCGTGACCCAGGCCCCGGAGGAGTACCATCAGGAGAAGAGCCAGGTCTAGTGAGGTCAAAATGACAGACAGAATAAGGATCCGTTTTCCCGCCTCTTTCCATCTCTATCAGCGCCGATCTGTAATGGAATCATATCCGAAATGACAGGCTTTTAGAGGAATTGTACACCCTGTGGAAAAACGGCTGTCAGAGGGTTGTGAAACAGGCTGTAGATGAATAGAATGTAGCAGAATAACTTACTTTATACATGTATGGAATATTATTTTTAAGAAATGCGGTTATATAAGATTGTTTTTTAATTGTTGTGCATTACGGAAATTTTACTACGGTTAAAAGAAAATAATTACTTCATTAGAACAGTTTGAGAAATTTAACCACGCTTGCTCACCAACAGTGAATGGGTGCCGTCAGAATGAGTCAAAGCGACATTAATTAATTCATTGACTATATGATAATAATTAATAATAGCTATTTGCTTAACAAGACACTACTGGGTGGATTATCATGTTTTTAATCACCTTTTTGGACTCTCGTTCTGATGGCACCCATTCACTGCAGTGGCGATCAAGAGATGCACAGTTAAATTTCTCTCATATCTGTTCCAATTACGAAACAAGCTCATTAACATCTTGGATGAACCGCGGACCATATACACGCATACATATATGCCCAAGAGGAATACGATCTCAAAACAGCCCATAAAAGCAGCTCTTTTTTTTTTTTTCAGAGGTTACATTATTAATGCAACAAAGCACGCTTCACCTTGTGAGAACTCGCACTGCCTCTATACACATCTGACTCAACTCACCTGACCCGACCCCCCAAGAGCACAATATAATCACGCCAGCCAACAGCATAAGAGGCCATGGGAGAGATGTTATCGATGTGCACTGAATGCAGGAAATCCAGCGCACAGTTTAATCTTTCACCTGTAATGACCGGCCTGTGTTACTGCCGCTGCCAAAGCAATGGAATCGATCCAGTACCCACCATGGTCTTCACTGACACTGGACCTTGGGCTAAAATCCATCCGCAACCGAGTAATGTCGGCACCGTTCTTTGCTACCTGGTCTCGTGGCATAAACGTACCTTTTTAGCGAGACAAAATATGTATCAGTAAGTACATATCACTGCAGTTTCCAAAAGAAATGAACACTGGAGGATATGATGCTATGATTTAAAAAAGTAATAATAATTTGCTGGGAGCTCATGGAATGCGGAAACAAACTTAATAGGCGAGGAGCGCTGGTTTAAATCCTGTGCAACTACGGTTCGATCGGTTTTGATTTATTTTTGATTTGTTAACACTATCGGGTGGGTTTAGGGTTGGATTTGGTGTAGGGCATATTTCCAACATGATAGAGCATTAACTTTTAGCAGCAGTGCACGGATATTTGAATTCTGAACAGCCTCAGTACAAAATAATAAAAATGCGCCAGGGTTCACGTAAACCTGCGTTTTAGCTCCAACCTGTGGATATTTCTATTTGAAACTGCGACGAAACGTGCAGTAAGTCGCGTAAAAACTGTGTTGAAGATAAAGTGCACAGAGGTACGCATTTGTATGAGATCAGGTTTGGTTCTTTGTGTGCAAACAGCACAGCTGTTCAAATTTACAATAAAAAAAAGTTTATTGAGCAGCAAATTTGGAATATTACAATGATTTCTAAAGGATTGTGTGACTGAAGTAGGCAAAAAAATTACCTTTTCCATCACATGAATAGATAAAATGTAAACATATTGATATTATTTTAGGTTGTAATAATTTCACAATATTACTGTTTTTACTGTATCTTAAATGAGTGCAGCCTTGATTAACATTACAGATTGTTATTATTCTGAACTTTGGATCACCACTTTATATAGAAAGAATGTGCATAAAATTTGAATTTGCTTCCTAATAGATGTGACCCTGGACAAAAAACCTTAAATCACTGGGGTATATTTGTAACAATAGCTAAAAATCCATAGTATGGGTCAAAATTATTATCTTTACTTTTTGGCCAAAAATCGTTAGGATAGTCAGTGAAGATCATGTTCCATGAACATATTTTATAAATCTTCTAGTGTAAATATATTCAAACTTTTTGGATGATTTTCTCAATATTTAGATTTTTTTTTCCAGATATATCAAAATACGATCCTATCCTAACAAACCGTACATCAATAAAAATGTTATTTATTCAGTTTTCAGATAAAGTATAAATCTTAATTTAGAAAAAAAAAGTACACTTATGACTGGTTTTGTGGCCCATGGTCAATTCTGACATATTTCAATTCTGGTATAATTCAAATTCTGAGACGAAGTCGCTATTTAACTGAAGTCCTAGTAACATTTCAATTAAATCTCTGGAACTGTAAAAAAAAAAAAAAAAAAGTAACATACAAACTATCTTATAACTATCAAATAAAGTTGCACTCAGCTTTGTTTTACTGAAATAATCATTAAAGGCCATTAAGGAACCAGAATCATTAAGAGGAATCAAATTCACATTTTTACTTTACTTGGGGGGAAAAACAACTGAGAAAAGGTTTCTATTAAACTGAACTCTCTCATAGTAACGTTTCAATTAGGTCTCCAAAAGCACAAAAAGCAACATCTGAGCTATTCTACTCTCGGGTAAAAAAATGCATTTTAGCATATTTCAATCCATTTTGTATAATTCTGCCAAATTTCCCTTTCAGTAGGTGCAGAAAAATCATGTAAAAAGCCCTAAATTTATGGGTGCAACATGTTCTTCATTGCCTGAACAACATCTTTCTCCATTCTGCAAACTGGTCAAGAAGCTCTTTTCACATTAAATCTGAACTTTTTGCAACAGTTGAGTAAGTGTTCTCGCTTGCGCTGGATTCAGCAGTTTTTCCAAATGCCAGGCATATTTTCTCTTGCAGTTTCAGATTTGAGAAAATGGCAAGGCTCACACAGGTATGTGCCAGACAGAAAAAACTCTCGCTTTTTTCGATTTTTGGCTTTTTTCGGCGTCTCGCACACACATAGGTGTCCTTCAGTTTATTTGTACGGTTTTATGGCCTGTTAACCGCTCCATGCGGATGGAGTTAGTTAGTGCAAGCGGGGTCTCTGTGACTGAGATGAAGTCCCTGTTGCATTAAAAGACCCCGGGTCTCAGCTGTAGTTCGCTGACCCGTCTGCTGGTCTCGAGGGTGCTATGTACAGCACCATACCCTTCCCGGCATCCCTTCCACTCATTTATTGCACAAGAGAGCCTACACAATCTCTGCCCCATGGGAGTAAAGCTAGTCAGTCCGGTCAAGCAACATGCTGTAAGAGTTCTCGTGTGACCTACAGCTGTAGTGACAGGACAAGTATGCACACAATAAATATTAGGCTGGACAGGCACAATATATGAGCGCGCAATTTCAGGTGAAATAATTTGCCCCCAGCAGTTATAGATGAAGGTTTTGAAGATTTTTTTTTTATTATTGATATGTGTGTTACATTTATTCAAGTTGGCCATAAAAAAATCTTATTAAAAGCACTTTAACCTAAAAATAAAACACATAGATTTAACATTTTGAAAACTAAAACTCACACATATTACATAATAAATAATATATATATATATATATATATATATATATATATATATATATATATATATATATACACACACACACACACACACACACACAATAATAATAATAATATTAATAATTATTATTATTAGATATAATAATAATAATAATTAGATTTGTTTTTTTATCACCTGCATTTAAACAATGCTCATTTATCTTTTACAGATTTAGTTTCATTCTTTAATACTTTTTAACTTAATAATAAACACAATTTTTTAGTTTGTGTTTTTTTCCCCCATCGAGAAAAACAAAACAAAACACTGAAACAAATTCAATAACAAAGAGGGAGGCACCAAGCAAAAAAAAAACTTTCACGAATGAGGAAACCTTTTGGGCCGGTAACTTAACACAACTTGCACCAATCGCTATTGGCAACAGAAGACATCGATACACATAAACAGCGATCTACACGCTGAGAGAATAAAGAAATCATCAACGCTAATGTGTGTTTCTGATACACCCCGCTGCGTTTGTCTGCGGACCACCCGCTCCATTCGCTTTCATGCGGCCCTCAAGGTTTCCGCGCCCAGATTTTCGATTTCCAATCACTGCTGTTCTACTGCATTTAATGAGTGCAAGGGTGCTTCTAGCAGAGCTAGCCATCTCGACCTTTAGCATTCCAATAAACCTTCATTATCATCGCCGATAACCAACTGTGTTTTATAAAACAGAACAAAGAAGTTTAATAAAACTGGAGAAAGCTATTCGTTAGCATTCCTATTAATCTCAAAGGGCCACGCTAACCCGCCAAACCTCAGAAATAAGCGATTACAATTTGTCTCTCTGGGAAGCTTAAGTCTGATTCAGAAAGCTCCACATCAGGCTTAAAACTAATTCCATTTCGAGAACAAGAAGAGAGTCTGGCTGTAAATAAATAAATAAAAAGCTAGGTACTATGTCTGTCTGGGGAACGAGATGCGGTGAGAAAAAACGTTTGAGTGTTGAGTTACAGAACATGTTAAGTATGTAGAAATCAATAGCTAATGTTAGCTCAGTAATAATGCATGCTAATGAGTAGTGTCTTTCTTTGAAGGACTGCCCTTTAAGGGATTCACCGCTAATTGCTAACACCGTCACCAACGCTGCTATTGCCATGACAACAATTTCTTCCCTTTATATTTTTAGTTTTTTTTTTTTTTTTTTTGGCGCATTTGAGTGCAACATAAATTGAAACGTACGTCATTATATTCTGGCTGTAATTACAATTATGAAGACTATTGTCTTAAATCAACATTAAAAGTACAAAAGTACATTTTGGAGTGTTTTTCATAGCGTTTTCTTCCAAAGTCTGGAAAAATAGAAACATTTTTTGGCATCGAGTTATTCTTCTGCTCTCACCGAAAGAGAAATTGCTGCAAAATTACATATAATCAGTTCATATTCGAACAGCTATGTGAGATTTCATCATGGGGAGAGCTGTTTAGCGCAACGTGACCAACAGAATGCTAGCCATTGCTGTTTGGGACCAAAAAAAATTGGAGTAATTTGCTAATGCTTCAAAGATATGTGGAATTATCATATTTATCAGTAAGAATCTCAAGATTTTTAAATCACAGCTGAACCAATTTTGTTGCACTAGTTCTAAACGCTAAAAGCTAGAGTGACAAAAACATGGTGTACTGGGAAATTACAGAACAGGGCATGTCCCAAAGAAGTCAAACGTTACATATCGCATCAAGTTATTAAGTATTTTAAGTGCTTTTTATTTGCGAAATATTTACCTAATATCATCACCAAGAGCAAGCAAGCACCACATGGTTATTTACAATTTTTAACTATATTAAAAAAATCATATTTTGTACGAAAGACAATAATAATGGTAGCAAATTTAACTTCTAATGGAGTTTTTTTTTTTTCAGAGGAACTCAGCACCCATATTCACCAAAACAGAATGAAATACAAATGTTAGGTTTTATTGTAATGTAACTTTATTTTACTAAATAGAAAACAAACTGTGAAAAAGGGCGTTACCATCACTGTAGGACAGGGTTCCTCAAATCTTACCCTGGAGATCCAGTGCATTACAGAGTTTAGCTCCAACCCTGATAAAACTCACCTGTCTGTGATTTTCTAATGATCCTGAAGATACTGATTAGCATGCTCAGGTGTGTTTGATTAGGGTTCAAGCGAAACTCTGTAGGAAAATGGATCTCAAGGTCCAGATCTGTGGATCACTGCTCTAGGAGGAACAAGGAGACGCAGACTTTAATTCAGCAAACGAATGCGTACAGTCTCTGGCACTAAGGGATGACCTATAACAAGGAAACACAGGGCTTAGAAACCGGGGAGAATTAACCAAACACAGCTGGAGACTAATGAACTAATAATCAACTTAAACTAGGACAGGAATAACCAAATAAGGGCGTAAGGAAACACATGGGAAAACCAGGATGTGGAGCACAAACACTGGGTCATGGGGAGCACATGGAACCACAACAAATACAAAACAAGTCCAAAACCCTGACAGTATGCTCCCATGCCACAACGGTACCATCGAGGAGGGGGGACAGGTGTCCTGGAGAAGTGGTCCCCTGCTTTGCACATATTGCATGTCTCCTCTATTTAAGACACCTCCTAACGAGTTGATGATCTCATCCAGGTGTGTTAAATAATAAATCTGTCATCATCCAAAGCTATATGAGCTGGAAGAAAAAAAGATTCATTAGACCTGAGTTTGCCTATTAGATATACCCAAAACAAATTTGACCTCATTTTTAACCATTACAGAGACATTAGAGCCAGGAGACCTCATTGGACGCTTTATGATCATCTTCATATATGCTTTACTAATGGTTATATGTAAGATGTCATCATACTAATTCAAACATAATCGCCACCTAAAATAGTTAAGTAGTTAAAATCTTCTTGCTGAAAACACTATTGACATACCATGTCTTTTAACAGTAATCCCCCACGATAAAGCATTTATCAAGGGCTATGACCTAATGAGATTCTCAAAATGCTACGAACTCTTCTGATGTCTGAGAGACATCCTTCAACATGGGCGATGGTGGATACAATTTTATTGAATCAGCTCATTAATCTGAGTTTTATGCATGTATTCACTGAGTAAGGTAGAGTCTTTACTACAGCTCATAATTATCTTGAACACTGCTCCGGGTCACACAGCAAAACCGGCCATCAATTACCATAAATTATCTGCGGGGCTGCATGCATCAGGTAGCCGCATTGTAAGTAAGGTTGTGAGGTGAAGATAAAAAGAGAGGGAGAGGGAAAGATGAGAAAGCATTTGGCCCCACGAATGGTTTTAGCGGCGCAGATCTGAACGTTATTCGCTATGAACATTATGTTGCTAATGAGGTGAGAGAATATGACACTTACTCAGCTGAAATGCTGGAAAAGGATGATCTAACGGATTACACATGGGAGAAAATGAGGGGTGCGCTGTAATGCTCTTTTTGACGAATATGACACTTTTTGTGTGTGCGCGCGCTATACTGTTCAAGAACATTAGGATTTACATTGTATCACTCTGATATCTGTGCATTCGTTTTTTTGGGATTTGTCAATGTTTCTTACCGCATTTTGCATAGTTGAACTAATAGGTGATGGCAAATGTTTTTTAACGGATTCGTTCAAAGCACTGAATCGTTCAGAAACAAAGCACGTGAATTATGCACTCAACCAATTTGTTCAAAAATGCTGATTAAAGTAAAAAAAAAAGCTACTGAGAGAAACATTAGCTGCGTTTCTATTACTCTTCAAATCGCGTAAATTAAAATTGCTAACTGAAAAGACGCCTAATATCGTAAAAAGGTTTATGCGTTAATAAAATATGGCCTATGTTTTGTGGAAATCTGTAATGGAAATGCAGCTATTGGATCCTTTGCTCAATTTGTTAAAAAATGCTGATTCGTTCACAAATGCGACAAGTGACTGACTTGAGTCATTAATTCAATCCTTTTGTTAAAAAAGCTGATTCATTAAGGAATGAAACAAATGAATGAATCAATCAATCAATCAATTTGTCCAAAAATGCTGAATGGTTCAGGAATGGAACAAGTGATTCAGTGAAGCATTCACTTAATAATTGTACTTTTAAAAAGCTGATTTTTTTTTTTTTTTATAAACCAGCTATAAACAAACTGATCAATGAATCAGTCACTCAATCAATTTGTTCAAAAACTCAAAATAGGAATGACAGTAGAAAAACAAAACACCAGTTTTTTTTTGTTTAGTTAACATAATGTTGGTTTGTGGCTTAAACAAAAGCACTTAAGTGTTTAAACAAAATTTAAGTGTGTATTAAGGTATCCTTAACCATGTTTATCCAGACTTTAGAAAAGGTCACTGGCAACTGAGTCTAAAATGCACAAATAAACAAACTACTAATGTGCATATAAACTGTAATAGTAAATAATTAAAACTAGAAAAGTGCATGCGTTTAAAACAGGTAAAAAGTAGAACATTTTAAGCTCTGTTTTCTACCCTATTCATGGAATGTATTTTCGACAGAGCCGCTACCAGGTGATAAACACTGTCAGCTCTGAAATCATTCCTGTTGAGAGTGAAATGAGAGAGAGAGAGAGAGAGTATAAAAAAAGCCACTGAGGCCTGCTTGTTCAAAGGACCCTGTGTTCTTAAAGGCCAACTGACCAACAGAAATAAAGTCCATCTAAGAGAGCCTGACCTGGGGCGGTCAGGCCTTGGATGAGAGCAGAGACGCAGGGAGGAAATGTCACAGCCCATCCTGGAGAGCAGCCCTCAGTGAAGTCATCTGCCCCCTTTTCTGCTGGAGCATCGCAGCGATGTCAATCATGATTTCGGCGCAGAATTTACCATTCTTAGTCCTGAGTGCAAAGATGGTATTTTAAAGTCATAAAATGTTGAATTTAAATAACTATGCATATTGCATAACAGTGCATATTCTTAAATATGGATTATGTCATTTGGCTGTAGGTCAGTGGAATCCAGAGGGCAATTTCCATTTTTATTTTCTCAGAAACCTTACGTTTCATTTGCTTATGAGACGTGACATAGTTTTCCAAAAAAAATAAAAATACTTGCAAGTGAAACACTATGTATTGCATTCGTTATCCTGTATTATAATTGCCTTACAGTGCCTGTGCAATTACCCATGCATGCAAAATGCATGAACTATTTTAGCTACAGTTTTAAAGCACAATTTGTTGGGTGATTGTAGCATGTCTTGGTTATGTTTTAAGTAAATGTATACAGATTACTAATCATTACAGGCCTAATAATTCATAGTTTTGTGCCAGGGTTATTATACTCAACTAAAACCATAGGAAATCATGTTAATTACTTGAAATTAAATTACATTTTCTTGCTAATAGACCAGCTTAATTCAGATTTTCCGTCTATGCTGTATTCGCATTGCTGCGTAAACTGAAAAAATGTCAATAAAAAAAAGCTTTGCAATGTTCCTCTTTTCACAAAAATGAAAAAAAAAACTAAACCTTGTGTTTTGGAAGCTCCACCACAAATTAGCATTAACCACATCTTGTGAGCTTCAAATTGTTTGATTTATATTGTACAACATCATTAAATTATCAGTGTCAAAGTGGGGTCTGTTATCTACGGGTAATCAGATTTAAACAATTAGCGATTTAGCTGACATAACCATGTTGGCGTGGCGTGTGTGACATTAAAAATTGATACATGCACCAATAGGAAAAGGTAATTTGTGGTAATCATTGTCATTCATGAAAATTACCCCCAGACTGATACCATGCTAATGACTTTATGAAATATTTAGCGGTTTGAGTGACTAATTGGGCTGTAATTCTCGCGGACAACGAACCAGAAAGCGCTTTCAGGGGTCAGACAGCTGCAGTACCACATCTGCTAAATAAATAAATGCACAGATGATATCCTGCATCAAAAAACAGTCCGGTTACATCACACAACCATCGGCAGAGAAAACATTAGCTATGTAGACTGAAAACTCACAATTACTTTATTTCAGTGTGGTATTTTTTTTTTTAATTGGTTAAATCTGCTAATGAGATTGGAAAACTATGAAATTCAAACGAAAAATAAGTTTCTTTTTTCTTACCCAATTGGCTGATATTTAATTTTTATTTATTTTTCTTTTAGAAAACAAGACTTTATACCGTACATAAAAGTTCATATCCAAAACAAAAACTGCCAGTGTGGTCAGAAGGATCAACTTAATTCAACTGGAGGTAAAGTTGAAGAGATACTTGTTCTTGTTTTAGCGTGAAATTACTTAGAGTAAACGTATCTTGTTTACCCAAACGTGAAAATTCTGTCATCATTAACTTATCTTCTAATTGTTACAAACCTTTATGAATTTCTTTCTTCTTCTGAACATCAGCAACTGTTTGGTTGTCAATATTTTTTCTTTTTTACGTTCAGCATAAAGCAATTCTTCAAGAAAATTTTACATTTTTGATGAAATCTGAGAGCCATCTGACCCTCCGTAGACAGCAACACAGCTGAAATTATTCCAGGTCCAGAAACGTAACGTTAATAAATACTGTAAAATACTGTAAAACAGTCCATGTGACATTAGTGGCTCAACTTGTTTTTTTTTTCTTCTTTTGCTTAAAGAATACAAAAATAATTTAATTTACCTATTCTTCTCTCCTAAATTACATCTTCCCCCGTTTTGGAGATTACGTCAAATACGCTCTTAAGTGATCAGCATTGTTTATGCTTAGGGGGAAAGCATGCGCATGAACGTAATGATGTAAATATGTATTGTGATACTCCATAAAATGGCACAAGACGTGACCCGGGGGAGAAGAATGGTTGAGAATATTCAATGATTCTCATTCTGAAGATGAGATCTTAGGGGTTTGGAATGACACGAGGGTAATTAATGACAGCATTTTCATTTTTGGGTGAATTGTCCCTTTAAAAATTGTTAGACATTTTACTGAAATCAAGACAAAAATACTGATAAAGAAAACTTTTTTTGGTGTGCACAAAAGGATGTCTGGAGAGCGGGAAACGTACCTTCCGAAGCAAATGAACGCGAGGGAGAGAACGAGAGCGGGAAGGCAATGGGTGGAGGGTGTTTTGCATGACTTTGAAGGTTGTGCATAAATGACAAATGATATTTCAGACACATTATCAACAACACCAGCTGCTTTCCAAACGCAGCTCCGGGATGTATTCCTGGTTCGGCGAGGGAAAATACCTTAAAAGCGTACCCCCGAATCCTTCAAGCGACCAGGGATCTGCCATCGAAACGGCGCTAAGCAGACGCTTGTTTGATCGACATCTGCTAAGATTGATAAGAGGCGCTGATAAAACCACTACAAGGGCCAAAACAGAGGGGATCATTTAACAGATATCCATCTTAGACCCCAAGCCTTGTTTACAAGTTCTTCAAACGAGCATGCCTCCCAAACAGATTTCCTCTCGCACGCGCTGACTTTTCGAGATCTGAGCCGTAAACATCACTAAGCTATTATTTCAAAGTGAACAATTACGCTGGAGTGTGTGGCGAAGCCTCTCGGCGACATCAAAGCGAGTGGGCCTGTCATGGCCGAATCCCTTATTTTGATAAGAGATGTGTATAATTCGCACCCTCGGATGGACACAACCTCCGTTTGTGTTCCGCGCTGCTTCAGAAGATGTCTGAGACGGGGATGGAATTGAAATTCCAGCCACACAAGCTGCTGGAGTAGTACATCATTAGGGCCTAGGAAGAAATAGAAGGCCTTTGTTTGATAAGTGCGGTGAAGGGAGAAGTCTAAGGGTTGGGGAACCAGTGCGTCTGTAAGTGTAGGACACAACGCGCAACCGTGAAGGAAAATGGTCACGTTTATTTTCCCGCACTGTACATCTCATTCACGCTGGGCAAGCTAATTGATTTGTGAAACGAGGAAACAAGTGTGAATCGCTATCGGTATTCGGATCTCGAATACACATTGTTACTCTTTCAAAAAGAGAGAGTAATTTCTGTTCTCCTTTTGATTTGTTACATTTCAACCAAATCAGAAATTTCAATCAAATGAACTAGAAAGACACGAAAAGGAATTGAAAGAAATTCAATTTAATCACACAAAATAATTAACTTTTGTGACCAAAAAGACATGGTTTTTTCTATTTTATTATATTTCGAAATATATTTTTATTGTGATGCAAAGCTGATTTTCATCAGCCATTACTTTACCATTATTTCATTTTAAATTAATGAAGAATAAAGAAAAGAAGGTGAAGTAAGTATACACACACACACACACACATATTGTAAATACACACACACACACACACACACACACGCTGCCATTCTTTTTTCTATACCCACCAAAAATAAAATCTATATGTAAGTAAAACTCAACTTTGGAGCCCGAGAATTTTGGGAAACCGTTTCACTATGAAAAATATATATTAATACAAATTTCCACAGGTGGTAAAGCAAACCCCAAACATTGGTTATTAATATAATTTAATGCTTCATAAACAGTGTGTGCTGTGTGCAAGATGATGGTTGTAAATTATTAAAAACTAATCTTAAATTCTGAGTAAAACCCCTACTTCTCTGATAAAGTCAAATGTAATTTGTTAAAATATGAATAAACTTTTTATCGAACTAGGAGGTCTGAATTATGAATGATGGGATTCCAATGGAGTTACTCAGCATGATAAATTTTAGAGGCTGAAAATTACTTACGATGAACAAATTATTCACAGCTATATTTTCAGGTTCAGCTAAAGGGTTCCAAAAGTACTGCTTTTAGACGTAACAGCCCGCTGAAATTTAAAAGTTATATCCATAAAGGTTATGCAGCATCAGTGTCATTTCACGCAATTACCCCAGGATCTGATGGAATATTATACTCATAGCAGGTAAACATATTTCGTTTTATTCTAGATGTGTACCTTGTCTTCAGAGGTTACTGGGTGCTTGGTTTTTCATCTGTCGTAACTGACAGAAAATCATTACTATTACATGCATGAAGACTATTTTCTCTAATTTGGTTTGACAACTTTGAACCGAGACTGAATGAGTTTTTGAATCTTACACTGAAATGTATTTATCGCACTGACTGTCTGGCTGTCAACGAGAATTTTCTAAACTCAATCACAAGAAGTCAGACAAACCTACAAGAGATGAGAGATTTCTGATTTGTACTTTGGAGATAACCATTAATGGAATTTTCTTGCTTAACTTCAGGAATGTTGCGATAACAGATGCTTAGAACCAAGCAGAAAAAAATGCACCTGGATGTTTGAAACATATTCTGATATCTAATAAATTTATTACAAACGGAGACATAAGATAATCTATTATGTTTTTTTTTTTCTTCACACATAAGTCTTTTAATAGAATCAAACACAGACATATTTGTGTGGGTTAAAAAGTGAACTGAACTGTGATGGATCCACTTCATTCATACTTAGTAAAAATAATAATCTTAATTTATAATGCGTAGGTATTTATATGTAAAGTGTGGATAATTTACTTTGTCAGTATATTGAAGCTCATGAACTGTAGAGACACTGTTTCCCTAAAATTGAATTAATATAACATTTAATTAATTTAATCAACAGATTGAATTAGCATAAATTTGATATTACAGTATAATTCTACTACTGAAATGCAAAACTGAATGAAAAATGTCTTCAAAATATTGCAAAGGGAATGCTTTGGCAGGAGACTCAGCAGGACAGCATTGCTAACACGAAGGCATACAAAAGAAAGACTGAATGTGACAAAACCACAATCCTTCTGAGAGAATGTACTGTGGACAGGTGCGACAAAAGTAGAGCTTTTTGGTAAAGGACATCATTGCCAGAAAAACAAACGAGGCCTTCAAAGAAAAGAACACAGTTTTTACAGTCGAGCATGGTGGGGGTTCACACAGTCAAATGTCTTGACTGTGCGAGGGGTTTCATGAAATCTGATGATTACCAAAGATTTTTGGCCGCAACATAGTGGCCAATGTCAGAAAGCTGCATCTCCACCAGAGGTCAAGGGTCCTCCAGAAGGAACACTCTTCAAAAAGCACTCAAACGGTTACCAAGCGCTGGAGAGTTCCGAAATGGCCAGCAATGAATCTGAATTACATAGAACACCTGTGGAGAGATCTCTAAAACTCCTTTGGGAGAAAGCCTCCTTTAAATCTAAATGACCTGGAGTGGTCCGAAATTCCAGTAGAGGGGTGTAAGAAAATTATTTATGGTTACAGTAAGCGGTTTATTTCAGTTTTTTTGTGTTTTTTTTTTACCAAAGGGGGTGCTACCAAATATTAAGTTAAGGGTGCCAATAATTATGTCCAATGCTTTCTTCTTTTGAGATATATGTATGAGATAAATATCCAGGGACTGTCGCTAAACGTTAATACTCTATCATGTTGGAAATACCCTACACCAAATCTAACTGTAAACCAACCAGATAGTGTTAACAAATGCAAAACTGATATCAAAACGCTTTTGATGATGCAACTGTGTCACTTCAACCATGTTGAACCATAGTTACACAGGATTCGAACCAGAGCTTTTCAGCGCTACAGAGTAAACCCACCTTCTATTCCATGCATAGATGGATATGTGTGTGAAAATTTAAGCTCTACTAGATACTATTTAGCTCTGTAAATTTGTGTGTAAGGGAATAAAAGGTGTCAGGTGATTCTTAACCAAAACCATTTCATTGCCAATATTCTTGACCTAAACTGTTTCATTACCAACATTCTTACCCAAATCTATTTCAACATTCATAACCAAAGCCACTTAGTTACCACAATCATTACCAAAACAGCTTGATTGGCAACACTCTTAACCCGAAATTGTTTGACCACCAACATCCTTTTTAAATCTCCTTTCATGTTCCATAGTACAAAAAAAGCCATGAGGTTGAATAACGACACCATTTCCATTTTTGGGTTCTCTGTCCCTTTAAGTTAAAATCTCCATTCCAAAGAAGTTATGAGATTTTGTTTGCTACTCTATGCACAAGCTACCCAGTCTCATTGATGTAATGTTAACAGCACAGGCAGCCACACTACGGCTATTTTGTTCGAACTTGTGCTTCATTTGGAGAAGCTATAAGGTCTCCATCTCAAAGCCGCACCTCATCTCTTTCCCTCGCAATGAACAAGTTCGACAAAAAGGCTTTGCTGACACACATTGCCGGCGAGATTAGACTTTCTCGCCGAATCGGGATCTACATCAGCAAGAGCTCAGAAATCCAATTCTACAGACATGGGTGGCACTGGAGAAATCAATCACAGATAGCATTAACCAGCTGCGATTCCATGATCGCCTCTGTATCAGCCATTTCACACCTGGGCCTACTAGAAAGGGCACAAAAGGATCTCACAGCCTTACTTAAATGACACTAAACTGGGTGCGACGAGCGCTCTGAATAACAAACCCCAAATGGCGCGGCCGCATCTACCTCGATGCTGTTTCCTTATTCAGGATGCGCTGCGTTTTGCATGTCATTTCAAGAGGAAATGCTAATGCACTCCAGAACCTGAAAGATGTCACTGTAATTTGGTATTTCGTGGTGCCCTGGCCCTGACACCTTCATTCTTGGCTAATGTGTGGCCCAATATAAACCACCGATGATGAGAGCCATTCAGCAGCAGTTCAGCTCTGAATCAAAAATAGCTACGCCCTCAGAATACCCATCATTTTCTTGTTTTTCTCACGTCAGTCACTGAGGAACAAAAGCAAAAACACACAAAAAAGAAAAGAATGTGTACTTTAAGAAAAGCTTTATGTATACCTGAAGTTGCATGTATAATTGCAGACTGTGTGTTAAGTGGCATCTTCCTTGAATCCTTGTATTTTATTTATGTTTGGGTTTTTTAAGTCTTAAAAGGCAAAAGTTGCTTTAAAAATATACAACCAACTATTGCATACCTATCCTGAAAAATACATCATTATGCATCATTACTATAAATAGTGATTTTGGCAGACACAAACAAGGGTTATTATAGTAAGTTAAAAATAATTACATTTTTTACATTTTAATTCAGCTAGTTCCCAAGGAAATCTTTATACTAAACCTGTACTAAAATAATAATAATGTACACTAAAATAAGAAAGTATGAAGAAAGTATAAATATAATACAGTCACAAAAACACACGCAAAGAAAGTAAACTTTAACAATAATTTAAACTATAATAAAAAATATAATAATGAAAACAATTCACAGTATTAATAAATACAACCTTTTAGAACAATTATTAATTCTAAAATAGCACTGGTACTAACTGCATTTAATTAAAATTTAAATCCAAAAATGTAAAAAATGTAATCCTGTATTTATAAATTTATAAATAATACAATATTTAATATGCAGCATTTTTTTATTATCATACAAATTCTATTTTATATTTTTTAAGAAATTTTATATTTTGTGTAAAATAACTGTCCATATAAACAGAAACCATATTTTCCTGAAAAGGCCACATTTTCAAGCCTGAGTTTTATTATAGATTTCATAAACGGTACGCATTATATATGTATCCCACATTTCAGCTATAGGGATGCACATATATGATCGTAAAATTGGAAATGAAATTAGTCCAAGCAACCCCTTGGACTGATCATTGCAAGAAAAGAAATGGAATAATTTTGATAGAGTTTCACGCCCTGTTTTGTTCCCTCTTCGCTGAAAGTAGCAAATAAAATTAAGTGTGCACGGAGTGTAGAAATGATACAGTGAATTCATCTGTTTGGAATTAGTCGCGGTGCTAATCAAGGAGCGATCTGGGAGCCGTACATTCGCCCCTTGTGCGACTGGACGATATCGGCCTCATTTTTAATTAGTTCTATTGGCTCAGCGAGAGAGGATTTTCTAGATCATTTATTTTTTCGGCCTAAAACATCCAATTATTCACTCTATGGGGCCCTATGATGACTGCCATAATTCCAGACCCTTTTTATCGAGCAGGACACGAGGCCTTTCTTAATTAAGTAAGATGCCTATTTCCATTTACTTCAACCTCTCAGAACATTGGCTGTGAAGTCATGTTCCTGGGACTCTCGTGCTGAATAAATCGAGGATAATAAAGTGCGGACCTGAGAATGGTGTGTGTGTGTGTGTGTGTGTGTGTGGCTGAGATCTATATCTCACCGTCGACGGCCGTCTTGTTGGGTAATAATGCATTATGCAAATGCAACCCTCCACAAATCCTATTAAAGAAGATAACATACCATTAAAAATGCAATGTAACCTTTTTTTTTTGGGGGTGGTTTCTAAATGTATTAACTTGTTAAAAAGGACACCAGTCGGAGAACGTACTGCGACAAGGTCGGAATAATAAAAGCGCACATGTTCTTTACATATTCAGCGCGTGTAACTCACTTGAAAGGAAACAAACTAGTATATTAGCGTCTCACGCGCGCTTAAATTTCACGCTTGAATGACGGCTCATTTAGTTTGTTGTCTCGTGTCTATTTGCACAGATTATTATAAAAAAAAAAAAATACTCGGGAATGCACGATAGAAATCGCTATCATCAATCTGATAAAAACTTACCGTTCCGGTCGATGCCTAAATTGCTTTTAAGAACAATTTCGAAGTTCTCCTTCATGGTACTGCCGGATTCGGCAAGGGCCTTTGAGTCATTAGGGACCACATCGTACAAAAGAAAAAGCGGGAAAAATTGCAATTCACAGAGACTCTATCATCATCCAAGCTATCATTTTAGATTAGCGAGAGGCTAATGCATAATAAAAGCCATCCATAATGCAATCTAACGAAGGCTCAATCCAAGACATCACTTGGATGGCTTTGCCGTTTCAAAAGTTCACAGAGACACGCCATTCTTCTTGACATCATTGATCTGATCGCGGTGTCTCGTTAAATAAACATAGAGAGGCCAGGTGGCAAAAATAATCCTATCTTTTATAGAGGATTATAGGAGTGATTATCTGGCAATAAATCAAAGTCGCTGGATATTAAGTTGGCATGGCCACCTGAGGCTCCCTCCTCGCTCGCTGTTAACAATTACCATGACAAAGAGATGCTCGCTTTCTTTCTCTTTCTCCCTCGTCTCACTCTTTCACCTTTGCTAAAAAGTTGTTAGCTGAATGACTTTGGATATTTGTCTCCCAACTCTTTTGGTGTGTAAATGGATGTTCCAACGGGCTCCCAAGGGCTTGAAAAAAGACACATTACAATCATCGGGGATCAGAAAGTGACGTGAATGAATAATTATGAGGAATGGCATCGCTCACTGTACACACATTGCGTCTCCTGCTCTTGAGCGAACAGATTAATGGCTGTCGGTAAGAGTAAGAAACACCTGCTAACTATTCATCAAACCAGACACATTCTGGCAAGCGACCTGTTTGGGAAGTTTAAGTATTAGAACGTGCTTCTGAAAGGTGATGCAGTACGTGGACGGGTTCCTATAGATTCCACCTTTAAGGGCGTTTCTTGCTGTTCTGTGATTGTATGATTGAGATGATCGTAACCATAATCATAATCATCATTAGCGCAGTTATTTATTTTATCATAGTTCCTGGCTGAGCGTTAGGGAAGTCTGAACTTTGGCAAAAGTTTATAGCTTGGCAGATGAGCGCCAATATCGTAAGTGCTCTCTTCAAAATATAATAAGAAACAAATCCTAAATCTGGAAAGAGAAAATGAGAGAATTAAAGAAATGAGAGCATTAAAGAAATATTTTACCTAGTCCTCACCCTAATGTCTTTCCAAACCTTAATTTTTTTTTCTCAAAATAAGGTGAATTCTTGAAGGCAAGAAATATATACACATATATGTTTAATTTTATTTTGGAATGCAATTAATCACGATTAATTGTTTAAAAGCAGTGATCCTACTACAGAATGACCTGAAACAGCCTGGTTACAAACTTTTTCCAAAATAATACCTTCTTTTGTATTCGGCGAAACAAAGAAATTCACACAGGTTCGGAACTACTCGAGGGTGAGGAAATATCATTTTTGGGTGAACTGTTCCTTTAAGGACACTGATAAGATCTTCAGAATACGAAGTACAGACTTGACAGAAGAAAACAGACTCTCGGACACAGTAAGTTCAGAGGTCAAAAGTGCATATTTTTTATTTTTATCTACACAGCCACTAACAGATTCATCCGACTCATGACTGTCTCACCTTTGGGTCAAGGCATGTCCAGATGAGGCCTGTCATGCCCATTGTCTGGCTCTTCAATCTCCCAGCAGCCTCTGTGAGGTCACAGGTCCATGTCTGTTGTCATCTTTGCATTTTGTTTTCATCCCACTTTTCTTTCTAATTTCAACCGAAACGGAACATCAGTACGCCGAGTTCAGTCGAATCGGCCGATGCCCACGTGTTTATATTTTTGCAGTGATGTCTCAAACGCTCACCTCTCATATCCCGAGACGATTTATTATTCGAAGAGAAAAGCTCCTCGCGAGCTTATCCTCATTGTTTGCCGGCGCCGAGCACGCTGCAGCCTGAAAAAGAGGCATATTCAGAAAGCACGGGGATAAAAATGTCAAACGCTGGGGGTGGGGGGCGACACAAACGCTCGGGTCTTTCGCCTCAGCGGGAGGGCCCTATGGACATTGAGCACACAATCTGGTCAGAGGGTGGCATCGATCACAGTGACAGTCTCTGCCACTCGTAACATCGGAAATAACAACTCTTTCAAAACATTGCAGTGGGGGGTCACGGCCCTGTGTCGGACGTGGGAAAGTCATCTTTGACAAGCTGCGGAAAATCTGTTTTGAACACAAAGCCTTCAAAGGGCAATTTGCTTTGATTCTTCCGTCCGTTTTTTTGTTTAAACTTTCTTTAGATTTAATAGACGATCCATTCCTTTCGCGGCGCTTTTTATTTCGTGTCGGGCGACGGGAGAAGACAAATGGAAAGCGGCTTTATGTTGTAGACGAGGCATGGATTTTCTTATATGGAGAAATATAAGCTGACCCTCGCTGACTGCAAGCATAAAATCTATTGAAAGCCAATCTCTTTGAGAATAGTGAGAGCATCCGTAGCTTTTTTAGAAACTTGACTTTTCAGTTAGAGTGATTGTCCAGGTGAAGACATCGGAGCTTTTTCATTTAATCAAGAAATAGAGTACATTTATGCATCTCCAACTTTTTAGACCAAGTGCCACTTATGATCAAATTTAAAGTGAAGTTATCATGTCTGCTCCTTCAAGATCATGAATCACTACAAAGCCTATTGAAAAAAATAGGCTCACCAAGGCTGAATTAATTTGTTCACTAAAACATATTTTCGATACTTAACATTCTATTTTAATACATGTGACCGCTTCCACATCATTACTGTAGTCTTCAGTGTCAGATGATCCTTTAGAAATCATTTTAATATCTTGCTGTTCAAGAAGCATTATCAATGCTGATAAAAGATGTACCGATTCATATTTATTTGTACGTTTTTTTTCTTAAAGATAGTGTTTGTTTGAAAAAGAAACATTCTATAACATTATACATTTCTTTACTGTCACTTTTGACCAATCATAGCTGAATAAAATCATTCCTTTAGATTCGTTTACCTTATAATTCAGTTCAACAATGTTGCTTAATCACTTGATTTTTCCAAGGAGTGGAATGTTTATGACAAATGCGACAAAGGCGATTCAGTCATATTTAAGGAAAAAATGAAAAAAATGGAAGCAAAAACTACATTTTCATGGTCATATTATCATAACGGCACCCTATGCGACTCAATGACTGGGAAGCCGGTTAAAAACAGTTACTATGTGGTCTATGAATAAGGTTTGATCAAAGGAAAAAACACATGAGGCATGCGCATGACGATCAGAGTCCATTAAAAATATAAGATTATGACCTCTCTGTTACAACTGACCCTTAAATGTCAGAGGTCACTGTTCGGATCCTATTTAGGCCTTCTGAGAATCAGATTTTACCTTTTCAACATCAACAAACTGCCCTTTAAAGATTTCCACGTGGTATATCGAACATTGGTACTCGATATACCCAATCAAAAATAACAATAATCTATTGGAAGGATGCAAAGAGCTGGCGTCAATAGTTCTGTATTGCATAAATGGATGTTGACTTGACCCTGCAATGTTGGAGGTGACGTGGAGATCATTACATTAGTGGATTAACAGGCCAGGGCTTATCCTCCAGCCCCCTTCACAGGACTCCTGTCATTTAGAGGACGATGCCTTTGAAAACTCATTACCCAATTCAATATGCAAATGATTCGATTTTCACAGAAACCCAGTTTTCCAGGATTACTTTGCTAGCCCCCCTGAGGCCCGCGTCTAAGACTCAATTCTGTTGCTCAGCGAATCGATAGCGCCGTGCCAGAGTCAGCACATGTCGGAACTTCTAATGCGCCGGAGAGAAAGACACCAAAGTTCTTGCTTTGACGGAGAAAAAAAAAAAAACTGTCAGTGACATTACTTTCTGTACAGAACTGCATTCGCTGTGCTCTTAAGCTTTGCGCGTCTGTGATACGTTACAGCCAGATGTCAGTTTATGGATGAAATTAAATTGACTGTTGGACACCTGGAAGAAACGTTTTAATGTTTCCGGAGCAGCCTCGAGTGCTTCAATAAGATGATTATTAATGCATGGAAATGAGAAGTAAAAGGGTTTGGGTACAAGTTGTGGAAGTGAAAGTGAACAAATAATGGATTGATTTCATTTATTTATTAAAATTAAAAAAAAAAAAAATTGAATCATGACTTTTCAAATCATTAGAGAATCCTAAAAGCATCTCGGTTTCCACAAAAACATTAAGCAACAGCGTTGATTTTAATAATAAGGCTTTTTTTTTTTTTACAGCAAATCAGCATATTAGGGTGATTTCTGAAGGATCATGTGACACTGCAGACTGAAGTAATGGCTGCTAGAAAATCAGTGTTTCCATTGCATTTTAAATACTGAAAATTCCTATTAAATTTCAGTAATATTCCACATTATTACCACATAATTCTGAGCACAAATAACGTGCTCATTAAAAACAGCCAGTATACGTCACAGAAATATTCTTTTGCATCACCCAGACAGTTCTTCACGCCTCTCCCGAGGAAGTAAACATTTCATATTTTCCGTTTCTCTGTTTCAGGACTGAGAAAAACAATGTGTATCTCTCTCTGAGCAGCTAATTTATCACTGGCAAAGCATTTCGGAGTTTCCACTGAAACATATGGAGTTAGACAGAGGTGACAGTGACGGATGCTCTATGGGAAGCATTTAGAGCCCAGGAGTTCCTAATGCTCTGTAAATTTGTTTTTACTGTAGGTTTGTTGTCTTGTCCTTGTAATAACCGTTTTCCAGAATGATTCCTTTCAGAGTAACTTTGAAGATCCTACAATTTTGCCTCATCCCAAAGAGATTCCCAGAGATGAAAGTCCCTAAGAAATCAAAATGAAAGTTGTTTGGGTGAGAGTATCAATATGTTATCTATAAGGCATTATGCTTCAAAACAGTAACAAAAGGGCCATTTTAAAAAGAGGTGAGGCTATTCGATATGTCACGCACCTGTCTTCCTGTTTTAGCTGAAATAACCTTACCACATTGAAAAATCCTGCATGTTTTAAGGCACTTTTTCCCGTTTATTCACTGAAACCTGTCTCTGCGTTGAGAGAAATTGGGAGTAAAGTGCAGAGAATGATTTTAAATGATTTGCTTTTTACGAAGTAAGACAATACTGCAGTGCGTTACTTTTAAAAGTAACTTTCCCCAACAGTGGAGGTTATTTCTCTTAACTCCGTATGGATTAAAAAGCAATACTAATGGTACTGTACTATGTATAGATCAAAAGTGTCCATTATTTTCAAACATTTATGACTTTCCTCTAGATCTAACGGCTGCTTTGATTTGCCAAGCACGATGGCGAGTTTTAAAATGTCAGCGATTGGCGTTTTTTTTTTGTTCTTAGATTTAAAACGTGTTTATTTGATCATATTTATGCATAACATTCCGGTTTAAAATGAGAATTCATGTGAAATTGCCTCCATTAGCTTGATGCAAACTCCCGCATCCCGAAGCTAATGCGTATCGTCAATTAAAACATATCTGGAGGGGCATGAAAATAGAGTTTTTCATAAACGGGTTGAATTTTTATCAATTTTAGGCGATGTTGGCATATTTGTTACGAGCAATTTGCTGCTGTATTGAAACAATATGCAAAATTCTGAAGTCGTTGTTGAAGCAAGACACATTATTCAATAAAACCATCAATCGCTACTCTCTAATTTGCCTGTGATTAAGGAGCAGAATTAATTAGCTCATTATAAATGCTGATGATCAACGTCCTAGCAATAAAACCTCTAATGGCAAAGTGATTACTTGTGACATATTTTCCCATCTGAAGCTATTTGTTCTATAGCCTTTGGAGGGAACGCGAGCGATCAATACCGTTTACCATGCAGCTCCGGTTACGCTACGGACACACACACACACACACACACACACACACACACACAAGCTAAAACGTTTGCTAAAGCCTATGCAGATATTTCATTTTCTCATGCCCTTTGTGTAATTTATAATCCTCACTTCTAGACCTAATGTTATTTGAGAGCCGGGTGGCAAAATAGAGACAAATGGAGGGTCGGGTACATTAAAAGAAACTAATTAATAGCACAGAGGGAGTAAAACTTGTGATATTGGGGGTTGAGAGCGAATTTATTATGGCACAAATCTGGGGCAGGGAAGGAGTGCCAAAAGTGAATAGGAATCAAGGAAATAAAGCCTAGGTTCAGCGCTCACGTGTCAGACGAAACAAAGTGAATACTAATCACCTTGAGTGCCTCTCTGTGCAAATGGGAGCTATAACTCCGGTTTAGTTGCGAGCTGCCTTCTCGTGTTAATAGCTAATTATGTAGAGCTTGCGACAGAGACCCTCCATTTAAGGAAGGTCTGAAAAGACGAGAGAACTTGGTCTGCTGAGCACAAATGGCTCTGAATGCCAAAGAGTCATGTTTTTCAACACTAAACCACTAATATGAAGTAAATGGGTGGTTCTTTAATTAGAGCCACTTTGGACGACTTAATCTTGAAAAGTCGTGTTTCATCAGCGCTGAAACCTTCATTACACGTCGTTGAAACAGGATGTATAATATGAAATATAGAAAAAGCACTCGTGATGGTGAGGAGATTTTTCTTTTTTTGCCTAAAAATGTAACTTTGTGGACACTATGTTTTCTAGCAGTAAATTATCTATGAAGTTACAAAAAATATTTTGTTAATACTGTTCATATTTGGGTAACATGAATTCTGCTGATAGTTAATGTTGCACCTACGTGTCAACTAACTCTCATTAGTGTTTTAATAGACTGCCTGATTAATATCTGAAGTGATAATCTCCCAACAGTTATTCTACTGACTATAAGCAACTTTGCAAGTAGTTATCAACTTATTTTAACTCTAATCCTACCACTCTATTAATACTCTACTAACACTCTAGGTGCAACGTTACTTATAGTCAATGGAATTTAAAGGGACCATCAAAATAAAGTGAAACCCATTTTGGTATAACATTTTATTTTTTATAATATTATATAATTTTGTTTTATAGTAAAAAAATAGTTGTAGTAAATTATATTTGAAATTACTATGTATAATTGACCCTTGATCTGACCATAATTAAATAAACAAACATTTAGTTCTCAACCAAAATTATAAATAAGTTGTAATATGCTGATATTCCCACATAATATTAATATTATAAATAAATACTAAATAATATTCAAATATTATACAAATAATATTTATAGTAAATTATATTTAGATTTTTTTGTTCAATTATTTATTATAGATATTATTTATTATTTAAATAATAATATATTCATATACAAACAATATTTTTTTGTCAGTTTGCTGAACTCTGGAAATGTCTAGCATACTGACAAAAATATAAATATTGTTTTATTTATATATATATATATATATATATATATATATATATATATATATATATATATATATATATATATATATATATATATACCAAATGTGGGAAAAAAAAAACTAAACAAAACACACACACACACACATTTTCAACTTCTCAAAAACTGTAAAAATTTTGAAAATGACTGGAGAGAACAGAAAATATCCCCAAATTGAGGAATAACTCATCATATACAAACGGATATAAAAGCACATTCAATTCTAAACAACCATCTGCAAGAATAAAATGCTGAATAAACAACATAGCTGGATCATAACTAGTTTAAATCCCAGCATTTAGCTATTTATCGGCTTGTTTAGTTTTACAACAGGATAGTTTGCAGTCTTTTACAGCAAAGACTTACTAATAAACTCCTCACAGATTGATTGGAGCACGGATATGAGAGGAATTCTTAACAGGGAAAAAGAGTTTTATATTAGACACGATAAAACTAATCATTTCAGAGATTATGGACACAAAATGAGCTCTGAAAGACACATTGGGACTCTAATGTCGGTGAAATTATGCCGCGACTGAATGTGAAAGGAAATAGAAATGAGCCTCACAATGGTCTTGTGTCATTATCACAGGCTCCCGCGGACTGAAGTTCAACGGAAGGACAAACACCAGAACCCAATCTGCCGATAGTGAAAGATGGAGACCAATCTTTGAAGAAGCTGTGATGAATAATGTGCTGTTGACTGTGTGGATGGAAAGACAAACACATCGGATTGCAATTAAAACACTATTGATCGTGGTTTGTGTGGTCGCAGGTGGAAAGTGAAGCCGATAAAAGGTGTTTCTTAAGGGATACGAAAACCGCTATTTTGAATGGCGTGTCTGATTGCGGATGGAAAAACGAGGAATGTAGGGTTGTGCGGTGTATATATTGTTAGCGCTGATATCGTAATTGTATTTTAACAAAGTACGATTTGATATTACCGAGTATTATCAGAAAAAATGAATAAATCAAAACACCTCTATAGAGCAACACGACGGTGTCTCGTTCCTGAATGAATCAACTGTTCAGAATGATTCGGTTCAATCGTAACGACTCGCTTCTTTACCACCTGCCGGAGGCTTTAATTTCACATTCGGAGTATCATTTATTGTTTACATCATTTCAAATATCAGTATTCAAATGACAATGGACACCTTTAGAAGAAAAAAATGCTTTAAAAGGTAAAAATGCCTATAACGTGTAAAAAATGTACTTATTGTGAAATGTTCATTTGAAATTCGAAGACCACCGCAGTCCTCCAGGACAACACATACTCAGCAAATTATTAATATTGTCCATTATCATTATTATTAAAATCCCAGAAAATATCAAGATATTATTTTTGTCAATATATAGCTGAATGTATTCAAAAGTCTTATTCATTAATACAAAAAAAGCTATTGTGAACTATTTTGGTCCCTGATGAGTTTCATTGTATAGACAAAAAATAGTCAATAGGAGCCAAAAACTGTCTGGTTACCAACATTTTTCCAAACATCTTCTTTTACGTACCACAGAAGAAATAAAGTCGTACAGGTTCGGAATGACATGATGCTGAGTAAATAACGACAGACTGTCCCTTTAAGAATTTAAATGACGCGAAAATAGTCCTTTTCATATGCTTATTCTGGCATACAGAACTGCTGTAACGCGAACATATCACTCCATCTTCGTTCCAGACACATGACAGGTCTTTAAGCAAGTGGAGATAGCTGTGTAACTCAGATATAATCACATTAGCAGAGCCACAGGGACAATCACGGGAATCGTGTTTCAGCGGCTCTGTGTAATGAGAAATATTGGAATGTTTACTTAACTTCCCTGATTTCAGCAATGATCACTGACAGCAGCACTTTAACAGAGATGTATCTGCACTGTCTGCAGCAAATATGACTAATTGCGGATGCTTTGTCTAACAGATGGAGCGTCATTTAGTTTTGATAAAAAGCTGAAGAAAACCGAGAACTGCAATTTTATGGCCGGACATAAATTGTTTGTGAAGTTGAATATTATCAGATTGAACACTTGGACTTGTTTTATTGTTTTGCTTTTTTTTTTTAGCTTGCCGTGTGTTGAACAGAGATAGCAGAAAAAATATAAAAATACTGTAGAAAGCGAATGACAAAGTGTTATGTGACTGTCGAAGTACGTTTGAAATGTATAATTATTGATTATTATGTTATATTATCACCTGTTTCCCAGTGTTTGTTTCTTTAAATGGAATCAACCTGTAGGAACATACATATAAAATAAGCCTTAATTATGTAACATTGCATTGCATAATAATAATTGCATTGCATTGCATTGCATTGAATAATAAAAATAAAAATAATAATAACAATTATTATCATTATTATTACTACAACAAGTCCCATGTTTTCCTTCTTTTTCTTTGGTATGCTATGTTTATATGTTATATATTAATATACTATGTATTAATTTATATGAATGTACGTAAATACAAGTAAATATTTTCAGAATATATGCTGTGTGTCTGTGTATAGATAATAAATATAGGCAACACAGTATTATGTATCATATTATGTAAGCAAAAACATTTATTTTGAATGTGATTAATCGACTGACAGCACTAATATGTAAAATATACCAGTGTCATACAAAAGAAAGTTGAATATGCTATGCTATCTGTCATGCTAACTTTAAGAATTAGGACATGCATACACACATACATATATATATACATATACATACACACACATTTTTCTTATGGCCTGTCCTCCAGCAAAAAAACGGATGTACCTTATTATGACCTATAGCAGCCCTCTAGCAGGCGTAAAAATGTGACAACTGTCATTATTATAGGCATTAATACCATTCGTATCAGGCGCCATTACTTATTCTCTGTCGGGAAACAGCCCGTGTTGAACTCTTGCACATCCAGTAACACTGCCGGTCGCGGAGGAAGGCTGTGAGGAGATGAGAGCTCCCGCCATTTCTCATTCACGCGCAAGAAAAGCGCGGACGCGTCATTCCTGCCCGTCCGCAGACCGACGCGAAGGATGTCAGTCCCCTGACACTGAAGTGCGCAGTCATTACCGGAAAGGTCACACTCCCTCAGATCCGTCTTTAACCCAGCCCGTCCACTTCCAATCCTTTTAAGCTGTTTGGTTAAAGTTAATTAGTTTGTTTCGGGGGATCTAGCTGGTATTTACAGTTTTTCTTTGACGTCTTTTGAAGCGCTAACCGGCCGTTTCCTTCTGTCGCCCCGTCCCTGCAGTGACATCGTGAAAAGGACATTACGTTCCCAAATGGTTTGTCTTTGACTAAGAGGGGCTGACATTTGGCACAATATTAAAAATCCCATAAAATCGACACGGAGTCTTAAATTCTCACTCAAAGTCTTAAATGACTTTTTGGAGCTGCTGAAGAGCGATAAAAATCTGGAGCCCATAATCAGAGAATTACCTGATGGGCAAGAAATGTCTTTTAGCTTGAATTATCGGCCTCATTTTCATGATGTGACTGCTTATCTGATGCCCCCGTCATGCTCACTGTATACATCGGGGCAAAATCGACCTGGAAATAAACACACGTTTCAGGATTTACAAGAGATGAAAGCGATTAATACATAATGTAATAAATTGTATTATACATATGAAAATATGCTGAAAGCACAATTGAAGCGAAATTGTCTGAAACTACTGACAACATTACGCGATCATTCCTGCAAAAAAATAATAAAAATCATTTAAAACGTACCAAATATTTTTGTTTTTTTTCTTGAATCAATAAAAGAGATATGAGAGAGAAAGCCAATATAGAGCATGTGGTTTTAGAGAAACAAAAGGCCTGTACAAACATGCAAAAATAAAATCAATAAAAAAAATAAATAGCATATTTCATATATATGAGAACATGTTAAAGAATTCATTGGATTTGTACATAAAATGATAAATGATATAATATTATGTAGACAAAGTATGAAGTTGAAGAACAAATGATATAAAGAAAAATATATTTTAAAAAAACAATAATAATAATAATAATAATATGTATATTTATATACTAATATTTATTTATATTATTATTATTATTATTATTATTATTATTATTATTATTATATACTGAGAGAAACACAAAATATGTATAATATAAAAATTGCATTTTAGTATAATATAATATAATATAATATAATATATTTTAATTACATATGAAAAACAACCTTTGAATATACATAGTAACAAAGTCTTGAATCATTTTAAATATTAAATATGCATCTCACAATCGTGATTTTCTTTAATTGAATTAATTTTGACCAGCACTGGCCGCAGGACAGTAATGTTACAAGAAACATCACTATTTTGGTGCCTGCTAATAAATCATAATTTTGTTCATTGTAAAATAAAACCAGGAAAAATATTGAGCGAGATTCAAGGAGAAAAAAAAATCAATAGCTGTCATTAATTCAGAGAGAGGTTCAGCTCGCGGTATTGAGTTTTTCATTACTGTGGTGAGCTTTTACACATCTAACCAATGTGGAGTTCAGACTTGGAGAGCGTAAAGAAAAGCTCAAAAAAAAAAAAAAGATCTTAAAATAAAGCACTTCTGGGCTGGGATTTGACACTTAAATAATGAACTAATAAACCTTTATTGACTTTGGAGTATTAAAAATGTCAAACATCAGTGTTTGTAATGAAACTTATTAAGCATATATGATGAAATGTGTCAAACAGTATAATTTAAAATAAAATTAAGGTTGCTGACAGCTTGACTCCTTGAGTTGTCTAAAGCTACATTGATTTAGGCTATACAAACACGGCTCGGATGCATAAATCTCTTACAAAAACATAAAGTCATAAGAGCCGTATTTAGAATGAGGACAGGCGATATAGCATAAGACATTTCATTACGTGTTATTGTAATCTTCCAGTCTTAGCAATTGCGACCTCGTAACAAAAGCGTCATCAGTAATGCACAAAGCAATCATGCGACTATGTAAGTGGCTTCATGGCTTTACAAAAGATTTACTGCTGCTGTTCAGTGATGGGGAAAAATTTAATTGTTACGTAAACAATTAAGGAAGTCAGTGTTAACTCAATCTCGAATGTACCTCTAGCAAAACAGTCACTCGTGTGATTTTATTTAAGGACCCGCGATTTAATTACTACTCTCTGTCCGTTATCTCCATATTTTAATTTAATTAGCAGCCTGCCGAACAAAACCAAAATAAAAAGCACTCAACTCATTAAGAGGAGGAGAGCAGTTGTTTCACTGGAGGTATGAGAACGTGCTGCTTAATGTCTCCAGTTCAATTCCTCGTGGCTCTGTGTGAAACAGGTGGGATGATCACCTACGTGATGCATTAGCTTTTATGAAGTGGCCAATGCTTTGGGAAAAATGGGGTGTTCGTATATTTAAATACAAATGAAGGGGACGTTTGAGCGGAGTGCATTTACTCAATTAGTTTGTGTTTATATTCTCGACTCTGCTTAAAATGTCAACTTGCCATTGCTTAAAATCTGTCTGCTCTGTAAGTATTGAGTAGCTTGAGGTTTTCGCTAAAAAGTTCTAAACTATTGATGAGATGACATGACTGATGATTGTTATGACCAAACAAGTGAATGATTATAATTATTTTATTTTATATTATTTGTGAAATAAAAAATAACATTCAATGTATTTATGATTCGGATGAAACATTCTTTCAACAGTCTTTCACAGTATGTATCTATTTAGATCATTCAAATGTATATGTATATAAATATAACCTTATATTATTTTTATCCATAGTCTATATATATAAATAAAATATATATTTTTCCAATAAATGTATAAAAAAAAAAAAAAATATATATATATATATATATATATATATATATATATATATATATATATATATATATATATATATATATATATAATATTTATTTTAATTTAGATTTTTTTATTTTTTATTTTATTTTTTATTTTTTTAGATACTTAAAACATGTCAAAACATATTTTTTCAGAGTGTGGACTAATTATAATCTGACATGCGAATAATGGGTGGCACCAAATATGAAGACACCTCAAGAAGCGAAGTACATTATAGTACGAAAAAGCGTTACGCTTACTCGTTTACCCGCTCAAGCTAGCACAATGATTTTGCCTCATTTGTCTGCGCGTTTCTGTGCAGAAGTATATATTGAGTGGCATTTGTTTGGGCCATGCTTAATTTATATTTCTCCCACTGCCAAGCAAGCACTTTAGTCACTGACATGGCAGACCTGTTCCTCCGCTTCCCGCTGACCCTGTCTGCCTTGATCACCGCAGGCTTCCACTGTCTACCTGCTCTGTCTCCTGGGCCTGGGCTATTTCAGTTCAGCTGACAGCAAGACACTTCGGTATGGGGTCTCCCTTCAATGTTTGTTTCACAACACAAACCTGCCGTTGGAAAAAAGAAATCAAGCAGAAAGATGAAACTGATTCTGTATGCAAACGGCGAGCAAACAGGTTACATACTTGCAGGAGTAATTGAGGTATCGGAAACCAATACAGAGCATGTGATTACACTTCATGTGGTTAAAATGCTTTGTCTTTTTCAACACATTCATCCAAAACCCAACTTAGATGGCAGGGATGATGGGGCGGAATCAGGTCGGGCATTTTGTCTCGTTCCCCTGGAAACAGTGGCACACATGCACAGCCTGTTCAGAATGCCAGGCGCTTTACTCCCATAATGCACCGCTCTCCTCCAGCACACATACACATCTGCATTAAAGAAACTCAGTACCGCTCTCGCCAAGAAAGCTTAAATGCCTTGCTTTTGCACATTTTCAACTTTATTTCTATCTCAAGGTGGTGCGTGATTTTAGAAATGTCGTGTACCTGGGTGCACTTTTTAATGAGACACAAAATATGTACCGATAAGTACATATCACTGCAGTTTAAAAAGGAAGGACCAAATAAGGACATAAACGAGTATAACTGGAGAAAAAAGATTCCGTTTGGAAAATGAGTTCATATGGACAGTTCAACTGAATCAGAAAGATGATTCATTGCTCGAAAAGTGTGGATGCTTTACAGAAAAAGCTGTTGTTTGTCATCATGCTTTCGAATTTATTTCACATAGTTTAAATAATCAAGTAGCTTTCAGTCCAATTCAGTTGAGAAACCGATTCAATTAAAAGATACAACTTAAAAGAATGATTTGTTCACTAATGAGGGCTTTTAATTGAGTAGCTTAACAAATAACTTGCAGCAAGAAGCTGATTTTTTTTTCCCCCTGCACTATTTCTGTTACAAAAAAAAAAAGTCTAAATTAAGGGAAATCTCTGACTTTTCCCATTTACTCGATAATGATTATGATGACAGATCAGGCACTTATCGCTACACACGGTCAAACTGGCACTGAGGCAGGCATGAGACAGAAAAACTTCATAGACAAGATGGAGAGCAATATCGGTTGCCCTTACATCAACCTGTCAGAAAAACTTAAAGTGATGGACTCTTTATTCTGAAAAAGGCCCTGTTAACTTCAGTCAGCAAATATGGCAGTGACTGGCCTGGCTTTCAGCCTAATGTAACCAACTGGAGCAGATCCCTCTTCCAAATACTTCTAGGCATAAAACCACCATCAGCATTATTTAAGAGCTGCAAACATTATTTACGGTGAGTATGTTCTTAAAAAATGTCATAGAAATACACACGAAGGGCCTTCAGAAGCACCTTGAGATAATACAGACATATCAATGTTTTAAATAAAAAGTGTCTGCACCGAACCATCCAAAAATATCGTCAAGTGTCTGAATCACGCACAGACAAAAAATGTTGGAATTCTCCACTTCATGTGCTGACCTTGAGCAAGAATTTACTGACCCTGCGTTTGCTCAGAACAAGCGTTTCCTGGCTTGTTTGTCAAAGCGAATGCTTTTAAAGTGTAGGCAGAAAGCCTCGCTTCAAAAGTAAGAGGGGAAAAAAGTCAGCCCACATTTTATTCCCTCTGAACCCGAGTACAAGAGGGATGGAGTGTGGTCTTTTCTGTACTCCAGCTATATTTGGTCAATGTTATTAATAAACAAACAGATTAAGGAGCGTCTTGGAACTGGAGTCTGCAAAGAATTGGCCTTCGTTGCATCAGCTGGATCGGGTCGGTAGTAGCTTAGATTACAGCTATAAATAATGTTTTTGAGAGTGCTTGAGCAACTTTAGCAACCTGTATTTTACCTTTTGTCATTTCAAAGCCTCTTTTCTGTATAAAACAAAAGAAGATGTTTAGCAGAATGTTCACGCTGTACAATTAAAGCAAATGGCGATCAGGGGCTGCTCTGTGCTCTCTGCAATAAAGAAAATAGCTGGTAAAGAATTACATAAAGTGGTTACATTTTTGCACAGCTGTAATCTCGATAAATAAATAATGACTCTTACATGACACTTGCTAGGGTGCTGGCGTATACATTTGTAAAGCAGCTCCGGAACTAGCGATTCTTGGCTGCACGTTTGAAGGTCACAGTTTAAGAGGTGAATTTTGCTCCTCGGTACCATTCATTAATCTGAGCCGCAACCAAGAAGGAAAATGAATCTTTGTGATAAATGTTAGAGTGGGGAGCTCAGGTGTGTGCTGTGACTGGGAAGTAAAACTAGAGGTTTATTTTTGCACTGATTCCACTGAAAGTTTGGGAGGGAAAGTAGGGCTGTGAATTTAACACGTTAATTTAGCTAATTATAATAAAAATTAACGCAATTAATCAAGCCCCTGATTCTGCAATAAAAATGTTGGCTGCTGTATGCGGCGTGCTATTATTGGAGGAAACATTTTGTAATGATTCATATCGCTCGTGGTTTACTTGATAGACCAAAAATAAAAATTCCATGATCACTCACCCATCCAAACCCATAAGTCCTTCATCCATCTTTAGAACACACATTAAGATATTTTTGATGATATTTAAGGGCTTTCTGGCCCTGCATAGACAGCAATGCGAATACGACATTCAAGGCCCAGAAAGGTAGTAAGGACATCAATAAAATAGTCCATGTGACATCAGTAGTTAAACTGTTATGTTATGAAGCTATGAGAATACTTTTTGTATGCCAAGAAAACAAAAAAGAATGACTTTATACAACAATTTATTCTCTTCAGTCAAACTTGGCTGCCATTCATGAGAGTACCATGATGACGCATTACATAATAGTCATATGGCAACATTTGTGCATCTCTGAATAAAACGTCAGTATTTTGTTCCTGAATGAATCTGTTTCTGAATGAATCATGAGAGTCAATGATTCAATGAGCCATTCCCTTGATTTGGTTCTAAACAAATCAGTCGTTTAAACTAGTCGTTTTTTTCATCAAAGCTAATGTACTCACACAATGGTCATCTTCGTCCAGTGTCTGTTCTATTTTTCTACAGAAGTCGTGGCCGATAAAAAATCCTTTCACACAAGAACGTGTCGATGAACCATCTGTTGTTGTTACAGTCGCCTCTATTTCATCTTTGTTGCTAATCGCTGCAGTGTTGCCACCTTGTGGAACAACAGATTAGTGCAAAACCTAATAGAAAGTTTAAAAATGCAGCACTTATTTGAAATAGACATTTTTGTATCATTACAAATGTCTTTAATGGCTCTTTAGATCAATTCAGTGCATCCTTCGTGAATAAAACTATCCATTACCTTCAGAAAACATGCTAATAATCGAACATGAAACCTTTGATGTAAAATATAGTTGTAATAGTCCCGCAGGCGATGCGTTATTACAGAAGATACAATGCAGACATTTACTGCAATACAACTTACTATAAATAACATTAATAAAAAACGTAACAACAGAAATAATAATAATACTGCTCGCACAAACTCAGGAGCTGTGTGTACAGTTCGTGATGTGGTTTTATCTGGCAGATTTATGATACGCGCATTGTTCCCAGTAGTCCGTAAATGTAATTTAAAATATGTTAGATCTCCTCTAAACCACAGAGATACTGTCTGATACGTTTTATTGTACTGTTTTGTGTGGGCAATTCAATCTTCACTCATTAAATACGGAGAAACATCGCTATTTTGAATTTGTAGGTGTGATTCAAGACAGAACTGAAACAGTTGAGCTAAACAGGCACAGATGGTGAAAAAAATTCCTTATGGGTTAGAAAGGCAACAGTTGGGATTTGTGGGAAGGTGAGAGGCACACTGGGGCCGGTCCGTCTCTTGATGTCTGCGGGAGTCACTTTAAACATAGTTATAGTTTTTATCAATAAATGAAATTGTTTACTCTCAGAGTCACACATCAGAGTTTTTTCTTTCGGCTCCTGTGTAGCTCGCATTCAGAGCACAAGTGAGAGCATGAACCAGAAAAGCATACATTAAAGAGCAAGGCCATCCAAAGTGATCTTCACAAGCTTTTAAAAGCTTCTGGTTGGACGTATTTTATGTCTGAGGAAGCAGAATGTTTATGAATGCAAATACTAGTTCATGAATAAATGTTCTTGTTGTTTTGCTGGTATGAGTTCGTTTCGAGCAAAACCAATGTCATATTTTTTTTATTTCCTTAATACAAATGTACTGCTGTGGGGATTTTTTTCGGTTGCATTTATTAGTCATTAAACTAGTTCTAACATCCAGTCAGTGAAATAAGATGGAGGAGAAAAATTAACATTTCAGACTAGCATTTCTCCACTGCACTAAACAAAGACTAAGTTCATGGATGGAGCCACTGGCATCTAAGAGAACATTTCTGCATGTCTGAAGTCAACAAAAGAGCACCTGGATGTAACACAGAGCTGGCAGAACACGGAACATTTGTAAGGTTATTTGGGAAAAAACAAACAAACAAAAAAACACAAGGCTATGTGTGAAGAAATGAAAGCCACAGCAAGGTATGGTGAAGGGGCCATCAAGGTTTGGTGCTGTTTTGTTGCCTCAAGGACTGGATAGCTTATTAATAGCAACAACAACAGCAAAAAAAAGAGTTCTAGAAAATCTGTCCCACAAAGCTCAAGAGATTTTGAGCCAGCTGGTACTGATAACTAAAACTATATAAAAATAGCTTTAATTGCATAATAACTAGATTTGTAACCTAAGATTTGTACAGTGCTAGTACACATTGGTACGTAGTATTTAGAACTGTAATATTTCTGTAACTAGGTATTGGGGAAACAATATAAAGTTGGATCATTTTCTTTAAGTTAAAGAAAGGTAACGAAAAATAAAATACACTTAAATATTAATAATAATAATAATAATAATAATAATAATAATAATAATAATAAAACCTATAAGGGGAAACAATAGTTTGAAGTATTACGTGGAATAAATCTAGAAAAAAAAAAAAAAAAATATAATGTGTGTGTGTGTGTATATATATGTGCATATATTGACAATTGAATGTTTAAACATTTAGTTAAATGCAATAGTACTTTTAATACATTTTAAAAATTATTTTAAAAACATTATTATTTTAGTTACTATATAATAATAATAATAATAATAATAATTATTATTATTATTATTATTATTATTATTGTTATTATTATACTAGTAGTATTATACTACTACTACTACTACTACATCTTCAAACACAAAAATACATTGCATAAGTATTACATAATACACTATTATTATTGTGGTTTATTAATGATGATGGTGGTGATGTTTTGCATTTGCATATTTGCTAAAAACGTTCTAATTAATTTCTGATTAATTACCAATAGAGCGACACATAGCGACGATAGATTGAGTTACTGCAATTATACGGGCTGTCCTTTCGATCCTGTCACATCTGCTGACGGCCTGATCTAAGCATCTTGAGACACTGACAGCTCACAGTGTACAGCTCGGTAATATTTCGGGGCTTTTGTGCTCTTTATCCCAGACTGTGCAAAGGTGTAAAATGACTCATCAAAGCCGTCACACCTGTCTATTTTTTTTTTTTCCTCTGTCTACCTTTCTAGAGCCAAACTGCACGCATGCAGCCTCCCACAGACATTCCTGTGGACTGGTTCTCCAGGGAAGCTCACGATACAGGCAAAGTAAAGTTCACAGAAGCCCTAGAGGAGCCACCTGTAGGATGTTTTATGCTAATTCGAGCCATGTCGGACGAACGCTTTCTCCCTCTGCCCTCCCTGGAGAGATGGCAGACATCATCACTGCCTATCACGGTCGCTCTGAGAACTCTGCTTTGTGCTGCTGTTGGACGACTTCTAACACAGCGTGAACCAAACCACAAACCAATTTCAATACAGCTTTTTTTGGTATTGCCAGAAATAACTTTTAATCCCATAACTTTTGTTGACTGACAGACTGTCAGTCTGTGCAGTAGTTGTGTGAAGGTTACTTCGTTTCGCCATTATGTGGCGAGAGGTGTGCGTGCGGGTAAACACCGAATCGCCGATTCTAACGATTTGTTCAAAAGCACTGATTCATTCGGTAACCGTTCGGGAATCATTTACATATCAGCGGCCTTTTTTCAGGACTTTCATGAAGCTATTTGTATAGCAACAAAGCCTAGGCTAGCTTTCATTGATTTTTATAAGGAAAGACCAAATTCGAGATAACGTTTCCACTACATAAGTGCAACGGCGAAAGATCTGTTGTGAATGTGAGTTTGTCGTCTATATTGAATGTGAAGAACTTTGAAGACTGTTTATGTCAAAATAAATGAACTCATACAATGTCCTTGCTGTGGTTTTCATACTCTTTGCAAAATGTTTCACGTATGTATGACTCAAAATGAATCAAAAACATACGATAAAAGCGTCTGTCAATGAACTGGTTCTTTTAGTCAATGAAAACTTGGCGCAAAAAGTCTCGTCTGCTTCCTGAGCCAATGACTCTTATATAACGGTTCTTTTTAGAAATTAAAAAAAAACATACGATTAAAGTGTAGTACAGTACATACAGTATAAGTGTCTGATTCCTAATCAATTGACTTGAACTCGTTGTTTTGATAAATCAAAATCAATCAACTACTTTTATTTCTATAGATCTTTTAACAACAGAGATTGTATCAAAGCACTAGGTAGCAAAACATAGGCTACTGCAAAAGTGTAGTTTGATTCCTAAACAAATGACTCTGTGATACTGAACAACACACAGCCTGGCTCTCAAACAAATAACCCTGTGGTTTTTAACGAATCGTTCCAAAGAAGAGTTACCATTTTGAATCAGTCTTTTACAAATTTGCTCCCTTCGCAAAACATTATAATATAGGCTAATTACTGAGCATCAATATGCCAACGAGTGACCTGGACTGTGACTTAAAGCATAAGAGTTAAACTAAAAAGTCTACAACCGGAATTCTTTGGATGGTACAAGCTTCCCATTTTTCCAGAAGCAGGTGCAATTGTGCTGGTATATATAATCTCAGCTGCATAAGTATGATATTAATGTAACACATGTCTGTCTGGATCAGAGAGGCCTCCCGGCGCCATAATCCCTTCATCTGCTCAGAGAACATACCTACTCCCTAAAAACATCATTTCCACCTGAGAGAAGACGCATATGAATTGATAACAGGATTCCACACCGCAAACAAGCACTTTATCTCCTTCAGAGCAGAACTCCAGCATACGGGAGAACACGGGAACATTCATTATTTCAATGTCCAGCTTGCTAACGCCTTAGATCCTTATTAATAATATGGGTTAAGAGAGTGCTATATTTCAATTACCCTTCTCATCTGCACAGTCTGGGAGATGTAAACCGTAGGACGCTGTGCAGATCTTTGAGATCTGTGCACATGAATAATAGAGAACCCAGAGCTGTATTTTCTCAAAGTAAATGAATAAATCAGTCGTTTTTAATGCGGCAGCTTTGTATTTTTCGTACTTTAAAATGCCTCAAGTTGCCCTTCATTTGACTGTGGTTTACATTCTTTGCGTATATAATATCGCAGCTCAAACATCTGCTCATTTTTAGGTCATTACAATTTCAAGCTCTATTGTTGTTTTTCTTCGTTCCATTTATCGCTTCTGGATGCTTCTGCGTTTTATATTAATGTCTCGTTATCTAAATGACCGACACCGGGGTATTTATCAGATTGCGCCTCGCAGGTTAGCTTTTTGGTGGTTAACACCATATAGGCCCAGCCTATGAAAAAAAAAAAAAGTTGTATGATAATTTTCAAATCAAACTGTACATCACAAATCTTTTTGAGAATCATATAAGCTGTAATTACTGCACATGTTTACTCCAGCTATAATGATTTCTGTTAGTGCTCAGCCGGTGATTGACAGCAGCAGTAAGAAAACGTGACAGCCGGGTTTAGCTAATTGTCATTTCGACAAAACCATAAACACAATACGTTTTCACGAAATCTGAGAACACAGAACTTCCATCCTTCAAGCTTCTCTCTTGGGTTATTCAAGGATTTGTGTGATATTCTAATTCAGCAGGTTTTGCTTCCGCACCTCTTAAAACTACTAGTTTTAGGGTTGTGTTTGATGTATTATTTGTTTGTAATGTTCACTTTCTTCATTAAAACTAAATTTTGTCTGCTGTACGTTGGATGCGGAATTTTACACATTTTGGAGTAATACATTGAAAACTGGGACGGTTCAACTTGTTGCACGGTGTATTTAGTTTTTCAAAAATGCTTTAGAAAATGGGAGTACCAAAAAAAATGTGTGGCCAATCAGAAGTGAGGGGTGTGTCTGCTCGTGATGCGGGGGAGAAAGCGCTCAGTGCACAGGACGGCTATCAAGCCGAGCCAAGATAGAGAGTCCACAGAATGAGAAGGCTTTTTCTACATAACTTTTTCTACAACAATACGTTGTTAAACATTGCTATGCTTTCGGGGCAGTCGTGGCCTAACGGTTAGAGATTTGTAACCCTGTGTTTGTCTTGATACTGGCAGCGATTGTAAGCGAAAGTATGTTCTATGTTAAATTAATTCCTGTAATTCATGTCACTGTCGTGTGACTCATCACTTTACGGTCACTGTCATAAAAACCCTCTCCTGTGGCCCCGTTTGAACATAAAGTGTCCACTGGAAGTGCATTTCAGAATGATTAAGTTACCAGAAGTAATTTTTTAAATGTGGAAGTAAGCCATTTCTGTGAATGTGCTAGATTTCCAGTTAGGCAAGAACGCGGTAAAAATGTTTACACTACAAACCAGCGTCTTCATAATTAAGACAATACATTAAAATAATAAGGTGAGACACAATAGTTCGCAATATCAAGCGACAAAGCGAGCTGTTTTGCACAGTAAAAAATAGCCAGAAGCGGGTGACTCCGGAAGCCAGAGCCATAAAATGTACAAATACAAATGGCAATTAACACTCAGGAAAAATTAGGTGCGATAACGTAAAATCGAACACTCGTTTGCACACAGTTTTTCACCTGCTGTGTAGTAAAGTAATATGCAAATTCGGATGCAACCATTGTTTGCTTTCACCTGTAATATGTTACTGGATGCTAGCATAGCATGTAGCTCCAGGAGCTCACGGCTGGGTCTGGTACCCTCATGGCACTGACCGTAGAAAACTAATTAGCTGATGCACTTAATACCGTCAGAGTCCGTGGTGTAATCTATCACGCTTGGGGGAGACAAACAAAATACACTACTCATGCAAATTAAACTCACAAGAGCTCTGGGCAAATCACTTTATTCTCTTATTCATTTATGCCTTTCCAGCGGCCTATCATGGAAATCTCTTCCTCACTTCGCCGCCCATAATAAGCACAGGGGAAGGTGCTGATTCAATGCTTTGCGAAGAATAGATCAGACATGCTTTGATATTCCCTCTGAAATATATCGACTTTTATGGCCCCCTCGGAGTGAATTCCGTGCCACCTGGTAAATGCAGTCGATGCATGTCAGCCAGTGAATTCTGTCGCCACGAAGGCAATAAACGCCTCTCTCGGAGTCATGCAATGTAATGTATGAAGAGCAGTTAGTCATCTTCTCTCTCTCTCGCGTGGCTCTCGGGGCCAGTGCGAAACCCGTTTTGATTGGCGTAATAGGCAAAAATGGAATATGGCAAAAGATTGCATGCTTTTTTACTTTGCATGTTTCTTTACAACAGCGAAAACTCCATTTGCATAATTGTTGCAGGCTGGGGAATAGCAAAGAAATTGGGATTGAATTGTGTTAAGCTGTTTAAATCTTGATTTTTTTTTTTTTCTTTTTTTTTTTCTTTCGGTAACATATTCATCCAAGCTGTTGCTTGTTTTTAAAGTCTTTATCTGATCCGTAGGTTTTCAAAAGAACCCTCCCGGAGATGCACAGCATGTTGGAAGCCTTTTTAAAAGTGTTTTTGTTTGATTAAACAGAATATCGGCTCCCTAGCAATGCAAAAAAAAGAGAAAGTCAAAGTGTTACAGTAATTCGGCGTGACGCTAAGTAAGACAACAATTTAATTACTAATAATCATCATAATAAATCATTCTTACGCTTAAGAATATAGTTAATACGAGTGTGCTATTTGTTTGCATTTGTTAATGTGATTTAGCGTATGCTTGCTGAAACGTGATGACTTTATTTCAAGTAAGAAATTATAGTAATAAGCCTGAAATGCTGAAGTAAGAGCTTTTATTCTGTGCTGTCATCTTTTAATAATTGCTATGCACGCGCTATTTAGGTTATTTTGTTTAAAGTAAAGTAAACTTACACTCTTTGGCATTTCTCCAAGTGCTCTTCCAAAAATATACTGTAAATAAAAAGGATTACTGAGCAAGTGTTGAACTTTTGAGCGTAACGGGGCATGTTGTCACTCTGGGAATCCCACAAGGACCCTGATTTTAGACAGACAGACAGCTAGCCCCCATCTCCCCGTTGAATTACGTTGACTGCACCGAGCTATGATTTTCAAATATATGTCTGGTGTCTGCCGTCACATGCATTCATCTCTCAAGAGACTAACAAAATATATCTACCTCTATATCTGTTTACTTTGCAGATGCTGTTTATCTTGCGCACGCAGTCGGGCAAAATGTTTACAGGGAAGATAGCGTCTGGAGTACGCAGTTAGAAACGTAAGTAGAACGAATAACTTTTCATAACACGCCATACGCGCGCATCATATAACGGAGGTTGATTTTTTTAATGTCGCTTAAATATTTGAGAGCGTGCAGCATAAGGCCGTACCGTACGTGTCATCGTCAGCAGCGAACATATGGGAAAGGTTATGATACGACCCCTGGCCCAGAGTTTCGAGATTTGTGAATAAATAATGCAAATCCTTCGGGGGAAACAAAAGGGGAAGCTGCACGGCAAAGTTCTGCTTGCTCACCTCCAAAATTTCACATATGGCGTCTCTCACCTAGAAATATGCTGAACTGGACAATGAATTAGTAAATAATGGGCTTGTTTTCTTGGGATGAATCAAACATATTGCACCACATGGAATCGTAACAGTTTTTGCAGCTGGGGACCGTCTTTTCAGCTGTGGAAGACAGCTGTGGCCTAGACCAAAAAAATCCAGAAAAGAGAAGCAAATAGAAAACAAGGCATCATGGGAAATGATCAAAGTACACAAACAGCAGACTTCATACGATAGTAATGACAGAGACGCGATATGGGACCGGGCGTGGAAATGATTTATTAATTTATTTACACAATGAGCGCATGAAGTAAAAATAAATAAACAAATAAATGCATTTCACGTGGTATATTCATTTACATTCGTGTAGTATTTATCGATTGGTTGATTCGTGTATTTGCATTCACTTATTTCATTTATGCATTTATTTACTCGTGTTTTCATAAATAAATAAATAAATGAACACACACACACACACACACACACACACACACACACACACACACACATACATATAAGTCCATACAGGATTAGGCATTAAAAAAAATCAATAAATAGTACAAATAAATAAACACACATTGCATTCCTGATCCCTTATAGCACATTAGTTGTTACAGTTTTTATTTATTTATTTAAACATAATGATTAAATAAAGTAAAAATAAATAATATATAAACATGTATTTCATTCCTGATTCCTCATTTATTTATTCGTGGCCTAAATTTGCGGTTTAATAGTAAACTTGTGAAAGAGACAAATTCGCACATCATTTTGATTTGACTTCGAGTTCAATTGCCAATCTATCATGTCACCGGGGGAAACTTGTCTCCTGTCAGTCAAGACCGAAACGGGCCCTCCCTCTCCACTCTTTTTGGCAGCCAGACAGACATCTCAATTCTCCAAAACGTGGATATAATTTGTGTATACAAATGTCAAAATGTCAATAGATGTAATCCTTTCAAGAGGTGCTGGGGTTTGTTCATTGACGTTTTGGCTGCTTTCCTTAATCCAATACTAGCTGAGTGTTTTTCACAAGCTGTGGGAGGAAGGAGGGGGGCTCTGCTCTGTGGGGATGGCTTTTCTGATGGGATTTCTCGACCCTGCTGGAATTGATAGTGTTATAGTGTGGATATCATATCAAGTGGACGCTGACATTTAGCCGGTCCCTATGAAAACCTTAGACGGTTCGTGAACTATTATCATTTCATTGAGATGAAAAAGTTGATTACCTCATAAACATTTCTGAACGGCAGCCTTGAAAATGGAAATGATCACTGGTTACTTTATGGCATTTTTTTCTATATCGTATTATGATTCGCTTCAAAAGTGTCAGTACTATATTTTAACCATGAGTCAGTTTATTCACCAAGCATCGAATGTAAAGAAAACATAGGCTTTGTCTGAAATGTTCTTTGTTTTTATTCATCGCATCAATTAATTAGGTCTGTTCTGAAATAGTTTTATGCATGTATTGCCTTTTTTTGTGTCATTAAAAAGTAAAAAAAATATATATATATATATATATATATATATATATATATATACACATTAATATATAAAATATTTAAATGTGCAGGGTCAGTATGTTTTTTTGTTGGTTAGCTTTTTCTTTTTACAGCAATGTTGCATTAAATTGACCAAAATGATTTCAGATCGATTACATTATTGATTGAACTGAATAACATGTTTTAAAATATCTCTGTATACTTATGCATTATAAAAAGCAAGACGTCAATTATGTATTATATGATGCATTATGTATGCAGTATAATGCATTATGTATTATAGAAAGAGGTCTGCTTACATTTCAAAACAACTAACAAAGTTTTACAGAAGAAAAAGTGTGTGGTTCTGGCACGCTGCTAGGCTGCTGTGGGCGGTTGCCGGAGCACTGCCATGCGGTTGCTAAGGTGTTCTGGATGGTTGCATGCTGGCCCAAGTCAAAAGAGTCCACCCCCAAGAAGCTTTGATATTCTGACTTGAGTTCCTCATTCACTGTGAGTCAGTGGGATTTCTTTCTCCCATTTTATCATCCGCCAGGCAAAAATCGCTTGAAGTAAAAGCACATCTCCTCG
The DNA here is from genome assembly GCF_018831695.1 of Puntigrus tetrazona. Classification (NCBI taxonomy): domain Eukaryota; kingdom Metazoa; phylum Chordata; class Actinopteri; order Cypriniformes; family Cyprinidae; genus Puntigrus; species Puntigrus tetrazona. Next base: position 5,190,897 of record NC_056723.1, read on the forward strand.
ACCGTCATCGCGTCTGTGGCATGAACATTGTGTGGGATGAGTTATGTGTCAAATTTTAATAATTAGGGTTAAGGGTTTGTTCAAATCTCAACCCTAAGTGAGCAAAAGCAAGCATAGAGCTATTAATCAATACAGCGTTACAACTGGACAGTGCTAAAATATTATTATTACTATTATTGTTTCTAATTTATATATATACTTATCTATTATATATATATATATATATATATATATATATATATATATATATATATATATATATATAATCAATGTATTATTTTAAATTTTTAATTAATTTAATAAAATTTATTTTATTTATTTATTTATTTAATACTGCTCTGCATGAGAATATCATATTTTATATCTTTAATATTGTATAATCATTCTATATATATATATATATATATATATATATATATATATATATATATATATATATTGTGTGTATATATATATATATATATGTATTGTATATATATATATATATATATAGTATATTTAAAAACATATTGCATATTTGCATATAAACAAAAACATGCATGTGTTTGTATTTATATATACATAAACATATATATATAAACATACACAGTACACACTCATACAGTATATGTAAAGAAATTGATCATTTAACAACACTAATAAACAATTATTTACCGCTAATTTTAAGTAATTTGTTCACAAACCAATCAACAAAACTGTGTTGTGCACATTTGCCAACTCAGTAACGAATTTGAATCACTGTCTACACTATACGCGATATTCAGCACTAACCTGCAAGCTAGTTTAGCGAATCATTTGACTGACCCAATAAAAGAACGCCGTTCATAAGAGTCATTTGTTTGCAAGCAACCCCAACACACTTGCGTATGCGAAACGAACAAAACATCTGATGAAACCGCATATTATGGACGCAAACTGTTTTCACAACTGCTGCCAAGAGCAATTCGACCTTAAATTATTGTCATAGCTTTTGTTTTTTTTTTTGTTTTTTTCCAGTCTGGAGCTCTGAAGTCTCAGCTAATTATTTTAGAAGAGAACTGAACAAACGAGACTATTGATATTTATGAGAGTTATGCATCATGTAAGCGGAGTAATTATTCTTTGCATGACTGTCCAAAACATTCTGTTGACAAATCAATAAACATGGTGTCGGATGAGGTCAAATGAAGCTTGAAATAATTATTAGAGTCGTGATCCCTTTTTTCAGATGTTCAGTGACGATGTTCAAAGCATAGCTCACTTCCTGTTCGCCCAATGGAGTTATTGATTGAATTTAATTGCTCAACGATCTCATCAGCTGCCGAGGCTAGGCGGATGATATTTAGTTGTTTATTTTTTTGATGCTTCTTTATGATGCTTTCAAAGACTGCTCCATTTATCATTACCCACCGCGCAAGCTTGTTTTGCATTGATTTCGATTCTGATTAATTTCGCACGGCTTCATAGTGGACACCAGACACAGATCGATACGTGTGGCGTTATCTGAAACAGATGCAGCCAGAGATGATTAAGCACCATGACGTTCTCCATCTCGCTGATGGTGTTTAATATAATGGCACACTTCCTGTTTTTCCCTCTGCTGATATTGATTAAGCTTAATTATCCGGGGGAAGTGAAATATCGTAAAGACCTAAGAGGTCAAGGGGAGGAAGTATCCAACTTAAATGAAGAAAGAAGAAAACCAATGATATACCTAAGTATATCTTTAAAAAAAAAAAAACTTGAAAATGATGCATCGTCTTTACACTATTTACATTTGTAGCCAAACGTTTTAAAGGAACATGCCGCTTTTTTGAAAATTGGCTTATTTTCCGAAACAGTAGAGTTTTACCGTTTTTTTGAATCCGATCTCCGGGTCTGGCGATAACACTTTAGCTGTAGCTCGAACCGGATTAGACCGTTATCATCAGGCTCAAAAATGACCAAAGTTTCAATAGTTTCAATCTCAGCCAGACCCCGAGATCAGCTGAACGGATTCAAAAAAATTTAACTGAGCCTATTTTCCAAAAAAGTGGCGTTTTCCTTTAAGTTTGTGTTAAAACTGGTTTGTATACTATAAGTTCCTCAAAAGTATGGAAAAAAAAAAATTCCTGGCAATCTTAATTTCATAATTGACAACTCAAGTACTTTGTTTATTCTTTATGGTTGAAAAATAGAATATTATGCCACGTACATAGCGTTAATGGAGGACACAAGTTTGTTTACTCCAAAGCCATTTCTCCCTGAAAAAGACCTGTAAACCTTTATGTTTTGAAATACAGGTCCTTTATTCCATTCAAGTGGCCTTTTTGATTATTCATAATGTAGTGGCTTGGAGTGTTTTACTACTTCCTCTTTAGCTTTAACCTTTCCTCTTACATCATTGATTTAAAGTAGCAGAATGTATACCTTTGGCCTAAAAATGCTTGATGAAATTGAATGCAATTGAATTAGGGGAAAGACAATTTTCCTCACAAAAGAATTTCAGATTGATTGGCAGGGAAACATAAAGCCAATATGAGCTGGGATAAAGGAGTGTGCTCTTGGCAACGTCTACAGCATCAGTCATGTAGGACAATGATACCGCCAGAACTTGGTCCGATAGATCATTTTTTTTCAGACCCTGCAGATAAGTTTAATATAGGCAGATCAAAAGCTATGAACAAGAACCATAATATTTAATAGAATATGGGTGTAAAGAAGAAGATCCACATTCACGAGTGTGACCTGAACTGTAGAGTATCTCCACTAAACTCTTGAATGACTGTTCGTAAAACAATTACTCTGCTTCCCCCATGAGGCTCAAAACAAGTGCTGTAAGGAGGTTGAAGTAGAGAGAGGAAAGGCAAATATGGATTTAGAGAGTACTGTTTTGATGATTGTGCTGTTGCGATGCGTCTGCTTTTTTTGTGACTTAGAGACGGTTTATCCAAAAAAGAAAAGTTTATTTTACAAATGCTGAAAATGTGCTCGCTCTCTGACCATCCAAGATGATGTTGAGTTTGTGTCTTCATTGGAACAGATTTGGAGATATTTAGCATTACATCGTATGCTCACCAATGGATCCTCTGCAGTGAATGGGTGCCGTCAGAATGAGAGTCCAAACGTCTGATAAAAAACAGAACGGTTTTCACATGTAAACACTGTATATTTCTCTCCTGACTCAGGTGTTATTAAAACTAAAGAATAATTCATTTTTATTTATATAAATAGCATGTATAATACTTTGATCTAACTGTTAATATATGTGTTTATTATTATTATTATTATTATCATCATCATCATAATCATCATTATTAAAAGAAAAAATAAATAATTCAATTATTTTTCTCTCAAATTCTGTTGTATTTTTTTAAATTGTCTTTTTCCATTAATTTTCTGGATTTAATTTGGATGGTCTCATTAATTAACTTTATTTATCTCTAGCATCTCTATTCATTACATTTCATATACATTTTTATTATTTTTATTACTATAAATTTTATTTTTATTTTTTTATTCATAAATACTGTATTTTGTATTTTATGGAAGCCTGTTTCCGCCACTGAAAAAAAAAAATATATATAGTGACATGTAAAATAAGTCACAATTGCAGGATATAAAGTCAGAATTGTGAGATATAAATTGTTTTATAAATTCTAAGAACAATTATATCTCAAAATTTCTATTGCAGTTTCTTCATTTAAATCTTTTTATTTAAATTGGTTGCTATAGACGATAGTTTCTCTATTAGATTAGTGACTAATAGATTATCACTATGATGTTATGTCTATTTGATATTGAAAGAGACTGAAAACACTGCGAGTGTCTTACACTTTAGTATTTATGTAATAAACAAAACACAGAGATGCGCAGTACATGCAGGATTCATGTTTAAATTGCATTTACAGAAACAGTCCATATCACATATTTATTTGAGTGTATTTACTACTTTTTATGTATCCATCCAAAATTTGACAAATTCTGTGGCATTATGCACTGTATAGTGAATTCCAGTTTTTATGACTGGATTTTAAAATATAGGGGGGCTAGGATTGTCGTAATGTTTGGACTTTCATTCTGACGGCACCCATTCACTGCAGCGCATCGACTGGTGAGCAAGTGAGGCTAAATTTCTCCACTTCTGTTCTGATAAAGAAACAAGCTCATCTATATATTGGATGGCTGTACTATTTCAACTATTCCAAAATTGAGTAATTGCATAAAATTGAGATTTTCAGCAATTCACAAACCCTCACATCTCAATAATCTCCAGTGTTCCAGTGAAAAGGATCAGGGGAAGCGTTGTCTCTCTTGACATCCTAATCATGTGCGAAGCTAAAGCTGTCACATGATTTACACAAAGCATAGATAAGGCACAAAATACTGCAACACAACAGTTATCTGCCGAAAGCGGCTCATATGGGCCTGCAGAAATCTATATGTACAGTCTTTTAAAATTCATTGCAGTTTAAACTTTTGTGATATATCAATAAAATGGCCCTAAATCCAGCCCCGGGCTTGATGTAGTCGAGTCAGCTCTTCTTCCCGGCATCTCCGGGCCTGCAGCTCGATCTTGCGAGGGATATTAATCTAGCAACAGGGTCCTTGTGCCCAACCACAGCTGTCTGCCTGTCTACGATGACTAAATGCTCTTGTGTTGCTAACAGCGGGACCCCCGACAAGAGGCCCCAGCACACACACACACACACACACACACACACACCCCCCAGACACTCAAACACTCACCTTGAGAGCAGACAAAAGAGGCTTAAAGGGATAGCTCGGTAAAACCTTGTATTTTTGTATTAAATGCATTTAGCGTATAAACACGTCAATCAGCATACATATTATTTAACTATTCTTTTTTTATTGAATACATTTCACGATAATTCATTAAGCTATGTTAATTCATTCTACATTATTATGTTAAATTTAATAACATATGCTGATTGATACATAATTAATGTTCGATATTGTATATTGTTGTCATATGAGAAAAATGCATGGACAAAGAGGCAAGCAAACAAACAAAAAAGAAATAAGCAAAAAGTACATAATGGACTAAATAAATAAATGTTAAGATTTGTTGTTGTTTTTTTTTATTATATTTAAATTTCATAGCAAATGAATGGATGACGAATGGTAATGTTTCTTAAGACTACACTGATCAATCCATGTTTTTTTAAGAAATTTATATATGGTGATTAATCCAAAATTAGTATTTGATACTGTAGAGTGCTACATACTGTGTAAGAAAAATGCATGAACAGACAGACAGACATAACTACATAAATAAATGTGATATATTTGAATGATTTTCCATTTATTTAAAAGAAAAAAATATATTTTAAGTAGATCCACAACCTCATAAATCAGTATGCATCTTTATTAACATTTTTAGATTTAATTTGGATTATTATTATTATTATTATAATGCATAATTTACAAAAAATGTTATATATGTGTGTCAGTTTTCAAATAAATAAATCAAGTGTTAATGAATATTGCATTTTTATTAAAAAGATTATGTATTAACAATTATATTAATATATTAATAAAAAAGGGCTTATTAATATATAATTTGCTAAAATATACTGATGTTTTTATTATTTATTATTATTTAATTTATACTTTTACATGAAGTACTTTTAGATGAATACTTAAAAAGAATATATATATATATATATATATATATATATATATATATATATATATATATATATATATATATATATATATATATATATATATATACAGCCTGACGGAAAATAACTAAATAAATGTAGAAAAAAGTGTCTTCCTGATGATTGCATTGGAATTTGTTGTTGTTGTTGAAAATGACAACTATCTACATCATAAACAAGTACGCATCAGTTTGTGGATGTCAAATTATACTTACCATACACAGAGAAATAAAATATATATACGTGTTACATGAATGTATTATGTAAATGGCCGCCAGCTCTGCATGTAAATATCTTTCTCAAACAAAGCCCATTTTACCATTATCCGTTTTTTCCATCTTGTGAATTAAAGTGACAAATATTTTTTTCCTCCCCACATCACGTCTCCATGATCATTTGTCTTCGGGCCCCAGAAGTCACAAAAAGTGCAAGACGTTCCTCAGAGCCATGCGCAGAAGTTCCTCCTCTAATTTAATTACAGCGTATACTCGCTGAAATCCAGATCATAGCCGCGCTGGCAAATGTAACTGACATTTGCACTCCACTAGAGGTCTGTTGCCATGTCAGGTTTCACCGGAGAGCAGATGGCCGCAGATGGTTTGTGGAAGCTCTCTCGTGCCCTCGAATTTCCTCTTGATCTGCTCGGCTCCAGGATGGCAGCGGGCGGCGCGTAAAGCGGATTCAACAAATACCCGTGTGTCTGCGTCGCTGGAAACCGTTAATCTAAAATCAAGCATCCTTTCGCGACGTGATTCTGGATATCGTTGTTTTACAACCGCAAGCTTAAACGCAGCGTGTCGGAATCGCTAGAGCGTACGTAGCATCATTGCTTGAAAGAAAATTTCGTATATCTTTGTAATCCTCGTACCTGCTTCTCTTCTCTTCGGTTCTTGGCACGGTTTCCCCAAACATTCACACATCTGTGCTCGCAAATTGCTTCTGTTACTGCCATTATTACAAGTAGCGGACTGCATTGAAGCGGGATATGAAGTGGAACCAAAAATTTACGACCATGTGACATTCTCAAAGCGAACGCTTTGGGGAATTTGTCACGGCGTACGCCGGCAATAGGCTATTTACTGTAGAAGTCATTAAACGTGCTCAAAGCTCTGGTTTTGCCTCATAAAAAGGACATTTATGAAAAGCGCTTTGTATTTCCCAGTCGCCTAATTACTAAGTATTATTAACTGGATTCATAAGTTGACACTAAGTTGTCTGGAGAGCTTCAAAGGAGCCATAAAAAGGCAGACGTCCTGCTGGTGTGTTGTTAAAGAGGTTTGTCTGAAATGGCATTCGTTGTTCATAGTTAACCCTCTGGCCGACGAAGACGTTTTCTTCAGGTTGCGAGCGTGCGATGCATATAAACCGATATTTGCGCTCTGGAAAACAGAAAACCCACTCATTCATAAATGAGTAATTGCTATGGCATCAGTTATTTGGATGCTGCGAGAAACCGCTTAAAAGTGTTATCGTATAATGTTTATCGCAACGTTATATTCATCAATTCGTATGTAAAGCATCAATTAGAACGTTGTCATATTCAATACGCGCCTGTAACACATTTTAAATAAAGTGTAATAATTATGATTTATTTGTATTGTTATTAATCACATTCGAAGTAAAAGTTGTTGTTTATATAATATAGTTGTGTTTATGCATGTAAATAAATTTCACATTCATACGTTATTATATAATATGCAATTTAATGGAAATAAATATATGCGCGTAAATATTTTCTAAATATATGCTTAAAATAATAATTCATAAATATACACAGTACACACAGACACATAAAATGTAAACAAAAACTTTTATTATGGATTAATCTAGGAAACATTTGAACGTTTAGCAATTTAAATATAAAATATTAACTACAATGAATTTGATCACAAAGTACATGCAGTACATTTATTATATAACACATAATATGTTTATTAATGATTTATTAAGCAATACTATTGCTAATAATAACATTAATTATTATTAATAATATTTTTTAGCATTTTCCTGTATGTATTATACCTCATTATCATCATCTCTTATTCTGGGAAATAATACTTAATGTATTTTGCCTTGAAGCGAAGCAGAGCTGAACTGAAGTGAACTAAACAAAAGCCAGATAATACAAACATTGAAACTAAACTCAGAGCGGAACGTATTACCGGAGACATCAGACCAGCGCGGATGAAAAGTTTCAGGTGATCTAAAGGAAACTGAGAAGTTAGCGAACATGAAGAGGAGTGCGTCTGTAGCGTGTTGGCAATAGACTCACGGTGGAGCGAGGCGTGGTGATGCTCTAAATCGGCCAATTACATCCATTCATCCCTCGTTCATCACTCTGTATGTCTGTCGAATGTTTGCTGACGGATCAGAGCCGTGGATCCATTCCAGCGCTTTTCCACATGATTAGATGGAACTAATTATTCTCACATCTCACGCTCAGTCTGGAATAAACTAATTACCCGTCTCTTAATGAAGGGAGAAAGCATTCCTGCTAGAATTCCTGCGAACAGCCTTTTCCGATCCTCTCCCGTGTACAAATATTTAGCTGGAAGTTAATTGGATGTCCAGAAGATTGGAAAAAAAAAAAACAGCAGTGACGGGAAAAACAAAAAGTAAAAAGCATACGCGGTGTGAGACATTTGTTTTACCTTAGGGAGCGACACATTGCTGTTAATTGCTCGTATGATTAATAGATCTGATTACTGAGATCAGTGATTAACGTATGCGACCAGGAGAGAGGAAGCTGGTGTAATTATAACACAAATCATTAATGTAAATATGAAAACAGGATTATGTTGGTTATCTAATGGGCAGGGATGGACCGACTCACGGCACATACTTATATGCTTTTAATTGTTTACAAATTGTGGCCTGCTTTATTAATCATTTTCAGTGCACTATTGTAGGATGTATTTGCAGGCAGCGAATTTATAATTATTGTAATAATAATTATAACCCCTAAATAATAATAATAATAATAATAATAATAATAATAATAATAATAATAATCCAAATTATTAAACAATTACAAATTTGTTCAGTAAAATAATATTAAACAATTAAAATTGTATATTTGATTTTTCAAAATATTAAATAATAAATTAGAATAAAAAAGTATATATATATATATATATATATATATATATATATATATATATATATATATATATATAAACAATACATAATAATTATTACTAATATTAATAATATACACTATATTGTAATCACTAATAATTATTATGCTTATATTTATGAATCTAATTCAAATTTGAACATAATCAAGTTTATAAATATTATTAAATGTGCATAAATATTCTAAATATTGTTAAACGTGTGTGTGTGTTACTTGTACTACTCTGTGTGTCCTACTTTCTGTCCTCTGTTGATTCTCTCATTGTTTTCAGGTGTGTTTAGTAATTAAGTCATTTCTTTTGTACTATATAAGCTCCTGTTTGTTCTGTGTTAAATCATCCCCTCTCGTCTGCGTATGCTTGTGGTTCCAGTCTGCTTGCCTGTCTGCATTATTATTCACTCTTTTGTGCAAAATGAATAGTGATATTCTCGTTGAGTGTATATAGGTAGATAGATGTATTAATAACAATATAAAATATAAAAACACTAATATAAGCATGTTTTACATTGAATGTATCAGTTAAATCCAGTATATACAAGGACAAGCCCAGTACTCTTTGTAGCCAGTCCTTTCTTGGCAATGGGAGCGAATCAGACCTGTCCAGCCTTTAGACCAAAGATCTAGGGCAGTTCTGTCAGGCTGACAAGGGCATGCTGGTGATTTGGTCATAGGCTGTAGAGGCCAAATGTTGCTCATTTTGCCTGGACATATGTGCCCTTCTTTAATCTGCACACATACACACCCATTCCAAGCGCTACAGTAATCCATTCGCTCTCTAGAGTGTTTTTAAAGCACCTTTAGCAAATGCAAACAGACATTTTCCATGAGCGGTATCCGGGGACATCCATTTTCCTCTTTTTATGCAGCTATTCAGCATAAAGTTGTGTTCAGGACACAATGGGGAGATGAAAGGGAAGATGCAGAGCAGAAGTTCACAGACAGGGCTAATACCGAGCAAGAGAGAAAGAAACTCGAGGGAAGTGTTCAGAAAACAATAACATGCAAAGTACGAAGGACTACAAAGGGCGCGCGGCGAATTTTAATCAAAACAAAAACGCGCGGTTAATTGCTGCCGAGTGAATTGTGAAGCTCCGTGTGAATGCGCCTGTTGTCTTCGCAAAGATGGCTTTGCTCTCTGCCGCCGCTCCACATTGTTAATGAAATGCACAGATTTGAATGCGCGGATGTGTCCGTGCTTAACATTTGAGCTGAAGAACAACCCGGGGAATAGCGATTAAGAAAGAAACTGTACAAAACATCTTTTTTTTTCTTAAAGCTGAAAAATATACTCACCCTCACGACGTTCCAAACCTGCATGACCTTCTTTGGAGCACAATGTTATTTTGAAGTGTATTGAAGAATTAAACACGAACATTGCTATTTAAACTAAAATACCCTTCTCAAAGAGAGAACCTGTTTGTTAATGTTGCTATATCTGACAAACCATGAGCTTTTACGCCACACATCACGTACATCATATGCATTGGGGACAAAGAGGAAACTGTAAAAAAACAGATCACTATAAAAAAATAAAATAAAATAAAATTTAGGGTTAAAAAACAACAGAATTTTACAGTAAAAAAATAAATATGGCAGCAATATTTTAGGTTTTACAGTTTTAAATTGAATTTAAACACCGTAATTTTATTTTGTGGTATAATGTTAATATACCAACAAACTGAAGTGCTGAAATCTGTTTTGTAATTTTGTGGTGATGAGAAAGTCACATGATGAACTGAAGATGTGACACACAACCCTAATATACAAAACTGATCAGAAAAAAAAAGAAACAAAAATTGTAACAAAAAAATCCCCATCAAATTTGAAACTTCCAAAAACGGTATACTGTGGTAAAATTACATGTAATGTTCAATACAGTATAATACCATATACAGTAGAGGAAATTATTAACCGTTAACCGTTTATTAGGGTTTTACTTTAGCACTTTTTACAGTCTTTTACTGTGTCGCATGAACTGATCATCTCTTCCTCTTTACCACACATAAAAAAAATTACGATTAAATTTACAACATTTAAAAATTCCCGGTGTAGTTATAGCACAAAACAAACAAGAATGAATATCAAAAAGTGTCTTTGACATCAAATCGAACCACTTTTTTAATAAGTCCACCGATGTAAATCTACTCTCTTTTCCGGTTTGTTTATAGAAAATGGCGAATTGCCATCATGATTGGTCAGATTGCCTGCCGGCGAACGAATGGTCAGTAGACTAAGCTGACAATTCATAATGTTAGAAATGGAGACATTTTGCTACTACGGGTTGGCAGTATCCCAAAAACTTCTTCTTTTTTTTTTGCATTGTGGGTCAACGCTCCAAGAGCAAACCTTTGTGAACTGGCCTTCTGCTCCATAATTAGTCTTAAACGGAGAGCCACAGGACAATTAATCAGCAAATTTACAAAACTCCCCCAAAAATACGGACCCAAAGCCATATCCAAGCATTTATTTTTACTATTATAAAAATCGTGTTACCTACTTTGCATTAAACTTTTTAAAGATTTTAAGGACCTTTCGTGCTACTTCCGACATTTGCTACTGTGCCGTTGCTAACGTTGCTGACTCATATATGCCAAATTGCTTGCTTGTTTTCCATTTATTTGTCTCTTTGAATAAAATCATCTGCCGAATGATTAAATACAAAAGTGATTAAATGCCGATAAATTCTATAGCGATAAATTCTAGGTAAATATCGCAATAAAATGTAAGTCCAAATCTGCTGGAAAAAATCGGGCAAGAATGTCCTTTAGACGTCAATCCAAACAGATGTTCCTCCTCTCCTTTAAAATATTGCAATTATATTCATTAAAACAGTCAGGCACAAGTAAAATGAGCAGAGCTTTGTCTCGCAGGTATTTGTCTCTGAGCACAGCACTGGAAAACAGCACCGCTGTGCTCATCGACGAACACAATGAGGCAGCCAGTGAAATTTATTCATACTGCAACATGCACTACGTCCAGCTGCTTTAGATCAGCAAGGAAGAAATGCCTCATGCGTCTTTTCTCAATTCACTCATTTGTAATACTGTCTAAAACTTAAGAACTGGTGGAGAGAGTCACACACTAAATACTGCCTATCAGTGAAAAACACAGCAAGATGATGTTTTGAAGCACTACAACAAACACAAATCCATGTTTCAAAGCTGTAGTTTGTAATATGAAATACAAAACAGGGTTAATATTGACAGTTGTTATTATTACAGTTTTGCTTAAAACTTAAATCTCAATTCGACACAACACACCTTGGTGAAAGAAAACTAAGGAGACAATAAAGAAAAGACAATGATAGTTTATTTGTAACCTTATCTTGTGTATGAACTACAAACTCTGATTTCTATAATCGATCTCCATCTTTTTTTAAAGGTCATGAAATAATGTTTACATGAAAATCAATCCAGTCGTCTTTTACAGCATATCTCGCTCTCTTTTTTTTTTTTTTTCATCTTTTAGAACAGGTTGGCACATGTAAAATTAAAATTTAAAAAGTTTTTGTTTTTGTTTTTTCTTTTTTTCGTTTTTATTTTCAAAATGTATTTTTATAGAAATCTACCACTAGAACAGCATTCCCTCTCAGAGACGAAAAGAAAGAAGTTACGTGAAACGGAGAGAAAAGCATCTCGTTCACTCCTAAACTGAAACCCAAAACACAGACGTGTTTGCATGAAGGGACTGAACAAACATACAGAAAAAAGAAAATCACAAGAAGTTGAAAAACAAAAATTATAATAAAAATTATCATATCATAAAAAACGACAAAGACCTTTTCCAAAAATTATGACAATTTAAGACATGATTCTATTCCTTAAGAATAAATAAAATGCAACTGAAAACCCAATGACTTGGTTTACTTTTGTGCTAAACTCCATTGAAGATAAGGATTTTTTTTCCCGCTTTATGTTCAGATTGACATCAATTTCAGTGAGAACGCAAACTAAAATCAGAAAGACAAGAAAATGAATTAAGATTCGAAAGAGCAGCATATTCAGATGAAGAACAGTCTTTTTTTGCACGCTTTGATATCTTGATTAGAAAATGTACCAGATGGCCTTTGCATCTAGTGGGCAGGAGGTACGCTCAAAAACTTTTTTCGTAATGATCAGAAATAGCAAAACTGACAAGGATAATTGCATTAGATCTTTTAAAATCAGAGTGCATCTGGTGTGTGATCAAAATATGATATGGGAAAGTTCACCAAATGCCACATGCTATCAGTTGGCATCTGTATTAAGACCAGAAACGCATGAGAAAAATCTCCTAATCAGTCCCCTGTGCACTTTGCATGAATTCTAAACGGCCAAAAACGAAACGCTACGGATCTGAATAAAATATCACAGGTTTATTGGTTTTAATTCAAATTACCTATAGACCTCTAGATTGCTTTATAGATTAAATGATGCACTTCAAATGAGTCCACTTTGGCTTTTTCACCCAGCCTCGCTCTCCCATTTGACTCTGAATACATTTAAAGTGTCAAGCCAATGTCTGTCGGTGACTCCCCGGCCCGTCCAAGGTCACTGGTTTCTATAGTGACCGTCTCAGGCCATTCTGATTTCATAAATTAATTCATAATGTCAAGTCTTTCCCCCTGCAGCCAAAGGCTACTGAGTTTGTAAAGCCTTGGATGGATGTATCATCCTCGGTCTGTACTGAAAATAAACTGAATATGATTTAAAAGTTTAAAAAGAATTGCATAACTGCCTAAAAAGATTGACAGCGCCGAATGATGGAAGATAGAATATGAAAGAATTAAAAAAAAAAGAACTAGTGAGAGGGGGACAAAAACACAATCGGTTCATAGAATCTATAAAGACACACCTGTGGCATCTTTGGAAGCCTTAGATCTGAGCCACACTGACTTAGCCCTCTTATTTAGGGTTCTGTGTCTGGCTTTTAGACCATTCCAGAATGATTTCACTCAACTGTATCCATGGAGAGCACCAAGACAAGTGGACTGAAATGGAAATGTCCAGTACCAGTTCTATGCTTTCTCCACTTCAAATAAAGGCCTACAGCCCCCTGCCCATATAGAATTTGGCATAGAATGTATGTGCTGCATCTGAGTATTTGGAAACTTTAGTTGGGTGTCAAAGATGAACTGTCACAGGAACCCAAGATGTTATACACCATAAGAAGGAAAATGCATAAAACAGTTTAAGGACTTAAATAAAGCTTATTTTAAGCATGAAATGCCTCAACATGTATTTAAGGTCATGTAGGATGCCTCCAAATGGTAACTTTAATCCATAAATCTTCTGGTCCGAGCACAGAAATTATTTGAAATTGCCCTGCATGCATCAAACAGACATGTGCTCCTGACATTTGGCCCGATTTTAATTGGGACACGTTTCCAGGGCTCCTTGTTCTAAATTTTAGGGTGGAGAAGCCAGGCTTACATCTGCACGTAATTTGTAGCAGGCATCCCTGTTGAAAAATTAGCTGTTTAAAGCTTGTCTTCCAGTCTGTCCAGTTGAAAAGTGCCCAAAACCATCTAACAGTGGGACCAATAGCTTAAAGAGCCACTTTTTCAGCAAGGACAACTGAACAATGTGATAGTCAAATATCACAAATTAAAGGGAGTCAAGAAACGAATCAATTAGAATTAACATGATCAATTTAAACAAACAATTATTGTTGTGGACGTTTTCTAATACGACACTAACACAAATGTATCGACATTAAATGGGAATCATCAGATTTGAGAAACATGGAAAGTTTCAGATTCATCTGCAAATGACTTGGGTCCTTACATACAGAACAACAGATTTAAACAGAGTTTAAAAGCATATTAGTAAACCAACAACCTTTAAAATAACATTAAAAAACATGGAGAAATAATTGCTGGAAAAATAATTGCAGATTACATCTTTTCTTGATTAAACCACAATAGTTATTTTCCTTAAATAAATAACTTCTGTTATGTAAAGACACTTTTGAAACGGTTGACGTACACTCAACTCCCATAGTCCTTTTCTGCTTGTCAGCATCCTTCTTATACGTCTTGCATCGGTCTACTGTGTCTTTGTTTCGACAATCTTCAAAATCGATATGTCACTTACAGTTCCATAAAAGTTTTAGAAGTCTTTTTTTTTTCTTTGTTTAATCCACATTATGAAAAGCAGTTCAGATCTGGGTTTCTTGTACATTGTCTTTTGAGCTGGCCCGAATTAGCAAAGGTTCGTGGGCAGAGCTGTGTATAGAATTGATGGTGGAGGCATGGTTGTACGCAGTCTTGTAGGCGTTGTAGTGATTCAGGTGCTCATGCTCCAGTGGGGGGAGGGCGAGGTGGCCCTCCATGGTAGGTCCACCTGTTACACAATCCTCATCCACGTTTATGATCTCGATGGTTCGCGTTGGTGCGTGGTGGTTCTGCTGGTGATGCTGTTTGCGCATTTTATAAAATATGATCAGCATGACGGCTGCCATCAGCGTGATGGCCACAAAGCAACCAATGATGATCTTTGTGGTCTTCATGACCTCATCCAAGGTGTTGAGGGAGCCATCAATCAGGGCTGTGACTGGGATGGTGTAGGTCTTGTCAGTGGCCTTGGTGGACAGTGGCGTCCGTGCTGTCGTGGTTGTGGTAGTGAAAGAAGGTGGTAAGGTCTCCCAAATCCCAGAAGAAGGAGTGGGGCCCCCCTTCTGCTGTACCGTTGGATGGCCCTCATCGTGTGCCGCTTCTGTGGTCTCGACGGTAACTGTGGTAAAGTAACTGAAGCTGCTGTTCTCTGTTGAGGACACATTGAGCGTAGCCGAGGCTGTTGTGTTACCTGCGGAGTTGCTCACCATACAAGTGTACGTTCCTGTGTCCTGCATTGTGACATTGGTAAAGTTTAATGTCCCATCATTGAGCACGGAAATACGCACCTTGTAAGCCCCATGTGTCATGATAGATCCATTGGGTGTGATCCAGCTGACAGAGGTCAAAGAATTTGCTCGACATTTCAGTTCTGCTGCCATGCCCTCAGTCACGTTCAGGTCCGCTGGTGGCTCCACGATCACCGGTGCATAACAATGGAAATAGTTCTGGTCAAGTTCGCCGATATAACGCCCCTTGTGGCTGGCAGGTGACGAGCAGCGAGCACAGCAACTGGTATTGGCCGGCACCATTTCCTTTAGCCACCAACTAAGCCAGAGGATGTCACAGTTGCAGTTCCAGGGGTTGTGGTGCAAGTGTACCCTCTCCAAGTGGTGTAGTGGGGTGAAGAGGTCATGAGGCAGGAGGGTAAGGTTGTTATGGGCCAAATTGAGCTCCACGAGGGACTGAAGATCATCAAAGGCATTTCTCTCAATCGTCTGGATCTGCGCATGCATCATCCATAGTTTCTGTAAGTGGACGAGGCCTTTGAAAGAGCCTGGCCTTATTATAGATAGCTGGTTTCCTGACATCTCCAACTCATCCAAACGGACGAGAGGAATGAGGTTGGGGATCTCCTTTAAGTTGCACATGCCCAGGTTCAGGTACCGCAGGTTGCTGAGGCCTTCAAAGGCACCTTCTGAGATATACGAGAGCCTTTTCAGCTCACCCAAGTCCAGCCTTCGCAGCGATGGTACACGGTTGAAGGCATAAGAGGGTATACTCTCGATTGGGTTATTCCTCAACCAAAGCTCTTTAAGTTTGGACAGGTACTCGAAAGCCCCATTGGGGATTGTGGTTAGACGATTATCGAAGAGCTCCAGAGTGTTGAGGTTAGCCAGCCCATTGAAAGCTCCAATTTCAATGTTGCGGATGTGGTTCTTGCTGAGCTGCAGGATCTCCAGGTGCCTTAGATGCTTGAAGCTGTCGACTTTGATCACCTGGATGAGGTTCTCCTGAAGGTTCAGGTACCTTGTGTTGGTGGAAATACCATCGGGTACATCTCGAAGGCCGCGTCGAGTACAGATGACCTTGCTGAACTGGTTGCTACAAGAGCAGACGGAGGGGCAGGTCTGCGCTCGCACCAGGCCAGCCACCACCAGAAGCTGCAGGGCCAGTGACAGCACAAACAGTGGGTCGGACAGGGCCCGGTTCCACCTAGGACCTCTCATCGTCTGCTGCATCAGGGAGGAGGTCATCTTGTTTATCATTCATAATTCGCTGACAGGTTCTCCACTCTATGGGAAGGGTTTTATTAGGCTGAACTGCAAAAAAAGAAAAAAAGAACCATATAAGATTTGGAATGCCACTATAGATGACACTAACACAAATCGATGTTAAATATAATCAATGCTATAGATAATACACACCAAAATGACATTCAGTCTTATTGAGTTTATGTTGCTTATTTGCACATGCTCTTCAGTGGCTGATTCACTAAACAAATTATGTAAATTAGGTAATGCCACAAATACTGCAATAAAAGTGGCACTGCAATCAATTTCCATGGTGAGTTTCTCCACAAAAGGGTCAAAACTGTTTAATAAATCATTGAAAAAACTAGGGGAGAAAGATAAAAAAAAATGTCGACATTATATAGGTGCACCAGCATTGAAAACAATGTCTAGCCACTAAATGCTTTCTAGCCTGGTGAAAGTGAATCACAGACAAAACATTTCTCACATACACATGCACCATAGGTGACCTTGGAAGAGTGTTTTATATCCATTTCAATTTTTTTGGAGTGCGTGTGGTGTCTGTGAGTTCATGTCTCGCACAGCACTCTCAATCTAAGTCACATAAAGCTGCACCTCAATATTGGGTCTGTTTTCTCTGTTTCCTCCTCTACTCAGTCAGGGAGATATGAACTGCCTTGTCTGTCTGTGTCACTTTATTTATTCTTGCAGAGGAGGCATAAATAAAAGCACGGCTTCCCACCTACCAATCCTTCAATCAACTCCACATATCAAGAGTGTTATTCTCTCAGAGATACTTAAAGGCACGTGTGTGACCAGACTGAGAAAGAAACCTATGTTAGATATGAGTGGACAAACACGTTTGGTTTAGCTTACATATACTTGAATTTCAAGGGTCTATATAGATACTTTGTTTTTGCAATGACCTTAGCATTCTTAGCAGCATGCTAGTTTAAAAACACAATTTCTCTGAACATATTAGCATGCAGTTAGCTTGATTTATAAACTTGTATTGAGACCTTGTTTCACTCTGTCCTAACATTTTTAGGATGAACCTCATATGAATGCCCCCAAGATGTCTAGTCTAGTGAACATAATCCTCAATCTCACTAATTATATAATGCTTCCTCAAGAATGACAAGTCATTTAGACAACCCACCGACTAATCGATTATGAAAATGTGCTGCAAATAAAAACATCTCTCCATAGACACTCTGAGCACTAGAAAAGGTTTTGGATTGCAGGATGTGAAAAAGAGCTGTTGAACATGGATGTTCTTCCCTGTGGGCATTACAACACCATGTTGAAAGCACTGCAAAACTGTTTGTACTACTTTTCACTCTCTGGCTTGCCTTTCCTCTTCCTCTCGGCAGGGTGCTGGTCTTAACCTAATAGTGACTGCCATAACAATCAATTCTTTCATCGCAAATCTACTTGAATTGCTGCCCTGAAGTCTTCTAGACTGCTGCTGAGGATCACACACGAAACATATACTGACCGTGTTATCACTAAACGTTTTAAAGAAGAACGACTCACAGTAGTTAAACGATATGCTCATACTTCATTTAATTGAATTTCATGCAGAGATAATTGTAATATATATCTTGCATGTAAATGATCAATTACAAGGAAAGATAAAGCTTTAACTTCACAAATCTTTTCGAAAAACTGAAAATCCCTGCTGGTTTCAAGCGCGGGGTCCGGTTTATCTTCCCTGATTTGATTTTACACTAATAAAATTGCATAACACAATCTAGGTTGCTCCAAGTCGAGAGAGAGAGGGGAGCAAACAAAAAAGCACTCCACAGAAATCCTGCTGCCTCTCAAACAATGAGCCTGGCAAAATTGGATTTCGTGTGGGAAGGGAATTAGATGAAAAAATGATAAACAAAAAATAAGATTATGAAATGAATACATTTTTAAACTTCTGCCCCAGTAAGAGACGATGAAGCAGGCGGTAAACGCTTCAGCAGGGAGGGAGGTAAAGAAGAGGATCAAGCGGCGGAGGCCTTGAAAGGCGTGAGGTGTAACGAGGTGAATTAATTTTTTCAAATAACATGAAAGTGAATGCCATTGCTGCTGACAACAATGCGGCTGTGTGCTTCTCAGCACAGTGCAAGCTCGAAAAGCTTCTGTGCTTTCCTTCACATGGCGGGGTGAGCAGGGTGAGGCGAGAACAATTATGGCAATCATGCAGTTCTGCACAAGAGAATCAAATGTCAAGAGCTGTATTGGATTAATATGGTGTTCACCTTCGAGGAAAGAAGATAATGGAAGAAGAAGAAGAACAGAAGAGGAGGAAGAACTATAAGAAGGAGGTGGAAAGGGAAGTGAAAAAGAGGAAGGAGAAGGTAAGCAACGGGAGGTGAAGAAGCAGAGCAAGAGAACGGAAGAAAGGAAGATGTATGGCAGGGAAACAAGGGGGAAGTTAAAAAGAGAGGAAGTAGAAAGGAAGATGGAGAGATATAGGAAGTGGTAAACAGGAAGGGGAGAAGTCTAGTGGAAGGAGTGAGAGAAGAGGGAAAAGAGAGATAGACATAAGCTAGAAACTAAGAAGGGAAAAGGAAAGAAAATGAGAAGTAAAGAGGAGGAAGAGGAAGTAGAAGGAAAGGGGAAATGAAAGGGAAAAATGAAAAGGTAGTAGTGGACAAGGTGATGTAAAGTGATGTAAAGGGAAGAAGAGGAAAAGAGGAAAGGAAGTATGAAGAAAGAGAAAGGAAACAGGACACGAAGAGGAAGTTGAAAGGAAATGGGAGAAAAGAAAAAGAAAAGAGGTAAACAGGAAAGGAAAGGTAAGGAAAATAATGTAACAAAGAGGAAGCAGACAGAAAGGTGAACTAGAAGGGAAGAGGATAAGGATGTTAAAGATTAAAGAAAAATAAGAGGAAATCAAAGGAGAGAGGAAAATGATGCAGAATAAAAGAGAAGGAAAAGGAGGAGGAAATTTAGGTAAAACAATAAAAGATAAATAAAATAATTAGAGGAAGTTACAAGGAAGAGGCTGAATAGAAGAGAAAAGACAAAAAAAGACCAAAAAAGAAAAGAGAAAGGAAGGTCAGAGGAAGTAAAAAAAGAAGAGGAAGGAAACTTGAACAAGAAGAGAAGGAAGGAGGAAGGAAAGAAGAGAAGGAGAGGCAAAGAGGGAAAAATATAAGGCTTCCACATGCACTGTATCGTCATTTGGCAACATACATGCAGATGACACCAGGCCACAGATGCCAGTAATGCTGACAGAAGAGGGTAATGTTGAGCTGTGAGTAATGCTGTCATTTAACAAACACGTCATATCAAGCCTGCTCTATTCAAAAACCAAAGGTATTGAGGAAATAAAAGATTTCCTTTAGATTTTCAAGACGCTTAGAGAGAGAGGCCCTGAGCCAGGTTTCATTTATCTGCAGGCCTGCTGGAGCACAGTTCATAGATATGTTGGATAGCATCAATAAACTATGATAGTTCAGCCGTTGGTTTACAAGACTGGGAATTGCTTCATATAAAAGAAAGCAGGATGGGAAGTTCTCCACAGGGTCATCCATCCACAGTCGGATGAACAGCTTATAGGCGGTAGAATCACCGAGTTTACCTGCAGCAATAGACCTTCAGACGTTACGATCAGGTGCAACAAGACCAGGAATAACATACAAGCCAGAGCACTCTTGCTAATATTTAGTAACTATGTCACAACATTGCTGGTTATTTGGTCTGGCAACAAAAATATTTCCAAAGAAAAACAGAGCGGAATGAATTAGATGAGTAAATGTTTCAGTGACTCATTGAATGAGAGATGGTCACTTGTTTATTCCAGAAAGAATCAAGTGTTTATAAAAATTGGATAAGTGATTGCCTCAGTGACTCACTTATATAGTCATTTACTTTCTCAGCAAAACAAAGTTTTAAGCAAAATAACTGAGAATGATTCAATAACTTACTCATAAAGATGATCCCTCGTTTCTTCCTAAATCTGTGTTTTTGAACAAATAATATGAATGTATGTTTCAGTGGCTCACTCATAAAGAGTCATGAATTAATTCATGAGTATATCAATGTTTTGAAGGAATTGGTTGAATGATTCAGTGACTTGACAAGATGGGCACTTGTTGGACGAGTGAATGGCTCAGTGACTTACTTAGAATCATTTACTTAATTCCTGAGCAAATCAATGTTTTGAACTAAATGATTGAGAATGATTAAATAAATGATTCATAAAGATGGTCTCTCGTTTTTTCCTAATTCCTTGTTTTTGAATGAATTGAATGAGTGCATGTTTCAGTGTCTCACTAATAAAGAGTAATTCCTGAGTAAATAAATGTTTTGAACAAACTGATTGAGACCGATTCAAAGATGCACTCAATAATTTCTAAACGGATCAGTGTCTTGATATAATTAGTTGAGTTTCAATACAATGACTCACTCATAACGAGTCATTTGCATCATTATTTAATGATTCATTCATTGAGTAATTCATGTCATTATGTAATTCCTGAATGAATCAGTGTTTTAAATTTATTTCATTCATAAAGACTCATTCATAAAACCTTTATTGCCACCTACAGGTGTAACAATGCAGTTTACTGGATTTGAGGACCTGAAGAAACATTCCAGTCAGTAATAGAAACAATAAGCATTGGTGCAAGGTAGATCATTTCCCTTCTTAAAAAAAAGCTCCCAAAAAGCATCCACCAAGAAAAGAGAGCTTCTCCCGAGGACTCTCAGTAATCCTGTGAGTTCTGCAGCGAAGAGGATCTCAGTTCCACTAAAAAAAAAACAGGGATGAAAAGGATGAGTCATGCCAAATCAGTAAAAAGCAACAGTGTTTCATTTATAGGGCATTGCGGAACTGCAGCTCTTTCGAGAACCGGGAGAAAAGGCTGAAAAAACGAGGGAAAATAACTGCATCCATCACTGTACGCTCGTACTCGGGAATGATACGGAACGAAGTATGTGGGCTCCGTCAGACGGTCGCAACTGGAGGTTATGGTGAGGAAATGGGTTTTGGCAACCGCAAAAACAAAAGCAGACTATCTGTTAGCACCGCGCAAGTCCAGACCCCCGCGGCGGTGGCAGGTGGAGACGCACTGGCAGGGAGAGTGCTGGAAAGGCCCCCACAGAGAAAGACGAGGCGAGCGCTGTCAGGAAAAACTCGCCTGATGAGTCTGTGAGAGAGGAAATGAAAAGAGGTGTCTGGATGTACACAATGACAACACGGAAATACATGAAGGCTGAAAGATAAGGGCGATATAAATACTGAAGCTCGGTCTAATGAGATGTGGGATACAAGGAGGTCAGCTGCATTTTTTACAGCGTGGAAATTAAGGAGAGAACAGGGTGCAATAAAATGGTGGAGATGTCATTAAGCTGGATTCTCTCTCTCTCTCTCTTCAACATCATTCCCAAGCAGAGCTTACCTAGTGCCGCAGCTGGATAAAGCTCAGCACGCAAAACTGAATTGATTCCTCTCTAAAGCGTATGAGTGTAAATTCATTCAAGTACAGGTACATGACGTCATTTAGAGCTTTTTCCACGATAAAGAAAGTAAGAAAACTATAGGTTTTTAGTTGGAGATAGATAGACGGCCAAATAGTTACCGGTAGTTACCCGATAGTTACCGGCCAAACTAATGATATTTCAAGGATGTAAGCTTTAATTTTAACATAATTCTGTAAACGATAACAGAATTTCTAAAACGATCTGTAGATGGTTTGACCCAATTGATGCATTGCACGCTTAAGATGAAGGTCCTTCACATGGATCAGCAACGTTGTTGGTCCTGGAACAAAGTTCTTACCGAGATTTTTAGGGTTAAGTTTAGGGCTAAATGTTGTTGCCAGATCAACAAAGCATGCTGACCCAAGATCATGTCGTATTTGAATAATTCATGTTATATGGTTACCATTTCATAAGTCTCACTAAATCAACACAGCACTCAATGACTCCAGCTAGAAACCCTTCTAATTCAATCAAGTTCCCATTTTCCATTCTGCAACTGAACAGGCACTTCCAAAGTAACAAGTGGCCATCTGGCATATTCACAAACCACACAGTTTATGCAAATGAGTTCTATCTTCAAATGAGCATATCTGCAAATACATCATTTCCCTAAACACGCCCCCATACGATAAGCCCCACCCCATTCTCATGCACCAGATATCGATATCCCTCCCACTCGTTTCCAATGAGCGCTGCAAAGTTTTTGCTCGACGTCTCCTTGGCGACCACTTATTCAGCTGGCACTGATTTACTTCCTGTCCTTGGTTGCCATGCCAACCCTTGCAAGGAGGTGCCTTCACTACACATGCACTATAGAGAGAAATTGTGAAGAATATCATCTCAGTCAACACCAAAGCCATAATTTTTAATTAGTTCAAAAGTGTCAAATACATCTGGACATGAAACTGCGAATCTTAGAAAAAAGATCTATGACTAGCAACTATTTCTGTGGTTTAATTGAGACAGTTGTGGATTTTCCTATCCGAACGCCACTGGAGTTTTGCATTGTTAATGTCTTCACAATAAGACACCCTGAAAGCATCTCTTGACTAGACTTGATTAAAATGTCAATAAGAGAACCAATCTTCTCTCTGCCAATCCAACAAACAGACAAAGCTCAGTGTCCTCTGGCAGTTTTATCCATTTCTATTCATATTCAAAACCCCTAGTGGATTTCTCACCCCTCATTTTAGCGAAATGTACGTTATCTAGTCGAATGAACCAATGACTTGTGATTGAAACACATTAAATAAACAGATAGAGCACAAATGCCGCATGGCTGGGGGATTTTTTTATAAGACATTACTGTCAGCGTTTTGCGAAATGTCTGAGGGATATTTTGGGGATGAATTTCTGTGCTTGTTGGAGCAATAAAGTAGAAAAGAGAGTGAAAGGGAACCGGCGTACACGCAGCGGGATTGTATGATGTAAGCTGTTCTTATGTAAAATGCTCCCTAAAAGTTCATTCATGTAAATTGGCTGGTGAAGAGTGGCACGGCGGGCTTGATTTGCACAGACGTTCGTCCATTTACAGGAATTATCGTGATTATACAAAGGGCAGGTCTGAGGGGAGGCATTGCTCTGGGACTAAATCTAAAGTAACTCCAGTGGACCCATTTATGGGACCAGTTAACTAGCCATCTGAATAATTGTGGCTTTGGCGTATGCATCTAATTATGGTCGTGTTTTTCAGAGGGACAAAAAAAGCGTGTTTAAAAAATACATTTCGGTGAGATGGGAAAATGCTTATGATATTAAGACTTGCTTTCAAATAGTGTTTAAAACAGGCTGGATTAATTAAAAAATTAAGCTTTAAATAAAATAAAAAAACTTTGAGAATGGGGTGAGGAATATATTAAATAATTGTAAACTATTATAAAAAAAAAATGGTAAAAAATAAAAACATACATTTTTTGAAAAGGAAAATGTATTGATATTTTAAAACACTTTGAAAGCTAAAGTACATTATTATTTAAACAAATTATCATGTCTTTATTTATTTATTTATCACCTAAATTCCTGTATTATTTATTTGAAAGAGTATGCAGTAGATTTCATATAAATATCAATAATGATATAAAAAACAACAAACAAAAAACATTTGAGATCACTTTAACATATATTACAGCAATGTAAATTACTCGTGGTACGTAGGATGACTAGTCCTCTTTTAATAACTTTTTATAATAATGCAATAAATAAATATAAATAAATATATATATATATATATATATATATATATATATATATATATATATATATATATATATATATATATATATATATATACGTTTTAATTTATAGATGATACATACATACATACATACATACATACACATTTTTATTTTAAGTTGATATTTTATTACAGAATAAACAGCACTGACTAACCCCATGATTGTTACTGGTCGACTGCATTATAATAGTGCAGTATTGTGCAGAAGGTCACATGCTTGCGTGATACGGTGTGAATCAATCCTGACCCTTTGACCTACATGTGAACAGCGGACATGGGAGTAGATGTGTGCAGTTAACCATGAGTGGCTGACCAACGCATCCGCAGGGCACCACATTCACCAAACAACCCAGTCTAAATTATTTCCACAGGCCACTCTGAGGATGGAGAAGGGTGTGTGGGTGGGGGTGCGAGGCCTGGCCCGAGGCAACACATTCTCCAGACAAATGAGCCGTGCAAATTCAGACTGGCCTCTTCAGACAGCGCTGTCGCACCTGGAACACGCTTTGGACCAGTGGTGCTGAAACTGCAAGCTCACACAGACTTCTCCTTCCAAACAGAGGCCTGGTTAGCACAGTTACATATGACAAAATACAGCTACTTCCCGTTTGATTCAACTGAGTAGGGTTATGCAATACAATTAAACAATAAGTCACAAAGAGATGCTTTAAACTTCACATGAAACAACCAATTACACCAATGCGTTATATTTCTAAGTGAAACAAGAGAATTAAATTAAGGGCTTGATGTTATCTATCAGAATTGATTACTTTCGGGTTTAAAATGGTGTTAATTATTTTAAAGATCTTATGAGGCTCTTGCTCGAAGCAAAACTTTGGCAACCAGGATTACTATTTTACCTAAAATGGCAGGAATATAGTTTTTATCCCAAAACAATAAAATAAATGAATATATACTACGAACATATATTATCTTATATACTAAACAATATTTTGTAATATGTTAAAGTGTAATACATGCAAAATATAGTTTTAGATATATTTTATATAAAATATATTCATTAAATACATGTGTGTGTGTGTGTGTGTGTGTGTATATATGTGTTTAAAATATGTTTGTGTACTGTTTATTTAATATAGAAATTTATATATTTATATTATATTGTATATTACATATGCATATTTTTAACATATAAACAACCTTTTTTCTTAAATGCATGCATGTGTTTTTATTCATATATTCTTAATAAATATGCACAGCACACACGTTATGTAAAAATTTACTTTGGATGCAATTAAGCGCAAATTATATATATATCTGTGTTTGTGTTTAAATGCCATATTTAATGATTATCATCTATTGATATATGAAGATTATTTTTCCTTTGTGTAACATAAAAACCTGTATACCGTGTAATACGTTTATGTAATGCACAAAAACGGTCAGTTTCGATTTCATCTTCGCTATAACAAGCATTTGCCATCGCTTCCAGCAGTCACACTGAAAACAGTAAGTCAAGACGAGTGCAGTGTACCATGGGATACCGTATCCCACACTGACGTCCCTCTCCCTCTATTTCTAAAACAATTACACATTCGGATCCACATATCCCCCATCAAAAACACAGCAAACATGACAAGAAATCAATAGCGCAGATAATCTCCTCACGCGTACATACAGACGTGACGTTATCTCCCGCATCGCTGCCACCTGCTTTGATGTATTAGTGTAATTAGGCAGAATTGTGTCTGACACACAGATGCCGCATCGATCGGGTCGCGAACGGACACCGCCGAGGAGATCTGCTCTTACGATCAATGTCTATACGGCATCATACGTGCGTTTGGACACTTCTTCGCCAGAAATCACATGATGTTGTTGTCTGTTGTTTGATTTCACCAAATTCAATCTGCAGCCTCGGGAGAAAGCTTGTCTTATTGAGGAAGTATTGATGTTTGATGAAGTTTCACCTCTGGTGAAAACATCTGCGCGTTCGCAATGTTTCTTTCACAGCTGAGTCTGTTCGGCACCAAGGACGGTGGTCGACCGCCAACACATGGCTCGGAGGAGCAGGCCACGTCTGGTGGTACATCGCAAGCACAGCTGTAGACCGTCAGAGCTCATCAAGAACAAAGCTGCTTGGATGGCACTTAAAGAGACAGTTCACCCAAAAATCGAAATTTTGTCATTAATCACTTACCCCCTTGAAAAGCTTGGCTTGTCTTCAGAACTCAATTTAAGATATTTTATATGAAAACCGGGAGGCTTGCGACTGTCCCATTGACTGCCAAGTAAATACCACTGTCATGGTCCAGAAAAGTATCAAAGACATCTTCGGAATACTCCATCTCCAACTTTTTATTCAATATTTCGTCTCCTCTGTGTCTCTCCGAGTCACTTTTAGAGAACATCCAGTGAAAGCTCTACTTCCGCTCTTCTGTGCCACTGCACCACAAGGAAGAGCTGTTTTTCAATTCAGATCAATGTGGAAACACGCATCGAAAATGTATTGCAGCTGGCAGAAGGGCGCACATAGTTTGAGAGACACAGATGAAGTGAATTGTTAAGTAAAGTCGTTACTTTTGTTTTCTTCGCATACAAAAAAGTATTCTCATCGCTTCATAAAAGTCTAATTGAACCGCTGATGGCGGATGGACTATTCTGAATATGTCTTTCATACTTTTCTGGATCTTGACAGTGTTCACTACTTAGCAGTCAATGAAGCCTCCCGGTTTTCATCCAGAATATCTTCAATAGCGTTCCAAAGATTAACCATGCTTTTACAGGTTTGGAACGACATGGGGGACATGTTAACCCTTCAATTACTCCCCCTCACGTCGTTCCAAACCATTCCAAAAGATCTTCGTTCATCTTCGAAACGCAAATGAAGATACTTTTGTTGGAATCCGAGCTCTCTGACCCTCCATAGACAGCAAAGATCCTGACCATGATTGCAGTTCAGAAGTCCGTAGTACAGTAAGGATTTTCACAGCATGCGGCTTTGACTTTATTCAACAACTTGTCTTCTCTGCGTAACCCTGGCACCATTTTGGAGAGAATCGCAACGTACGCATGTTCTTTGATCTGAAAGTAAACACAGCAAGCAGCATGTTTATGTTCAGATCAAAGCACGCGCATACTCTTCAAAATGGCGCCAGGGTGAGAGGAACTGTTGAATAAAGTCGCTATTTTAGTATTTTCTCAGCTTCGAAAAATTGCAATTGAAACAATGTTGTCATGGATTATTTTATCAATGTCCTTACCTTTTTGAGCCTTGATCGTTTAAGGATCCCTGTTGTCTTTGAAGCTTGGGAGAGCTCTCGGAATTTATCAAAAATATCATCATTTGTGTTCTGAAGACGAACTACCTTATAGGTTTCTTATGAGTAAGTAATGACAGAATTGACTTTTTTTGGTGAACTAATAGCCAGAAGCTATGGGTTCATCGTTTCAAAGACGCCTACAATTTTTAAGTTATCCCGATAACCTCAATATAATCACCTCCCCGGTGATCTGTCTTTGTTCCTTGTCGCGCTTCTAGGTTGTCAAGTGGGTGTGGAAGGATGGACATCTCTTTCAGGATCATAAAGTCAAGTGGCAATCCTGAGCCTCTTCAGTCAGTTCCCCACACAAAACATTCACGTCTGTCAACAAATCACTACAAACTGTGTTATGCAAACACATCGGCATCTAAACTCACATTTCGTCGTACGATTCAGAATAAGTGATCACATGTATTGGTTAGAGATATATGCCGAGTATGCCGTCAGCACTACATGTTCACACCGCAGGGGAAACAAAACCAGACTAAACAATGAAACGGACAATAGAAAAAAAAGAGTTTGCATTAAAAAGTAAATAAATAATAATGATTAAACAAACGAATGAATGAGGAGAAAGGAACAAAAAATAGTACTAAAGCTATACGGTTTCCCTTTTTTCAACAATATGTTATTTATACATGATTAAATAAATTTAACATTGTCGCAAATTATTGGCAAATGCATATTTTTATTTACAATAAAAAAAGTAGAAATTATTTGAAGTAATTGTCTATTACTGCATTAATGTATACCATCGGCTCTGTGCATCATTACTATAAGCTTATTAAAATCCCTACAAAAACATTGTTGACATTTGTGTAGTGCATGTAATACATGCTTTTTAATAATTTGTAATTATAAGTGTTCAATACCTAGAACATATTTTAAAAGTAATTAAAACTAATTCATTAAAAAACTACAAACTAATATTTTGTAATGAATGTTTTTAGTTTTATTAGTTAAACATTTTCTATTAGTATTAAATGAAATTTGAAATATTTAAAATAAGCACATATTATTATTATTCGATAATAAAATAAAATATGCAGCAAATCAATATTTTGTCATGTATGATGTAATACACCAAAATATGCACATTATTATTATTATTATTATTATTATTATTATTATTATTATTATTTGATGATACAATAACACACTGCAAACCAATATTTTGTCATGTGTGCTAAATACACACACACACACACACACAAACACACTAAAGAGATCAATATATATATTTTTATTAGTCTATTTTCTATTATTGAATATATTAAATATATTCTATGAAATATAAGATAATAAAACACACATTAACTAAATAATAATAATAATAATAATAATAATATAATAATAATTATTATTATTATTATTATTATTATTATTATTATTATTATTATTATTATTATTGTCTCAGATAAAAACAATAAATAATAATACAAACAATAATAAATACAAAAAATATAGAATTTGCAATATATGTGCTCATCATACTTGTAATATTCAGAGTTTTTTTGCCTTTAAATGATAACATAAAATAATATAACGAGAAAATGCCTTAAAGTCAAAAGATCAAAACCTTTCTCTTTACATAAATTTATATAAAAAATGTACCAGTTACAACAGAGAGCGAGGCTTCTCGCTTTTTCGAGAGCGGAAATAAAGGCAAAAAAAAAAAGCAAAGAAGTGTCTGAATAATAGTGCCTTTGTACAACATGCAGCAACAATAACAGTAAAAAGAATAAAAAATTAAGGAAGGGATTAAAGATTGTAAGTCTGATCTTAAAGTATATCTTTTCCACTGCATCAAAAGCAGGAACTCTGTAAATGTAGCACTAAAAGCCAGCGGTAGCAGGAGATGCAGATAGCAGGCAAAATCCCTGCAGGGCTTCAGAGACAAGACATTCTCATGTTACACTACATTTGTTGAATTAATAACAGATAATTTAGCTGCAGGTGCAGGCACACACTGTGCTCCCTGAGTTAAACCCAGCATCCAGGGCTGCTTTCTTCTCTGATCTCAAATCAGTCTCCTCTCAGCAGATCTGCCTTTGAGTGGATGGGGTTTGCAGAACAAACTCCTGGATCAGAATAATAAAACGGCTTCTACACAGACCGCCACCGCTAAAAAACTGCACATCTGTGTGTCCTCAACAGGCATCTGTATTTCGGGTCCCTAGGCGAGTAGGTCTTATTTACTGACAGCTTTGTACTTTGCCCTACATAGTGTCCTGACGACAACAAACTATGATATGATAGTGACCCAAAAATGAATATTCTGTTATCGTTTGCTCTTCACGCCTTTAAAACCCAATACGACTTTTTCTGATGAACGCTGAAGGAGATATTTAGCAGAATACGCCGCTCAATTTTCCAACCAGTGAAAGGGACTGGCTAGAATTTCAAACAAACAAAAATAAAGAAATATTTCAAATTAAACAATTTCATTTTTTTTTTCACATTCACATTTAATTTAGTCTAGCTTGCCATTTCTTTGTAATTATTTGTGAAATGTATTAGCATTTTATAATTGAAACAGTTTTTGCAATTTGTTTCCGAGCATAACCGAAAAAATAATATGAATACAAATATACACTCTTAAAAACATTTTTTTTACATTTATTTTCATGTATTTAATTTATGAAGTTGTAACTAAAAAGAACGTTTTACAGGCAAACTGTACATTTAATTCAATATTTTACCTTTCTTTTTTTATTATTATTATTTGTGCAATTCAATATTTTTTGTACACCATATTTTCAAGTGTTCAACTTTCAAAAAGACCAAAAAGATTAACAAATAAATTATTGTTATTATTTATTATAATTTTGACATTATATATACTTATAATAATTATATAATTTTTGCTTGCTTGTTTACTATTATTTTATTATTATTTGTGAAATTCAACATCAACTACTGAGAGAAAATTTACACACACACACACACACACACACACACACACACACACACACACACACACACACACACAAACCCGAAGGAGATATTTTGCAGAATGTTCTGGTTAAATAAATGAATTTACAAAGAAATAAATAAATAACTAAAGCAGATTATCAGACTATTTTTTACCAAAATTCAAAAGCAATTATTGATATTTAAAAAAAATGTTTAATTGTTTAAAAAATAAATATTTACATAAAAATAAATAAATCTTAGTGTATTAGTATTGCAAAACAACGACTCAAAAAATGTAATTATCTGCAAATAATAAATAAAACAGTATTTGAATGAAACATTGCCATACTGTTCTTTTAAGAAAGTAAAAAGTGTCAATTTCCTACTGTATTTTAAACCACTTCACAACTTCTCGGGCACAAATTGCATTGTTCAGTTCAATCTGTAAAGTATGTCCGACCGAAGCTTGTGCCACGCTCACACACTCACACGCTCATTCCCTCAATAACATTTCTCCTGATCAAATGTCGATCTGCATGAGTCAGGACGGCCTTTCTGAAGGAGGCAGCCTCGCGTTTGATTCTTCAGATGTTGTGGGTCTAATCGCTGTGGTGTTTAATTTAACAAAGCGACAGAAAAGGCTGAGACAAGGCGAGGGAGCAGTTGCCTTCCAATGTCACCATCTGTTATTTATACAGTTACCGCCTCCTACGGGAGACAGCAAAAGGCCACATATTGCAGAAAAAAACATAAATCTATCACTTCAACTCATTATCTTTTTAATCAGCTGACCCAGGCTCCCTTCTCAGGGGAACGACACAGCCGGGGTACGTTTAGGACAGACCCATAACTCACCAACCGCTCCCCCGTCCAAAGAAAAAAAACCTCACAGACCGTTACAGTGAATATGATATGAGGTGCTCTGGAGGAAAGATACAGGAAAACAATCTGCAATCTGGACTGATTATGCGGGTACTGTGCCTTACGTCCATCTATGCCCACAAAAGTTATAGATTTATACCATACTACCCTTTTTTTTTTTACAGACTCTAAACTTCATTTTTTTTTATTTGAGCCTCTATAAAATGGTTGAGATCTCTGTTTATAGTTAAAGTGGATTTTTCCTAATTCTGCATCGACCCAAAAATCCCCCCTAATAAACATCATTAGGGTTTGAAAGTCGAACGTTTAATCATTATGTGGTATTTTCTGGGAAATAAGACTTCAAAATTTGCAAAAAAACAAATCTTATACAGTAGATTTATAATTGATTTTCAAAATATAGCAAAAACAGTAATACAGTAACACTGAAATATATATATATATATATATATATATATATATATATATATATATATATATATATATATATAATTTTCAGCAGTCATTAATTAAAAAAAAATTGTTTTGGCTTTTTACTAGAAGTCCTTAATATTTTTGTGGATACCATAATACTTCCCCACAGAATTCTTTCATGACTAGTAGGACCAACGTCGCAGATTTATTCAAAATAAAAATATTTGATAATATTATAAATGACTTTACTGTCACTTTTGATCAATTTAATGCATCCATAAAACTGATAATTTATTTACAAAGAATTCTTCCTGACCCCAAACCGCTAAATGGCAGTATAAATCGTCATCAGATTATTTTTTAAGAAATATAAAACGTGTTTTTGAATATAAATAAGCTAGCCTTAAGTTTATCCATCAGCTAATTTACTTCAAAACAAAAGAATTTGCATTCAGAAGCTTTAACCAGCTTCCCATTAAACTTTCTGTCCAATCAAATGCGCTCTAGAACCCGAAGGGCCCGCCCCCTACACTATAAATAGATGCTGAAGCTGAAATCAGTCGCTTTCTGTACAGTCAGTGGCACAGATTCAGACCAGACAGAGTAAATATACTTCGGGGAGAAAGTCACAATTTTCATTTCAAAGCACAAATGCAAATTTTCATGTGCACAGTTACCATCAAAAGAGATTTTAACTGTTCAGTTGAGCGTATATTGTACTAGTTTTTTTTTTTTTTTTCACGTGTTGTTGATTTGCTCTGTTCTGCAAGCCCCGCAAACTATTGCATCGGAAAATCTGCATAAATATTTCACAAAAACAATTCCACATGATACGAGCAATTTCACCGCTGATTACAGTCTGAAATTACACCGCGGAAAACGGCAGAGCTTCACCAACTACAGTCGTAGCTAGTCTATTTCTGATGATTTCGGCACATAATTGTCCAAATGAAAATCAGAGCACAAAAAATTCAAAATATGCCGGAGCAAATATCCGAGATGGTTATACTGCACTTCAGAACATAAAGGTGCTTCACGATGCCATAGAAGAGCATTGGCATCTAAAGGGTTCCATAAAGAAACTTTTCTGTGTCTCGTGAGATATTTCTGTTTCACAAACGGTTCTTTGTGGGCAAAAGAAGGTTCTAAGAGGGTAAGAAAGAGATGGTTCTTTAAAGACCCTTTGAATGAAAACCAAAAATGGTTCTTCTGCTGTGAAGAACCAGCAGAACCAGCAAAGAGTGTACAATATATAACGACCAACTTGAGAATTAAGGCTGAGGTTTGTCTTGGAAATTAATAAACGCCAGACACATGCACATGATTGTAATTCGGTCCTGTTTGATCTCATCTATCTTCCTCTCCAACGAGACGGCTCCTACATCAGCTTGCGTATGTCAGAAGAGATCCCATCTTCAGACGGGGCTCGGTGCCTGATCTCCAATCAGCCGAAGTGTGTTCCTCACAACCTGTTCCTGTACACTCACCTGCCAAGTCTTCCACAGTGCCAGCAGTTTCTGGACATCTTCACGCTCGGTTTTCGCTAGCTGGCTTCACCCTGAGCACACAAAAGAGAAGAAAACAGCCACGTTACAATTACAAAGCACTTGGATCCTTTCGCTTTCTCCGGCTCCAAATGCTCAAAAAGGGAAGCGCCGAAAAGACCGAGCTTTTGTTTGCAAACCTATTAAACTAGCCAACCTGTTTTCTGCTGACTAACTTCAAGCGTTTCCAAATAATAGATGTGCTTAATATAAACGTCAATGTAAGAAATCCCCTCTTGGACTCGTTCATAATGACCGGTTAGAAGATGTTCACAGTTTCCTGAGCAGAGGAGATGACTCAGACGCCACCGCTGCTAAACAAGCAGAAGCATTTCTGTTTGATCCTTATGTTTCTCGCGTCTAAGTGGTTTTGGTAAGTGGATAGTGTTTTTTTTTTCCTTTTTCTGTGTAGTTTGCAAATATGTATTTTGGGAAAGAGAATATGCTGACCTGATGGTTAACTCTCATTTTAAAAAAGAGAGTATTGCTATATATATATATATATATATATATATATATATATATATATATATTTTTTTACCTTTGGATTTTTGTACCCCTTTTTGGATCTCCTTAATTTGGAGCTGACAAGAATTTTAATAAATATAAAAATTCTTCATAAATATTCTTCGTAAACATCAATGCAAAAAACCCCAAAAACTAAATAAAAATACATACAGGAAAATACATGTTTGATTGATTGATTTATTGATTGATGAAATAAAAATATTGATATTGGTGCAGAACTGCAGACATATGTTAACCATGACAAGAAATTTTACAAACTAAGTTGCTTGCTTTTTTACACATTTTTGTTTTTTAGTAACTATCTTCATAAATGTGATTATAAGCATAAAACAGTGCTTATATGACTCAAGCTTTTATTACTGCACGCTAATAAATAGGCTTTATTTTTGTTCAAATAATGACCAAATTTTATTTTCAGGCTAAGCGTGGCTTCTATTCAAGCTGTTACTCTCCATCGCTTTAAAATGGGCAGGAATCATAATTTTCATCAAAAGCAGCCACTCAAAATGAATGGCTGCAGTTTTGAACCCAGCAGCGGCGCATGTTCAAACTAACTCAAACTGGCTGCGCATCGACATGATCGATGTAATTATTATATTTAAAATTCTTAGATCAATGTAAACTCCGGGCAGTCGAGAACGAACGCAAACCTGACCCCACACACATTGGCAGATCCCTCTCTCTGTGACTGTAATTATGCAAACAAATATGAAGGAATCTAAACGTGATGCACAATGCTCTTCTGCATACTCTTCTCCAAATATATGTGGGCTTTTTTGTGTCTAAATTGCAGCACAATATGTTCTCATCTGCGCTAATGCTCCGCTCCTCCTGTCCCAGAAAATGAGGAGGCGTGTCACGAGCTACGCTAGATGCTTTTCAGGAAGTCTTATATAATACAGAGAGAGACTAATAATATGGAGATTTTGATACACAAATGCGCACATGCGGATTACGAGGCATGACTGGATCTCCCACGAGCGGTCTTCAGAGAGATATTAATCAATCCAACACACAATTCATTGACCATCTAATGCATATTAAAGACGAAACCGGCAGGGACTTTCTCAAACCGACAAGCTTTGATCTGATTGGATGGTATGATATTACATCTACGATCCAGGGTGCATTGGATTTTAGAAGTCTGTCTGGAAATAAAGTTCTTTTTACAAGGTACCAGCAACTAAAATGAGAAATGAGATCATATTTCAGTCTCTAAATGTATCTCTTTCTGCCTAAACAGGCGAGAGCTGGAAAACAGATCTTATTTTAGTCAGTTAGAGACTTCGATTTCACAGCTTTTTCCAATAACTGTCCAGATCCTCTCAGCAAATTGATGTGATACCATAAGCATGCGTATAAACAAAGCAGCCTGAGACTGTTTTTAAGAGCAACTCATGTTGGTTACGTGTGTTTGAGCAACTTTATATAGACTTTATATGTTCTCGTAGCTTCGATGCTTAAAGAGTGATTCGGTATACGTTCTACTGCTAATGCTTAGACTCCTCATCTCCCTTGACAGTGTTCTAGATCGACTTTTTGCTTTCCCATCTCATGTGAAGCAGCCACATTTCTTCCAGGCAGGAGGAAAATATATGCTAGCTATAATTAGTATAGCTGACATACATATTCAATGTGCATACATTAGACAAGGATGTTGCGGACCAAATTCAATCACCTAAATAGCCATATGATCATATAAAAGGTAATGTGCACACACACACACACACACACAGATATGCAAAACAACAAAAGAATGTTAAAAGTGAACATATTTAAGGGAGTAGAGGGACCTTTTTTTCATATGTACGAAATGCTAATAAAGTATATATCATAGATGTTTGTGTGTGTATGCAAATACAGTATATATTTTGCAAATATTTAAATATGTTGATTTATATATTTATATTTTAAAATTGTATAAATATAATAATTATATAAACATGGCACATTTTTTAAAATATATACATGCATGTGTATTTATATTTATACACAGTACTCACACACACACACACATACACACACACACATATATATATATATATATATATATATATATATATATATATATATGATATTTTTATTGTATTATTGTTATTATATTATTTTAATATAACAGTTTTTTTTTTACTAATACTATTTTAGTTTACAATTTTATTTTTAGAAATATACATACAATCTATTAATTAATATCTTTTTTTTATAGGTTTCATTATAAATTACGGGAAATATTCATAAACTGTATGACCTTCACGAGTGGATCTCAGGAGAAAAAAAATTAAATATGCATATATGCATCTTTTGAACTGGGATGGTGCTTTCGCGTTCTTAAAGCTACAG
Source organism: Puntigrus tetrazona (assembly GCF_018831695.1). Lineage (NCBI taxonomy): Eukaryota > Metazoa > Chordata > Actinopteri > Cypriniformes > Cyprinidae > Puntigrus > Puntigrus tetrazona. The sequence goes on from NC_056723.1 coordinate 5,227,370, forward strand.
GATCCTATTTATCAAGCGCGCGGAACTTTACCTGAAAAGATCCGACGAAACGGCCCCTTTAACACCAGCTCTGAATACAAGACACGGATCTGACCCATGTCAGTGGAATCAAACGAAACACGCATCGAAGTTCTGAAGCGCAGAGCGTCGGTCCGTATCCCACAATCCACCTTCCCTGCCCACACATCCTTCGCCTGCAACCAGCAGCATCAACCCTGACCCGACAATCTATAAATATGTTTCCCATCATGTTCCCGAGGCTGGTTTTGACGCACTCCACTTTGGAGCGCTTTTATCCTTAAACTGCTGCTGTGAGTAGATCAAAACACCGACAGAGATTGTGCAAATGCAGCAGCGTATCTCTCTTGCACTATGGTCAGCTTGTTTGATCAACTCTGTTGTCTTGTTTTCCTTCCCTTTCTTTGTCTCTTCGCTGTTCAGGCCCGTTCGCGAGTCCCTGAAATGTAACTCGGCTTTGATTCGAACACCCATAGGGTCAGAATGCATCGCCCTCAGTGGAAAAAAAAAGGCATAAATGTAGATGGCCTTTAAATCAATGGCTCGCGGTCACACTGGAGACGAATGCAGGGAGAACACGGGAGAGCTGAAACCAGCAAGGTTGTCTGGTCCATTTGTCTTCTTCGAATGGTAAATCTATCTGTGTCTGAACGGGGTCCCACAACGAGGAAAAATAACGATGACCCTACGGGAGACATAATGAGGCATCATGTAAAGGTAGAGAAGAGAGAGCGTGAGATTGAGAGAGAAGTAAGGCCGACCATAAATCACATCTCAGCTCACAGGCTACCTTGACTTCAATCGAAATATGCTCTTTCATGCATATTTTTTTTTACAATACGTTTAACATTTACTTTGTTAATCTGATGCATTTGGGTGTGAAGCTGGATATTCAAGCAGGAATATTAAATGGCTTATTTTATACTGTACTTGGAATTATTAAAAGTGACAGTCAAATCGTTGATACTGTAACAAAAATTGTACTTATGATTTCAAATTTTGTTAATAAATAGTTCTTTTGAACTGTTTCCAGTAATTATAACAATAAGACATTTTTCTAGTTTTCTTGTAAAAACACAGCTTTGATAGCATAAATAAATTAAACTAAAATAAAAATAAATAAAATAAAATAATAAAAACAATAATTATAATATATATATGTGTGTGTGTGTGTGTGTGTTTACTGTGTTCATCTATATTAAACCTTGGAACAACATGTGCACATTTAAACTTAATTAATAAACATTAATTAACTGGACGTTTCATGAAAAAACAAAATTGGGGCGGGACTATTTAATCCACCTCGATTGATTGGATCATAAAAAGGGGCGTTACTTTCCAGACTGGAGACAGATGATTGAAAAAAAAAAAAAAAAAAAAAAAACTTAAGTCATGTAATTATTACAGCTATAAGTCTAATAAAACCAGCAATGTGTATTAATTAATTTTTAATTAAAAAAAAAACAAAAACACATGACTTACCAGGAGAAAAAAAAATTGGGGTAGTTTTCCGCTATCGTGAGCTAAAGTTCATAATTTATTTATGGGCTTTTTTTTCATTTATTTTTGTTTTTTGTACACTGAGCTGTTAATGTACTGATACAGCATGCTGATCATTAAAGAATATTACAAAGGAATCACAGGACAGCATCCCAGACGTTTTCAATTTGGTTCAATCGCATTCACACTGTGAGGATTTGAGATTCTAATTAATCTATATTCAGATTTATTATATTAAGGGTGCAGTAATTGTAATTAATAGAATATCACACATGCTGTCCTAGCTGGTAACTAGAAGTGCTCTGGATTGCTAATTACATGCCTTTTTGTGGATCTGCAAGTGTGTGTGTGTGTGTGTGTGTGTGTGGAACAACATCAGTGAAAGCTGTTGCAATATGAAGAGCAATTATTTTCAGGTTAAAAATACATACATGATGATACATACACACATCCAAAGATGTTAAAGTTTTTCCTGCAACTGTACGTAATATGACTCGTGTTGGAAATGACAAACATGACAGAATTTATCATATATGTGTTCTTAATTGTGCACTAAATAGTTCAAAAGCGATTTAAAAAAAACCCTAATAATTTCAAATAAATTTTAAATAAAAATTATTATGGTTTCCACAAAAATATTGAGTACACCAATATAATCTATTTATTTATTAGTTAATATGGTAAAAAAATCTTTCTCTTAATGGCGCTGAAAGTTGAGCTTTGTGATATAAAATAAAATGCATTTTAAAATATATATCAAAAATTGAAAACAGTCATTTTGAATTGTTATTATTTTGTAGTAATATTTAATGTTAATGGCTTTCCAAATTATTATTTTTTTAATTAAAATAAATGCATGGATTTTATATATATATATATATATATATATATATATATATATATATATATATATATATATATATATATTTGTTTGTTTGTTTGTGTATGCATAAATGTTTTTTTTGATACTGACACAGTCATTTAGCATTAAAACATTAAAAAAAGCTTCCTTATAAGAGAAACCGATTCCAAATTAGCATAAAAAGTGTCTTTTGTCCCAATGACATATCATCATGTTAATGGCCTTGACAGATGGTGTGTGAATACCCTGATCAATACCATTCCAGACCTCTTAACCTTCAGTAGTGCAAAGCAAGACCTGGAGAAAATGAGGCTATTGATCAGGGCAATAGAGTTGAAAGATGCGTACGGCATGCTAGCAACAGGCTAACTGCTGCCTGTGCACTTCCACTAACATACTGACTTGACCAATGTTTTTAGAAGTCATGAAACTACAAGTGTGTGCTTTATATCCAAAACCGACTACGCAGAACATCTTGCTCGAAATGAAGGGAATAGTTCACCTAAAAATGTACATTACTCACCCTCAGGCTATCCAAGATGCAGATGAGTTAGTTTCTTCATCAAAAAAATTGCCTTTATATTATTGCTCCTCTGCAGTGAATGGGTGCCGTCGGAAGCAGAGTCCAAACAGCTGATAAAAACATTTTGCGAGACATCCACAAGACTTCAGTCTAATCAATTAAAGCAGAAGGCTGCAAATCTGTAAGAAACAACTCCATAATTACAATAATTCAGACAAAAATAGTCCTCTATAAATAATGCTGTTTACAATAATACGTGAGAAAGATGAATGTCTGCATAACAAAATGTACAGCTGAATTATGCCCCAAAATGTACGCTAAACAGTTGAACCGATGGACTCATGTGAATCACCCTCTTTCCGACGGCACCCATTCACTCCAGAGGACCCATCGGCGCAGAGCTAAATTTCTCCGAATCTGTTCTGAGGAAGAAACAAACGCGGCTGGCCTGAGGGTGAACAAAAGGTCGTCAGATTTTCCCTTCGGTTTCTTTAAAGCGTGACTGTATTTCTGTTTACTCTACCTCTAAGACCTGTCCTTGATCTACTAGCGAAACACCTCCGAATCCAGACTTCCCGCTGCGGCGGGAGCTGATCAGTGCCGTAGTCCGAGAGATTAGCGGCTCCTAGAGCATGTAAGCTTCTGTAACCGCACAATTGACACAGAACAACAAACACTGAAGCGACGCTCAATCAAGGTATTGCACAAAGTCAGAAAGTTGGCATCCCGGAATAAGACTGAAGCCGCAACTCGCTTTTCTTAAGAGGATTTGGGATATCAGCTAAAAGCAGAACGCTCATACAGGTATCTGTAGAGTTGATGGCTGAGTTAAGTCGGGGCGTGCTGATGTTGTGCCAAAAAGCAAAATCTACGCGCTACAATGTAACACGAGTAATGCCGTTTTGGCTGAATCAAATGTGTTAAGTGTCAGATAAACGTTTGCGCTTGCAAATCTTATAGAAGTGCAACGCTAGCTTGATGGTAGATCATTGCGAGCGTTTTAGTGGGTGTTGCTCTTGCATTCTGATTTGAAACCGATTTCGATGCTTTCATTATTGGAAACTGAGAGGAGAAAGAATGAAACAGACAAAGTAAAGGTATGGTTCAGCCAAAAATTTAAATTCTGTCATCGTTGACTCGTTCTTGTGACGTTTTAAACCCGTGTGAATTATTATCTGCTGAAAAAGGCAAAGAATATAACAAAAGTAGCAAGAGACTTGTGCACAGTTTTGTTAGTGTTAACTATAATGATATTAACCGTATTAATAGTAAACATTTTGAAAATGAAAAAAGCTGAAAGTGAAATATAAATATTATATGATATTATATATACTTAAAAATGTGATCGCTTATTAATGATAAAAAAATGATAAAAATTGTAATAAACAATATTTATTATGTCTATATAAACACACACAACATATGTTTAAAAAAATATTTTATATTCACATTCTTATATTTTATATTTAATATATAAACAACATATTTTCCACACACATATATATATATATATATATATATATATATATATATATATATATATATATATATATATATATATATATATATATATATATATGTGTGTGTGTGTGTGAATGTGTGTGTGTGTGTATATATGGATGTGTGTGTGTGTGTGTGTGTGTGTATATATATATGTGTGTATATATATATACACACATATATTATTTAAACTGTTATTTTGGATGCATTAAAAACACACACATGCAGAAAAAATATTTAATGCTTTTTCAAATGATTACAAATATTATAATGATAAATCAAAACAGCTCATGTGCTAAATTTCAGTTCCTTTTATATAGTGAAAAACACAAATATTAAAGCTGATTAAATCAAATCTCATTGAAATTGAAATGTATGCAAATAAGCTGTGTCAAAACGTGACACATCAGATTTGATGCCAATGATGCTAAATCTAATTGAAAAATTAATTGATTGCGCCCCAACCGATTACAATGCACCAAATTACGAATATGTACATATGCATATTATTATTTGCGTATTCAAACAGTCCACAACTGTAGAAAAAGGAGAAGATTTTCAGCCGTTACCTACCTAGATTTCAGTACGGCCTTGTACGGTTTATTGTTACGATGGAGCCTTTTTGTTCATTTTTTAAGCTTGACAGTTCCTAGTCACCGTTCACTTTAACTGTACGCAATTCAGCAGCGTGAGGCGAGGAAGAAAGGAACATCACACGGGCTTGGAATGACGCGAGGGTAAATACCCGATGACAGAACATTCATTTCTGGGTGAACTATCACTTTAAGCAAATTTAGGAATCGGCAAGAGACAACGACAGTCACTCGAAGAAGAGTCAGGTGAGCTGGGGATGTGCGACGCGCCAGTCGGAGCGGCATTTAGCATCAGCGAAGCTGGAACAATTGCTCATATGCCTTAAACGAACTTGTCAGCTCCTTTTACAGCATGATGGATACCAGCAACTCGCACCATCCGGCTTATTTGTGACACAGATGAAGATAATCATCATCTCTTGTGGTAATGCTGATGAAAATGACAATAATTATGATGAGAGAGGGTGCTCCTACCATTTGCAGAAAAAAAAAAAAAAAAAAAGGTAAATACTCCCCAAAATTTTGATGACACATCAGAGAGCGCTATAAATCACTCACTTCCCTTCTTTATTCTGTTTCCTCTAGAACGACGGAGGGAAAAAGTGCCAGACGATGAGGGGGTGAACACGGCACGCTTCAGTGGCCATGACTGCACTCCCTGGGAAGAAAAGCAGTCTGTCAGGACCATTATTCAGGATAAAATGCCCTCTTTTCCTCTGATCCAGGACCAGCTGAACCTACTCTTAAAGGAATAGCCCCGGTGATATTGAGTGCTATTGTTAACAAAAAAACGAATACATGAAAACAGCTGAAATGCTAACACATCCCGGAAGTGAATAACCTAAACTGAAACGTATTTTCATGATGTGAAAATAAAAATGTCCACGGATTCATTTTGGTTTTCGGTACAGTGCCTGCGTTAAACATAACTATGTGAAACACGAAGACTGTAAAAAATGCATAAAAGTAAACAAAATAATCTGAAAATAGAAAATTACATTAATAAATAAATAGAAAAACTGAATACTGGATTAAAAAATGGAATATAAACTAAATAGCAATCTATTGGAATGGAGACAAACAAACAAAAACAAATGTAAAACTAAATAAATGAATACAGAATTAAACAAACAAATAAATAAATAAATATAATTGATTGAAAAACAGAATATTAGATTAAAAATGGAATATAAAATAAATAGTAATCTAATGAATGGAAAACTAAACAAATTTAATAGAAACTAAAGCACAAAACTAAAAAAAAGAAAAACTAAATAGGAATCTAATGGAATATAAAATAAATGTAAACCGGTAAAATAATAATAAATAAAGTAGAAAAACAAATAAACTAATAAATACATTTTAAAAAATAATAAATGGAATGTAAGTAAATTTCAATTTACTCGCATTCCAAATATTTCTAATAAATAAATACATTTTAAAAATGTCCATAAAAAAAAAAAAAAAAAAAAGGTCCATCTATCCATGTAATTGATTCGCAGCTAAAATACAAAATGAAATAAACTGAATAAAGCAAATCGTACAAATAGTGAATAATTGACATTGAATGAAGACTAAAGTAACTTTTAGATATTGGAGCTGGACGTATGATTTATACCCGTTGACTTTAACAAGGACTATAGGCAAAGTGTCACTTCCGTCGTGCCTCAGCAGTCATGGCCACTTTCCTACGGAAGATTTCAGAGTCAGTCAAGCTAAGCTTCCAGCATTCTCCCGCAGCGAGAGCTTCCGCATCGTCCAATCACAAAGCCATTAGAGCAGTAAAGCTTCATGACAACACTGATACCATGACAACGCAGACACCATCCCCTCCGCCTGTAAACATAGTCCAAGTCCACTATCATCCGCGCATGAGTTCACAAACAAGCCTTGGGCCACACTTTGGGCGATAAAGGAGCAGAAGCAATTCTGAGATGCTTCCTGATGGAGACAAAACGAGAGGGTCAGTCTATTCAAGTTACATTTGCTGGGTCCTTCTGCATTTGCCGGGGAGTTAATCTGATATATGGCCATAGGCTGAATCTATTTGCGTAAGAGCCTCTGCCCTCGGCTCATAGATCAGTCAAGCAGCCCTTGCTTGCTCTGTACCTTCTGTAATGGATGACTGCAGAAAGAAGCGATGCAGGTGCACCTTAAGAAACCCTAAACTGGGGAACAAGAAACGGCAGGCAAGTTTGGCCGTCAGGCAGGTTATAAATATTTGCGCAGGTCATTCTTCTTCCAGTATCAAAGAGCACCTCCAGCCGGGTTGAGGAGAAATGAGATACGTGTAAAAGTAAAATATGAAATGTGAGAAAGCGTATAGGTAGAGCTCACGCAAAAAAATACAACCGTTAGCATTTATCCTTATGTAGATCTAAATCAGATTAAAATAAGGTAAACAATGATAATAAAATAAACATTTAGTCCATATTACCTAATCATTTGAATTCATTTAAGTCTGCTTTATTGCAATTACTGATTGCAAAAAAAATAAAATGCCACTGAAATTTAGTCCATGTTGCATAATCATTTGAATTCATTTAAGTTTGTTTTTTAGCATTAACTGATTGCAAAAAATAATAAAATGAAATAAAATCTTTTTTTTCCATGTAAAGTAAATTATTTAGCGATCCACAAAATGACAAATGAGCATCATAAAACAAATTTAAGGAAAACTTAAAAAAAAAAAAGAAAAAAAATGTAATTATATATATATATATATATAATTTAAAATGATTTTAATTAAATAAAAATAGATGCCATTCTAGGTATAATTATCAAAAACTGTGACTTAAAATAAAAATAAAAAAATTAATTAATTATGCATTTGACCAACAATCAAAAGATCCAAATTCTATACAATAGCTTAATAAACAAGAAGGTGGAGTAACTTTGGGCAGGTAAGATATTCAATTTATTTTTAAAAGAAAAAAACCCCCAAAAAAACAGTAATATTGTGAAATATTATTAGAATTGCTATTATATAATCTAAAACCTTTTTATTATAACATTTTCAAATGTATTTTACTCCTGCGATGGCAAAGCTGAATTTTCAGCATCGGTGTCACATGATCATTCAAGTACTGACCCCAAACATTCGAGCCCTTTACCGCTCAGTTAAAAAATGCACTGGAATACATTCCCGATCCTGTCCCGAGAAAGAAAGACGTGTCGTGTGAGTGACAGCAGACGCCCGGTGAAAGAGAGCGGGTCTTTTTTTTTGCGTTGGCTTTCAGTCCTGTCTGAAGAGGTTATTTATTTTTCATCTAGAAATGGAAAGCGAAGAGTGATGTGGAGAGAGCCTCGCTGGAATTACACTGGAGACTGTGAAGGCGCCGGAGTCTCCCGGGATTATTCGCTCCCGCTCTCGGCCGTCTTGATCTCAAGGAGGGAACTGTTGCTCGACGTCTCTCATCCTAAATAGTTGCGCTTTCTCAAAGTCTCCTCAATAGGTGTCCTCCTTCTCATTTCAAACTCAATTATAGCGGCGAGTGAAAGCCCTGGTGCTCCATAATCAATCCACAGTCCCATCAGGCCTCGGGAACGTGCGCTCCGTGGGACGGCTCATTAAGGGCCCACTAGTACACTTTGCCTTATTATGGAGAAACCTAGTTCTTGTTGCATCCCGCGTGGCTCGGTCTCACAGAGCCAAAATGCAGTACCTTCCTGGTTAGTCGCAATAGCTGCTGCTAGTCATGTTAGCAAACAACTGAAATAGTTAAGTAAAAGAGTGTTTTTTCAGCTTTGAGGTCTTCTGTGGCTCTTTAATTTTTTTGATATTGGAAGATCACGTCTTTCTCAGTGTATTTGTCTTTCAGGTGTAGATTTTTATATCAGGTATAGATGTTTCAATGTCAAAATACGACACTGATTGCAAAAACGTATTTATTAATTGTTTGTGTAATTTTAATACAATTTTATTTTCCGATATTCAAATAAAATGATATAAAATTATGTAAAAAAAAAACAAATAAATAAAAATGTACTGTACTGTAATGTACTGTAAATGACAATGAAATATTTCAAAAATATATAAATAAAAATGAGTATAAAAACATAATTTTGCCTCAGATTTAAAAAAAAATCATGTAAAAACAAGGTAGGTTTCACATGTAAACAATATTTTTGCACATACAATTTTTTGTAATTTTACAACACACAATGGAAAAAAACTGAAAATATTTAATTATTATAGTTTTATTATTATTATTATTGTTATTATTATTATTATTATTGATTAGTTGTGTTTATGGAAAATAAATATATTAAAATAAATAAATAAAATGAAAATCTTAAAAACATCCAAAAATATCAACAACATCTTATCTTCTACATAATATTACATAATAAAATAATACGAATGCACTGGCACGCAAAGGTTGAAGTTGTTTTTTAAATAAATTCATGTGTTTATTATTAATGGAGTCATTATTAATTCTATATACATTAATTTTCTATCAAGCAAAAAAATAAAAATCGAATCAACAAAAATATTAGACACAAATCTATATTCTGTTTTCTCGAGCCACAAATCAGCATATTAAAATAATTTTTGAAGGATCATTTGACGATTCACAGTAAATTATAGTGTATAGAAATGTTTCATGACCATCTCAATAAAAGTGTTAAAAGCTTACGTTCACGGGGACCAAAAAAATGGCCAGAGTTGAAGAAACTCCCCGAAAACAAACGGAAAGTCCATTGAGCGGCACCCGCGGGCTTATCTAGCTTGGCGTCTTTACTCGTCGACACTTTTAATGAGCAAAAATGTCAAATTCTTTCACAGCAAAGATCTCATCGGGGAGGTTGTGGAGAGTGGCGGAAAAAGTAATATGCTAAAAATAAGCGGCGCTGCCCTACCCAGCACTGAGGAACTTTCCCTGTAGTAATCAAGCAAGTTCTGAGCTTAGGTTTACCGAGAGAGAATAATTAAGGTGACACCGGTGCTGCTTTGGTGCATCCTCTCGCAAACTCTCACCTGATGTTGGTGTTGGGTCCTTTGCTTTCTGACGCATCAACACTCGGGTCCCCGTGCACGGAGCCGCCGGAGCCGAGGGGACTGGGATATGTAACATGGCCTCATTTTGCTCGTTCGGCAGAGGCTGCGCTCGTGCTACACCGTGCGGAGCACAGAGCGGGCGGCCTTGATTATTTCCTCAAATAGAAACACGTCCACTGGTCGCTAATCGCCTCGGCAGAGCCAGCTTTCAGCCCGTAACAATGGAGGTGGGCAAAATCTAATTTTCACACCGATGTTATTCCCTCCTTTTTCTTCCCCTCACGCTCCTTTTCAAGGAATATTCTGGGTCCAGTAGAAGTTAAGCTCAACTGACAACACTTGAGGTTATGTTGCAACCAAAAAAAATTAAAAAATGATAACCTATTCATTTTCCTACTTTTTTACGGCAGAGTAAGAGTATAGTTCCTAATCGTATCGGCCTAGAAAACTTATCCGTATACGATATAACTACAGAAGTGTTTTCATGGGGGTTTTAAAGTTTTAAACAGGAGAAAATATCTAAACTGTTTGGTCTGGTCTATTCAGATTCAACGATCTATGCTAAGCTATGCTAAAAGCGCTATCGCCTGAGCCGAAGAACGGCGGAATGGATTCAGAAATGGTAAAACAAGGCTCTTTTTAACCCTGAGGGAGTTGGAGAATGAGAAAAAAAGTGGAGTGCTTCTTTAATAGTTTACGTTATTTACAATTTTTATATGCTATGTTTTAATTTTAATTTTGGGTAAAGTTTTAGATTTTTTGTGTGTGTGTGGTTCTGACATTTTTATTTATTTATTTTATGTACGTATATATATATATATATATATATATATATATATATATATATATATATATATATATATATTTAAGATTTTATTTCAAGCAACAAACAAGCTTTTCGTTTTAAGTGATTATGATAACCTGCTTTTTTTTTGTGGCAATATTATGACACAAATGCTGTCAATTGAAATTAATTTCTTTTTTACTTTAATCATCTCTCCACCTGCCTCCACCATCCTCTGTCCAGTCGGCTGAGGAGGGGAACTGCTGAAGAAGCAGTCCATGGCAATTAGGCCTTAGAGTGCACTTTATTTTGGTCCTCCCTGCCAAATTAGGTTATATAATAAATGAGAAAGAAAGGGCGAGAGAGAGAGAAACAGAAAAACGCCCAATAGAGAACAGATGAAGTCTAAATTTAAACCCCACTCAACATGAGTCACTGCCCCCAATGCTTGAGGCTAGCCGGGGTCTCGCTGCTGTAGTCTTGAAGTTGTTTCAGTGGATACGCTCTGGCTGACACTCACCATAAGTCACACCATACACCATCTCACCCCAGACCACCTCTAAGAAAGAATGGGAATCCAGAATAGGGAATAGATTTCATGTCATCTTTTCATTTTTTTTGGGTTTTTTTTTCTGCCAAAAGATGCACTAATGGATCTCGGCTCACACAACACTTCTGAAAAGGTGCAGAAAAGCCTTCACTAATTAACCGCAGCATTAACTGAAGCCTTCAAAGGTGTGAGCTAAAGGCCACGATCGCAAAAAAAAAAGAGTGTGTTAGAAAGGCGTCACTGTATAAACAAAGCGTCAATAAGACATACGGTGTAAAATACCACGCTTAACACTTGACTTTTCTTAATGTGTTCCATATAGCCCAAGATAATCAGTTCATCTGGAAGCAGAGTGTGTTTTAGCTCGTCTGGCATCAATCAATCAATATGTTTATGAAATGTCAATGTATTTATCTATTAAAATAAATAAAAGGTTGTTTTTCAGTTTGTTGTACTCACATTTATTTATTGCCCCAACTTTTACACAGATTTTCTGAATATTCTGAATTAAAAAACACCAGTGATGATAATTTGTGCATTTCACTGGAAAAATTATTTTACCATTGACAGTAATGCGTGGCTAGATAGATAGATAATAAAATAATTATAAATAATTATAAATTAACCATTTAGGAATTTAAACTGCATTTTAATGTTACTATTGAACGTTCATTAAGTGAATGAATTATTTTTTTTTTAATTAGCATACATACTGGAAAAACAAATTAAAGCTACATTATTATCACAAAGAAATTATACATTTCCAGCTTATGCAATTAAATACCTATTTTAACATTGATAGATATGATGATGTAAATCAACCAACCGATCGACCTTAATAAATTCACAGATTAAAAAAAAAACAAAAACAAATGCGTAGGTCGGCTGAATCGCCAATAAATAAATACAAACATACAAATAAATAAAATGAAAAAACCTTCATCAACCAACAAGAAATTCATGTCTTTTGACCTATTGGATCAATAAATGTAAACGCCATATTTTAACTACACTTGCTTTAAGGAGGTCTTATGATCTGCTAGTAAGTTCTACATTAAGAACAAATGGTGCATCCAAATTAAGCACAGAGTTAGTTACAAACTAACTAGCAGCTAAACCCCTAAACGCATCAGAGATTCATTCTTAGCGTTAGAGGCTTGTTCAAATCCCAACACTATGTTTGAGCGATACAAGAAGTGAAGCTTGCCCTAGCGAACACCACTAATAAATATTGCAACGTCAAAGTCCTGGTGGTTGATTTTAATTAAACGAGAACGTTATTCAAATGATATCCATGAGTCCGATTCAGGCAGGTTATGAGCTAAACATGCAAACGCGCCAAAAAGCAGGATTCAGCTTCGCTTTCAAAGCAGACGCTCTGGCCATTGTATCACCTGTGCGGTCAGCAACTCAGCAGAACCAATCTCGAATTGGATTTTAATAGATTTTGTGTCCGTTTTCCAGCACTGCAGCATTTTCAATCTCTCTCGTATTTCCCTTCAAACCCTCCATCTCTGTCTCGAACGGTTTTGGCCTCTCTACGATGCTTTAGACATTTTATATAAGACAATAAAGTCACCCCAACACGCTTCACCCTAGAAAGCACTCGCTTTTACATAACTGTTTTAATAATGGAGCAGACACTCTTGTGCTTTGCCTCTCCAATCGCCCTGTCAGTCCTGCGTGTGACATCGAAACAATAATAAGCAGGTTTGTGGGGTTATTTTTAGAAATCGGGGGAAGTGGGAGAGGAGATAAAAACGCAAATGAGTCAGAGATGCATGCTGCCTCTCCACATGGCTGTATTCAAGAATGGCATGGCCTAAATCCCTGTTATAGTCTTATCGAAAGTTTACGTTCGAATCTCGCACAGGCTAATGAAACGGAAAGGCAGATCTAATGGAGTGTTCTGATCTTCACGCGCGAATAAACCATCTAAAACAGAATACGGCTCTTTAAATTTTGCTCTTGAAACGCAAGTAATCCTCGGCATCAGAGAAGCTAATCCGAGCACTTTTTGTCAGCTAATTAGATAGCGCTGCAATTCAGGGCAAGAAAGCCTCACGTGTTCAAAAGAATAAAATGGCTAGAAAAGTTGCTCATGCTTGGAATCTGGAGTCTCTATTCGTCTCAACAGCCTGAAGCTTCAGCAGAAACATACACTACTCAAGAGAGCTAGCGCAAATGCTAACAACAACAACAACAACAACACATTGGAAAAGCGTGTGAAGAGATTCAGTGGCTCATTATTGTTTAGAACCAGGCTGCACAAAGATATCAACATTTTCCATAAAGTGGAATCACAATGTTATAAATAATGCAGTTTTTCATGAACTGTAACAAATCGAACTAGCGCACTGATTGGTTTGCTGACATAAGGGAAACAGTGCTAACAATAACATGCAGCTAAACACTCTCAGGAAAAAAAGCTACATCACAGCTAATGTATATACATTTTCATCACGATCAGTGCCAATGTTAATTCCCGTGTGAGAAGTCATGTAGCTGATGAAATTCCCAGAGTAGCGCTAACAACAGTGTGTATGTTAGCATGTGCTTCTTTTTTGGTTACGGCTCTTATGCTGTTTTAAGGCCCGTTCACACCAAGAACGGTAACTATAAACACCAGACTGGGAGACCAGCTAAATCCAGCCAACCAGCCTTTTTCAGCAGGGTAACTATAAAGATATTAACAAACAAGCAAACTATATCACCTGTTCATTTTAAGCGCATGTTCGTCTGCCATTTTACATTCTCGAGCTCGTAACAGCATGATGAATTCTGATTGGCTGTTAATGTATAGTTCATCAGATGGAAAAAAATCGTTCTGGAAGTGATTCCCACGATATTGTTTCTATGTGCCTTTATCGTTATAGTTGTGGCATGGACTCTGCTATCGATTAATATTGAGAAAGATTTTCAGAACGATATCTTTCTCGTTATCTTTATAGCTATCCTGCTTGGTGTGAGTGGGCATTTAGGCTGTAAAATCTTTTGCAATAACTCAAATAATTTACAGTTTTCCTTAAAAAAAAAAATTGCACACTTTTAACGTTTGTCAACCAGCCAATCAGATTCAAGCATTCATTATTTATTATATTAAGATGAAAAAATATTCATAATGTTACAATTAAATTACTTTAAGATGAATAAATAGCCATGTATTATACATTAACAGCAACAAAAAAAAATATTATTATCTGAGTTTGAAGCAAAACCACTGGAGATCCTCTGAACTGCACATATATATAACACAGCAGTTTTGTAGACTTCTGGCATGCCCGTGCTAGCCTTTATAAAGAAACGAATACATAAGCGAGGGAAAAACCAGACTAGGCATTCATGTTATTTTCAAGGTGGCACTGCCGCTCACGAACTGTTTTTAACATGATGCCACCATGTACTATTTCTGGCCTGAGAGGGTGCACTGATCCATGACACCTCTCCTCCATCAAGCAGCCTGTTTGAAAACTAAAAGCGCAGCGCCTCCATTTCACAAATAAAACCTCAGCATCTGCCTTCCAAACATCGCTGCCCACCTTTCGTGCTTATTTTACTGTCTTATAAGCGTTCGTTTGCTGGTGTCTCCATCTGTTGAAGCCGCGGTCCTCTGAGACAAACGCCACCTTTTCCACAACACAAGAGACGCCTGCAGGAGCTGTGGCCAGCAAGCGAGACATCCATCAACGCCGGGCCAATTCCCCATATGCATGCGTATAAATTACAGTATACACGCTGCCTCCCTGCTTGGCCCGCAGCTCTGCGGGAGGCATGAGGACGGAGGAGAGAGAGATAGAGAGTGCTTATCTTAATGAAAATGGTGGAACACTGCCCTGATTATAGCTGCACCAAGTGCCCTGAGAAAGGCAGAGGCAAGAGGAAGGAGACGGGATGATTGCACAGGAGGCTCTCGGTCATCCTGTCAGTGGTTTCGTGGAGGGGGTGCTTAAGAGGGAGGAATGAATCGTTGTTTTGAATCAAATCTTTTGAATGAATCAGCTAGAGTTCAGCGATTCAGATTGAATCAGTCAAGCCAGTAACTCCGGGGCTGGTTTGCACTTTAGTTTTGAGACAATGAAAGAACCGTTAATGGAAGAAGAAATTTCGTATACTTGCAAACTTAAACATTATAATATCTGGATGGAGAAAAAGATGAATTTGCAACGTTTTCCAGCTGTCTAACACAGATGTTGTTTTGTCAAAAGTGCAAAAAGGGCTAATTAAAGTGAAACTTAACCGTCCAGAAGTCTAAAGATATTTAAAGCTACCGAAGATTTTTATCATTAATAAATGCTGTTCTATAATGAAAGCTGAACTTTCTGTCAATCAGTGAATCCTAAAAATCTTTCTGTATAAATATATACATAGACATATTCATTTATACGTCATACTATTTTTTTGTATTTTAATCAAATAAACGCAGCCTTTGTGAGGCAGTATATAAAAATTATACAATAAAATGTAGTGAAAAATTCAAATATTTCTAAATAAAAATAATAATTATTATATAACAAATAAATATAAGGATCTGACAGGCAGATCTTTAACGGCTAAATAGCAAGGATGCTAAATAAAATATCTCATTAAATCTCAGTAAATTATCAGTAAATAATGATTTCAGGTTGTCTATTTTTCACATATGTTTTTGCTTTAGAAGGTAATATGTAATGGATAAGAATTAACTAAATATTCATATGTAATATGTAGTCACTTTTTAGATCTATACTCTTATGGTGTTTTTGGATCGTTTTTTGAAGATCTAATATTTTCACCAAATTTAAAGAGCAGCCGGCATGGTCTTAATAATATGTCCTTCAGTTTTTTTTTATGGAAGAAAGTACGTTTAGAAAGATATGACATTTTTAGGTGAAGTAACTCTTAAAAGCCTGCTATTTTGTTTCCGAAACTTTGTTGTAGTTTCTTCCATGAAGAAAAATAAAGCACTGCACAACAGAGGGGTTAAAAAGACAGCGGTCTGTTGTGCCCTGACAGCGCACAGCTGCGACGAGATTCTTCCTTGTTGGGCTGGAGTCCTAGAGGACTGATTAGCCCAAAAGATCTTTATATAGACAGCGAAGGAGGGCGGTGCAGGGAGAGCGAGAGAGAGAGATGGAGGGGGCAGGGAGGGGTCTTCATTTCGGTCCACAGAGACACTTTACCTCACCGCATCCGAGGAGCGAGCGAGCGTTTAGCAATCTGTCTCGTAATTAATCATGCGCCCTAATCAGTCATGGCTGCCGGATCTGCGCGTGATAGATTTTCCACCCGAGTCCCTCGTCAGTGTCTCTGGAAGAAAAAAAAAATATGCTCGGAAACTCGCTGCCATCCTCGCTCGATCGCTCTCTTCTTTTCCATGTTATTATGTCTAACAGTAGGGAATCTGATCCTGGATGCTATCTTCGCGACGTTGGTCTAATCCGATTAAAAGCAGGGAGATTAAAAGCTGCGATATGTTTGCCGCTGTTTTAAAGACGCCCCGTGATGTTGCCGTTAAAAAACGTATTACGTATACGGGAAAAGAGATGATGAGAACGAGATCTAGTCTCTGGAGGCCGTATTGGGAATCCGGTGTGATTTTGTCCCGTTGAGATTATATAGGCACTTATCAACTTATCAGATAGATCAGATAAAGTGCGCTACTGTATGAATCCGATTAGCTATCCAGAACAGGGATGAGCGCAAGGACTGTACTTGAAACTAACAGCATGACTTTACAGTTCACCCCCCAAAAAAAGAGCATTGTTTAATGCCTGAGACTTTCTATTATCTGCAGAGCACAAAAAAAGATATTTCGAAGAACGTTCCTGCTGTTTGTATCCAGTGCATAAACAGGTCAATATCTCAAACTTTATTTACTTTCAAGTTTAAATAAAATACAATAAAAAATGCATTTGATTTACTGTTTCAATGCACAAAAGAAAAAGGATGACATGTGGTGGGATGAATCAAATTAATTCAGTCACCGAATCCAACAAATCATCTGAATGAACCAATTCACTAAAATGAATTTTACAGAAAATAGTCTTAGCCTCACGAGTCAACCTCTGATGCACATGGCACGCTAAAAGAGTTTCGAAGTCGTCGTAGCATTGGTTTAATTATACAGGATGTCCTGGAGATGTGTGTGTCGTGTTTTTTAACATTCTGCACCTCAAAAGTAGCTCTAGTATATAAAGTTTGTGGCATAGAATATTCAAAACGCATCTGTTATTGAGCCGGCATTTCAACGCCACTGTGATTGGTTATTTGATGTTGATTTCATTGGCCTTGGCCAATGAAAGCTGCCATGGATTACGCGAGACTATACAGAAAATGACTGATTTACATATATAATAAATCAAATATGAGATCAAGAAGTGCATAAACTATACTAATATTATTGACAGAAGTCCAATTGTGAGTCAAGAAAGGCAAAAAGAGTCATGAAAACTGCAAACGTTGATAAACGTAACTAATTTTGCCACATGCCATATTTAAAACACACGACGCAATATGAAAAATGACAGCCAAAGATGTCTATGAGCATGTCTGTCTTAATAACATCCCTAATCTTGAATATCAGCATCAGTCTATCTGCACAAACATAAGGACGATTTCAGTTAGTACAACATTAAGATTAAACAGATTATATTAAAGCGAGAAACAACATCATTTCTGTAACTACGTTAAAAACATCAACGGAAGCGTGCAATGCTTCACTGCAAAAAAAGAAAACAACGGAAGATCTTCCGCACAGGGACGAATCAAAAGATTTGGGGAATTCACTTCAAATGAGTCACCTAAATGAATCAGATTCCCAATACTAAATGTGTGAGGGGGAAAAACCAAAGACAGTTTAGAAGAGCAAGTACAGCACTGTTATTCACTTTATACAGCTGCTTGTTAAAAATAAAAAAGTGCTTGTTACTGGAAATGCTACACTTTTATGAAAGTAACAAAGATACTAAAAAATGTACGTTTAGTTACTACTCCATTACTTTTTATGTGAGCGTGTATCTGCTTGCCTGTACATGTCTAAATATTTGTATATAAATGTTTTTCTCAGTCAATATTGCTGCTTTCCTCTCATCTCGCAGTGCCTGAGGGACAGTGTGGAGAAACTGAGCGAAACGTGACTTTAATTGAACAGGAACTGTGTGAGGAGCAAAAGGACCGCCTCACTGAGAGAAGAGTGATGTGCAGACTGAGAGAAAAACAGCTTTGTACAGCCAATTACATGACATCCAACACAAGACACGCAGATTAGACACCAGAATACAGCACTGAAGGGGGTAAAAACAGAATAAAAATAGACAATGTGAGTAGGAGAATGTTATAACAGAAAATAGACGGGATGAAAGAAGGAAAGAGAGACAGAACCACAAACGAGAACTAGACTGTTCGGAATGCATACTAATGACATACCGCTTTTGTGAGGAAGTAGCATGTATGCATACTTGCAGATATGATCACTACAGAATACAATAAAATGACCTACAGTACTATATATGAAAAATTGTGTAGACACTCTATCCCACAATGTAACATATAGATGGATAGAAATGTATAGTGCAAATAGAAATATGCATACAAGCAATAAAGATTTTCTTTATATAAATAAACAGTACATTTAAATAAATAAGTAAATACTTGTTAATAAAAAAGTAATATGAAAAATTATTTTTATGAATATGCAAATATTTACCAATACATATTTAATATTTTTACATACTATACAGACAAGTATACGCACATGTAAATAAATAAATAAACATTAAAAAATAAATATACAACAAAATACAGACAAATATACACACACGGAAATAAACAAATAAACATTAAAAATAAATATACAACAAAATATTTATAAATACAAAAAAATAATGAACGTAAATAAACATAAATACAAATAAATATAAACAAGTAAACAAACTCAATTTGTTGAGGGGGGGGCTACTGTTGTATAAAACATCGATGGTAACTCTGTACAGCATGCGGTTTCCCATATAATGACTCACACACTTCTCATATGGCACTATAATCAATTCACCAGCATTCCATTCCGTACTTAGTCAGACAAAGCAAAAAGCAATTAAAAGAGAGAAAAAATGCCGCCGCGATTCTAAAGTCTGGCTTCAAGGAAAGAACCGGGATCCTTTTCTTGGCCTGGTCTGAGGCGGCCCAGCATGGAGGCGTGTGTTTGCCTGAGTCTAGCAGAGACCCTGAGGTGAGCGTTACCCCGCTCGGCCTCTCAGACCCGCAGTGGTCCTCCACAGGGAGGGCTTTGAATAGACAGCCTGCCGTTTCCCTGAGTACAAGGGGGTCTTTGATAATGGCACTACGGAAGCCTATAGGGGCCCAAAGGACAAACAGAAACGCATGCCAATTATGCTCGTTCATTGACTGCAAATGAGAGCGGTCAGACTACACTCTGTGCCGGAGTATTCAGACTTGCGAAAAAAAGAAAAATACAACAAAAAATGCACTCCCCAAAGGTGGAAAGCCACGCATGAGAGAAGCTAAACATGCTGTTTTCGTAATAGTGTTTCCTGAAAAACTTCATGCGCCTTTTGAGAACGAATGATGAAAACAGCAACAAAGAGCCTTGGGGATGTACAACGTTGTAGCGTTATTGATGCGGAGAAAGACCGCGAGGCTTAGCATCAGATAAAGAACGCCGCTGCGTGCCGTACCGAGCAAGGTTCACTGTGTGGTCTTATTACGGGCGTACAAGTGTTTTTGTGTGCGTGTTTGACGGAGAGAGACCCACCGCAGTTCTGTGGACTCAGCGTCGCTAAAGGGCAAAGGGCAATATGGTTTTGGCTTGAACCTCAACCTCCAGGAAAACAGCACAACTTTTCCAGCTGACGCGGCAGGATGCAGCCCTCCCGTTATGCCGCTGTAGATCGATATTCGATGGAGCTGCATGAGTACTGTATGCATCGCAACTTGATTGATGAATATTTAAGAGACTTTGATGAGCAAGGTTCACCAGCATCAACTTTCAGAATCAGCAAGTCGCGTGTTCGTGCATCTGTTTCGCATCTGCATTATAGCTGCTGGTTTTGTGGTTTGTTTGCAATTAGTATTAATCTCGACGGCGAGGTTTCTCGAAAATGTTCAATAGAAGTTGGTGTAGTCAACGATAATGAAGAGAACAAAGCTGAGAACAAACTATTTTCATTAAAACATGGTGTTAATCATGGCCCAAAGTAAACTTGGATTAAGTTATATGCGTAAATAATGCAAATAATCCACAACACACTAAAACACATCTGAAAACATAGGAGATTACTACTTAAAACGTTTCATAAAAACGTTTTATTACAATAATGCATGCTTTGCATTATTAGTTCACCCAAAAATGAAAATTGTGTTATTAATTACTCACCTTCATGTCATTCCAAACCCGCTCCAAAAATATTTCTGATGCATCCCGAGAGCTCTCTGACCCTCAATAGACAGCAAGGATCCTCACACGATCAAGGATCGTTAAAATAGACCATGTACCATCAGGGGTTTAACCATAATTTTCCAAAGCCGCGAGACTGCTTTTTTGAGTGAAAATAGAAATAACGACTTTTCTCAACAATTTCTCTCCTCCACGTCAACCTACAGCACCATTTTGGAGAGTATCACATTAATATATATCACATACGTATATGTTGTCGACATCGGATCCACCGTAAATACGAAGAAACATTGTTTACAATTGGTAGATGCTCTCCGAAATAGAGCAAAGCTGACGTTCAGTGCATTTTGGAGTCTTGCTCGTTTGCTGCTGCTTAATTTCTGAAACTTTGACCATTCTGCTATATTAAAAAGAAGTACCCTATAGATGTTTAGCTTCCTAAGCGAATACAACCCTCCTAGCTGAACCTCCTGCACTGTGGGGGCTGCTGGGAAGATTTTCAGCTCAGACTAAATGACAGAAGTCGCCTCTAGAGGGCTCGGTCATCAGCACACGAGGGGGAAAAGAAGAGCACGAGCGACTTTGGGGGTGAAACTCTTGTCCCTGCGGCAATCAATTACGCTCCATTTGCATTTCCGACACTTAAAGGTAGAGCTTCACACTATTAGAGTCATTTATACAACTTATACGGCTCATTTGCAGATTGATAGCTGCCATTTCTTAACCGTGCATAATGAACGTCTCATCAAAGGGGCTAAAGTCACCACGCCGGATTTGACGGTGAAGCACCGGCCCACTTTCCGTCTTCATCAAGACTTCATTTGCCCCCAGACAGCTTCTCCAGCCCGCCTAAATGCATCATTTGCTTCTCTTGGAGATAAAACAGTTCGGGTTAGTCACCAAATTGGGAAAGCGGAAGCAAGTGAGCAAACCGGGATTAGAGAACAGCAGGGGCGAAGTGGGTTGGCTTGTGTGTTAAAAACAGCCCTGGGATCAGTGTGCCAGATGTTAGCGCTCTGTTTGAATATGTTTTGTTTAACGGTTTGGGTGGTAGTTTGCGCAAAAGACCATTCATTTTGCACTTAGATTAGCTTCAGACAGGTGCTAAGTCCTTATTTCCATTTTCAATATGCAGCCGTTATGAATAATTGATCAGTAGTTTAACTGATTTTGCTTTAGGAACCAGATTTTACGTTGGGCATCAAGTGGCCTTAGAAAGTGGGAATAGTTCACAGCAAAAGATTTTCTTCACAAAAGAAAATATTTGGCAGAATGTTGTTCATAAAAAGGCGAGAAATTGATTAGACCCTATTGACTTTAAAAGCATACACAATTTTTGGTCTTAAGTATAAAATAAATAAATACAAACTGTTTAAAAAAAATTTTCAATCTAACATGGAAAACATTTTTACATTTTTTAAAATATTCCTCAATCGATATTATATAATTAACATGAAATGTCGTAATAGTTTTTTTTTTATTATTATTATGAACTACATATTTAACATTTACATGTTCGAGATGCCTTTATTCAAAACTATTTACAAAAGAGGAACAAACCCATTAACTTGATTAGGAAGAATCCAAAAAAATAATAATATGCCATGCATTATGTTTTTTATTGTGTTCATATAATGAAAAAGCGGTGTCCACAACGTTGATTGCACCCAAATGACTTCCACTGTGTGACAGAAGAAATAAATTGACAGAAGAAAAATTCTGTAGAAGTGTTATCTTGTGTGTTCCACAGTAAAAAAAAAAAGTCATACAGGTTTTAAATGACATGAAGGTGAGTAAGTGATGATGAAGTAGGCCTATCACATTAAATCAAAGCAGCCTTGTGCAAAAGGACTATATAAATAAAACTACTTCTTTCTTTCAAAACAAGTCATTTTATTTTTTGCACTGTATGATCTGCAGGCCTTTTTGGGAGGGTTGCAAACCCGTGAAAAAGATTTATATTACATGTAGTATCACTTTGAAATGAAGTATTAGCTAATTCTAAGAACGCCTTGTTCGTTTCGTCTCTCCTGACCCAGGAAAAATCCATCCATAAATAGATATCTCTATTCTTATTAATATTTCATCTCAAAATAACTGTCACTCATAGCTCATTATAGTCTATGGGTATGGCCTACATTCAGGACGAGTACAAGATCTGGCACCGATCATAGACTGCGCTCGCATCAGAATCAAATTGGGGTCATTTGCCTATAAAGAACATGAATCTAGGAATCGCTCTTTATGCATAAATGGCTCCTTAGCCTCTGTCTTCCCACCTGCACATTCATTTTATCACACTGTACAATCGCAGAGACTGATACAGTCAGAATCAATGAGGCGTTAAGCCAAGCGCACACTGAAGACAGAAGCTAGTCGTTCTTTCATGTTTTAATTCTGCAGAACAAAAAAATTCAGACACGGACGCTCTTTCAGAGCAGATGCTATGGCATATTTTAGACTTTGAAATCTCCCTAATCAGCTTTCAGGTTTGCAGCCATTTCCAACAAGCAAAAGAGCAGCAATGAGCACTAGCCAATGAAAGGAGAGAAATTAGTGCAAATTGAAGGTGAGGTAGTGGAACAACAAACACAACACTAGCTACTAACTCACATCCTTACTCGTAATTTTAGCCTATGTTTCTTGCTCTACGGTTTCTGTGCTAACTGCGCTAGCGTGCTAACTTTAGCAGTTTGCACAATGAAGTCTCTCAGAAAAACAGTACAAGCAACTTTTAGCTTTCTTGCGATGGTAGTGTATGCTGTGTATACTTCATGATGTCAACAACGTGATAGAAAACGAGAGATTGTTACTAAACATGTCAATTCTGACAAGCTTGTTTCTTAGTTTGTACTTAAAAGTCCTAGGCAGCCATCTTGTTTTCACCTTCAGGTACTCTTATGAATATTAACAATGGTTTTATTGCAAATAAAGCTAAAAACTGTCAAGTTTTATCATGCTATTTGTAGTAAAACTTTTTTTTTATGAATTTTATGAATGGTCAATATGACAAAACATTGGTTACTACACTTTTACTATAGTAAAACAATAGTAGCTATTTTCTGCATAAGTAATATATAATACCTACTTCACGATGTCAGCTGAACCCCTTTTGACATAAAACATTCATCCCTTAAGGTTTTAAATTATTCTTTCAATAATTTAATAACACATTCACGTGTTGACAGTTCTGTGATGATGGTTATGATTTTTAAACCGTTTTAACACTCAAGCTTTAATTTTCTGAGGAAAAATGTCTGTGTTTAGTTGACAACAGTTGCCCTGTTGTTGCAATTCAAGTAAAATACTAAAACCTATGTTAAAAAATTATGTAAATGAGACAAACCAAGTCTCACCAAGTCACTAAAAACATTGAATATTAAGCGGCACATGTGCAAATGAAAACACTGCCATTAGACTGGACTAAATCACAGCCTTTGCTGACTTCTGTAGCTGAAATCCTTACTTAAAAAACAGCACATGCTGGTTAGGTATATGTTTTGAAGCTGGTCCTTTGCTGGTTTATGCTGGTTTAAGCTGATCCATTGCTGGTTTATGCTGGTTTAAGATGATTCATTTTTGGTTTATGCTGGTAAAGTGCTGGCAAAGGACCAGTATAAACCAGCTTAAACCAGCATCCCAGCTTCAAAACATGCCTAACAAACATATGCTGTTGTTTCAATAGGGATAATGCTAAAATGTCCGTCTTTAATATAATTTGAATCCACAAACCACAACATTTAGTTTCATATGACTGATACCCGTCAAATCATGCCAAACAATTGTGTCCCCCTGAGGTGAAAGGTCTGGCGCTCATCGCGGGACACCCTCCAACATATGCTAACACCCCGGCATCATCCGCCCAGAATTCCACCCCCATTCAAACACCTCCATACAGTTCAGCCCAGATAGCAGGCATGATGGTGGAGAATGGTAGAAAATGGAACAGAACTGCTGTGGGACAGACAGAGATGTGACAACAAGGAATCATGGGACGATCTGAAACAAAGAAAGCAGGGTAACGCTAAAGAGGGAAACGTGATGAGCGATGACAGGCCAAACCAGGCGAGAGGGAGGAGAAGTGAGAGAGGAAGTGTGAAAGACAAAAAGGGAGAGAGAGTGTCAAGGTGAGAAGGAAAGAGAATTGGACACAGTGGTGTGTGTCCATAGTTGTAACACATCATATCTCACTCTACATCTCAACGGTTTTCTTAGACCCAAGGGTACTGAGCCAAAGAGGTCTGGGGGGCTTCGATATAGAAAGAGAGAGAGCAAGAGAGATACTCTCATACCATGGAGTGGCCAACTGTTCCTGGAAAAGTGAATGGGTGGCTACAGGCTGTGCAGATTAGTGAAGTAGAGGATTCTGAATAACAGAGGGCAGAATTCATGCAAGCTGCCAAGAATTTTAAAGTAATAGCTCACTCAAACATGAAAAGTTGCTAAAAATGTACTTACCTTCAGGCCGTTGAAGATGTAGATGAGTTTGTTTCTACATCAAAACAGATTTGGAGAAATTAGCATTACGTCACTCTTTTCCGGATCCTTTGCAGTGAATGGGTGCCGTCAGAATGACAGTCCACAAGAAATCCACAAGGCTCTAGTTTCTAGTCCTCAAGACTCTGGTTTATCAGTTACTTACTTGTGAAAAGCTGCATGTTTGTATTAATCTGTCGTTTTCACTTTAAAATGTTGCTTCTGGTAAGCCATAATGCTTCATTTTAGGTCCTGTTATTTCAAAAGCCACTTTCATATTTGTTTAGAACATATTTGTTTTGGACTGTTTTTACTTGTAAATGGTGTTTGATCAATACATACCACTCTTCTATAGACAAAATTACTTTTTTCACTGGAGAAAATAATATTATAAATAGTAATATTATAGATAGAAGACTTTTATTTTAGACTAATGGTTTGAAGTCAAAAACAGATGAAAAAAATTATCTTGTTTCATAAGATGTTAATGAATGGACCGGAGTGGTATGGATTATTTGTGGCTTACTGTGATGCTTTTATCAGCTGTTTGAGCTCTCAACTTGATGGCACCCATTCATTCAGAGGATTTATTAGTGAGCAAGCGATGTAATGCTAAATTTCTCCAAATCTGTTCTGATGAAGAAACAAACTTGCATCTTGGATGGTCTAAAGGTAAGCAAATTTTCATTTCATAATTGCTAGTAAATTGAATATTTCTGTAACTCCTAGCCAGCAGAGGGAGCCCTCGCCTGAGTACTAGCTGGGCTCCTTCCTCTCTGCTTATTCTACTCTAATTTCCTGTGTGAGGGCTTTATAACCAAAGCCCCTACACATGGTCCGTGCAAAGTATTGCAAGTTTACCTGCCTTACCAAGTGGTCTCATAATTTCTGTTTCGGTTCTTCCTGTGTATGATCCCTGCCTGTTTCTCTGTTCTACGATCTTTAGATTTGCCCTGCTACTCTGTTAGCCTGTTTGGACTGATGATCTGGTTTAGACCTATTGCCTGCTTCACAACATTTGCCGTTTGGAATGACTCTGAGCTGTTACTTTGATACTGACTACCTGCCTGCCTTTTCATATTTGATTATTGTCTCAGCCCTTAACAAACAACCGTACATGGATTTGAACTCAGCCTCCAGGTCTTCATTGCAATTTCTAAACCTGGATATGTATTTGTGTTTGTGAATGTGGCCATTAACTACAACATAAAGGCCAAAAATACCTGTATTAATATCAAAAACATTAAATATGTTACAGTTACTTTTTACTTAAGATTTATGGATTAGAGGTGAAACACATCTGGCCTTCTCCTTCCTTTTAAATAAACCACACTGATTTATCGTGCAAAATGACTGTTTCTATTCAAGTCTCTTACTTTCTAAGTCTCTAATGACATTTAGAAATAAACTAGATCATGTGACAAAAAAATGAATAATGACCGGTCTTCACGTGCGCACTCTCGCATTTTGCCAAAAGAGCATTGCGCGTCTCTCTCACTCGACGACCACCAAGAGAACATGACTCCAGAGAAGGAGAAATTAGATTAGATTAAATTAGACGGCTATCTATTAAACTGGCACAAATAGAAGATACAGTGCTATAATAAAAGACCTGTCTTATGTATGCTAGCCCGCTAGCGCTATCATTACATCATAATCTAGCATATACATATCTCACTGGGTCTTTTTAGATCAATTTTATGCTTTGCTTACGAGTTTATCTGATGCATACTAATCAGTCAGGAGAGCAGATTTTGGCAACAGACTCTGTTTTCCCTTTCAAATTTCTACTTGGAAACTTTTGCCTATTAGCATTCAAAAGTGAGCACCTAATGCAGCATGCAGCAGATGATGTATGCTAGGCTAATGTTAACGTCTGAATATCCGAACGCGCTTCGCTGTGCTTACGAGTGATGAAGCACTGTGGCTAAGGGCCTCACTGTTGTTCTAACTCTATAAAACGCAAAGGGAATCGTCCTTTCCGAGTCTAAATGACACCAGCTGTGCTTTAATGGACCTGAATGGACACATCTCAGGTGCGGTGGGATGCTGTTATTGCCTGGAGCTCTGTTTCTGGCTGAATGGATGCCTTTATCTTTAAGCCCATATAAAAACATCGGGGGGAGACAGTAATCGTATTGTGGCATCAGGAGGATAGCCTGAAAGTTTAAGTCAATGTAATTCAATCAAAATGTCACGAACCTTCCATACTATATACAGTACCTCAAAGCGGTGAGGAAATTAAATAAAACCTTTCAGAAAAGACCAGTAGTCGAACGATATGGTTTTTGCCAATCACTATCCAACTTATTTTGCAACACGGGCGATAAGTATTTTCTGTGAATGGGAGATTTCCAATTAAAATACTAAATAATACAAGTTATATTAAGAAACATAAAATAAAACCTTATTAAAAACATAGATAAAAAAAAACAAACATTGAGATCAGTTTGACCATTTTTTCACATTTACTGAACAAAATCATTTTTGAATAATATATTTATTACCTAACCAAGCAGAAATGGTTATACTGTAAGCCGGTGTTATATTTCAATGGTACGAAAATAACCTGTGCGTGCTAACATAAACACTCATCCACAAACTTTTGCTGAACGTCTAGAGGCACACCAGGATTTTTTGGAGACCTGATGTGCACTCACTTGACTCAGCAACCAATTGTTAGAAAATAACTGTGAGTCCTGAGTTGCCTTTTCGCTGCTTACCACAAAAACTATTCTCTGAACTCCAACCAAACAAAGTGTGCGCAGAAACATACTGCAGGTTATCTGGATGAGTTTCATACTCCGTTCGTGTTGACTGTGACTGACAGTGATTTTTTTTAGGTTGCTAAATCAGTGTACTGTTGGTGGCTTGTATGATTTCTGGTCACTGACAGTCCTAACATTTTTGCTTGGCTGCATAACCAACTATTTCAGCTTTCTATCCGCCAAGTCATCTATATTCACCTTTTTATCAATTCATGTCTATCAGTCTGTCTGCATGTTCATCTTTCAATCTATCCGATTTGTATATCCATCGATTTTACCCATACATTTTACCCATACATGTAAACTTTCAAATGAGGTTTTGTCGAGTCAACATTCGCACGTTCAGCAAGTTGTATAAACTCATCCTTCTTACGCAACAATTTAAATTGCAATTCCGCATCCCGTTTTGGTGCGGCAACACAGATTCAGCAACTCCATCGGAAATCAAAAGCCATTCTCACTTCAATTGTGAATGGTTTCAGGGTCACTTTGTCGTTTGAAATCTCTCCGTCAGTGTGAACGTCCTTTAACACCGGTACCGGTTCGGGAAGAGACACTTACAGCAGTCTATTAAGAATCCTCAATCGATCGATTCCAAAGCCACACCTTGAAGAGCGACAACAACCCGCGCGTTTACGGCTCTCAAGCGGAATGATGTACTCACGATTAAAGTGTATCAAAACCAAGACGGGCTATGTGGTGTTCGTAAGAGCCTCTCTATATGTAAATAACCGAAGCCAGCGTCAGCGCACGACAGCAAAAAAAAAAAAAAACCTCATCTTATTCAGCGCCGCACAGGCTGATCCAGTCATTATTTGAGCCAGAGAGCTTTTCTGCACAAGGCCTTTGTGAGAGGAAATTGCGTTAATGAACTCTGATAAGAACAATCAACTCCAGCGGCTCTTATTTTATTCTGCTCTCTCAAATAACCTATTAAATGTAGATTCTCCCAGGCTTCATCATTAACAACTCCCTCTCTCTCCCTCTTTCTCTCTCCTATGACAGGAGGACAACTGAACCTCACCTCAGTTAAACAGGTGCTTTAGTACCAGAGGAACCAGGTGAGCGGCAATCCGTCACCTCCTCTGCTGCTAGCTTTAACCTTTCAATTTAGCAGCAAAATTAATACGGCCAGTTCTGCACAGCCTTGAACAGATGCCTCACAGGTGCAACCCAGAAAGGGAGATGGTCTCGGGGTGCAGTTTTCACACACACATACACGGACACACCTGTAGGGCACGTTATCGGTCCACAGGTACGGCTCGTCTCTGCCCAGCTGCAGGCCTCAGCAGAGGTCGACTGACGTCAGCACGGCCGTGACTCGAGTTACAGGCTGATTCAGGTCATTTTCTTTTAGCTGAGCTTAGATTTGGGTTGGGTGGGGGAGTTTACCCCTCATTATCGAGTCATGAGGCCTGCTTCAGCTGGGTTTTTTAAGGACATACTGCCTTTGCCATAGATCTGAGGACAGACGCTGTCTGGACCAAGGGGTTTTAAACTTGATGCCACGGATCGCCAAACATGACGAACATTCCTTTTCGAAACTATTTGAGCAGATTATAATTTTAGCGTATGAAGATCCGCATATACTGTGAAGCATTATAAAATACGTGTACTGGAAAATATTATACGCAAAGCACAATAGAAAACATGACTTTTCAAAATTTAAGTTATCTCCTTTTGTGTTTATTACAGTTTTTAGTAGGTTGTGTGGGCGGGGTTAACAGTGTCTATCCAGCACATCAAGATGGCCGTTTTATGATGTGGGGGCCAGATTATTCCAGAAGACTGATGCTGCGAGGCAGAGCTCTGATTGATTAGTGCATCGACTGGAGAAATGTGCTGCGCTCATCCCTTAGGAGGGGCTGTGGACGAGGGACCACTCGAGAAAAACACACACGCTCACACTTCAAGACACTCAGGTCAAAGAGAAGGAGATTAATGAAAGGTCAATGCGAGTGTGCAAAAAGGGCTGGGCTGAAATGTCCATACTGAAAAAAAGGAAGAGTGTTCCTAAAGGTGTACTTACAACCTGGCCTCGTAAAAATATGTACCTCTGTGCACATTTTGTGCAACACTGTGGAAACAAAAAAAAAGTTCAATATGTAAAACCTGGCACATATTTATTACATTGTAAAAGCGAGACTTTTTTAAAGTCATAACATGATATTCTTCTGGAAATTGAGTGAAAATTACACTTTATTAATCGAAACAACTACAAATTTGTGTGAAAGGGAATAAAAGGTGTTAAGAGTTTTACTGCCTCTAGTGTTAATTTCTTTTGGAAATTGAAGTGATATGTACTTATCGGTACATATTTCATATCTCGCTAAAAAGTGTACCCAGGCACTTTTATGCCATGAGACCAGGTAGAATACTTCACCTATTTACTCACTTGTGCAATTACTTTCAAACTTTAAAAGCAACACAAAAACATTGTAAAAGTAGCCCATAGGTCTCAATGTTCATAAGCCACATGATTGCTTAGTGAGTCATTTAAGTGGAAACTCACTGAAAATATGAGCTTTTCCTGTTCCAGTTCTGAGAAAAGTGTGCTGCAACGTCCAATTGGTGAACCAATCATTACTTTGAATCAGATCCTTCCAACCAATTGATCGAATGACTCATTTACAAACAACACTGCTCTGAAAGATGTGGTTCAATTTTAGTCTGTTAGCTATTGTATAACTTCAAAAGGAAATTTAAATAAGTCACATAAACAACTTTCATGCTGCGTTAGCATTTATTTTGATGCTTGAAGGTTTTAGTGCATGTAAGCATGTAATGATATCTTATGGTGAATAAATCATTCTTCTTTTGAGCCAGATCTTTTCAATTAGTCATTTGAGCCATTTAAATGATTCATTCTCAAATCTCACTGATATGAACCCAAAGTTCTGGTTCAAGTTGGTCTGGTCCTCACACAAAGCTATCGTATAACTTCAGGAGACATGAAATACAGTTTATCATTTGGCAAATTAGCAATTGTTTTTGAAGCTTGAAGGTTTTAGTACATTTAGTCATGCCTTCTTAGTGATTTTGAGTCAGATTTTTTTTCAATGAATCATTTGATCAATTTAAATGATTCATTCACAAATCACAATGATTTTTACTAAGATCTGGTTCTGTTTTGGTTCGTCCTCACACAGAGCTATCATCTAACTTCAGAAGTCATAGGAGAGAATCTCTCCGTTTGTGTTCCACAGAAGCTAAAATACAGTCATATGGTGAAAAGCGACGCTTTTTTTTATTTATTTTTTTAGATGAACCATCTTTTTAAAAACGACTGCATCGTATCATCCATTATCTGCCGGTAAACGTCTAAAAACCCAGCTTAACTCGAGATCCTAAAGAGAGTGTTTCACAAGACGTCAAATGATTGTTTAAAAGCTCTGAGACGTATTATTGTGTTATATATTGTCATACACTCTCTCTGAAGCAAGGTCGACCGGCCCATTTGCTCAAACCAGTGCAGTGAATACAAAATACACTGCATTTGCTGACGGCTGAATTCTGAAATAGAAAAAAACACTTGCTTTAAGTCAGAAAAAAAAAAAAAGACAAAAACATCAATTCAATGTCATCCTCGCCGCAACTCCAGCCCATCAATCAATACGCACTACCTACATAACCTCCCGTACGCGGCCTTGTAGTTTGACTCTCGGGAAAGAAATCTCTATGCTGTGACAAGGAAGATTTAGACAATGGAGAGTGAGGTTGTACGCCAATCCGGGTTCTGTCGCCGTTTAATCTGCCTTTCACACTAAACCAAATCCCCCTGGGAGAAATTGTACCTCGGGACCCAAAAAAAAATTGACAGACTGGTTGCTTTATTGATCGCAGTCTTCAGCAGTTTAAGAAATGAATACTAATATACTAATTCACGCCCAAGCTGGGTTTTACACAAGCTAATCTGCCTGATTTCAAAGTGTTTATTATGTATAGAATGGGATGCGAATTGCAGAAGTGCCGGATAAGGCTTGGGAATCCCACGGTATTAGAGAAATACAGTATACATGGCTTCCTTCTGAATTTGAACTGAACTGGCCACTGAATGTAACAAATTCTGAACCGGATTGGCAGGAAGATGCATTTGCTAAAGCATAATTCAAAGAAATCAAACACTAATAATGCATTCGGGGGAAATAAAGTGCTGTTTCACCCGGGGAAACCAAAGTCAATATGCTAAAAATGATGCTGCTGTTCAAATATTTAAGGTCTTGATTGGAGATAATTGATAATTAAAGATTTCAGCAGTGACACAAATTGAAAAAAGGAACGTATAATTAAATAAAAGTGCCTCTTATACTGCTGAAAATTCAGCTTTGCCATCACATGAATAAATTTATTTTAAATTTTATTTAAACACTATTATTCATCAAGAAAAAAGAAGCATAAAAAAATCTCTAAACTTTGGAACAGCAGTGTGTATATATATATATATATATATATATATATATATATATATATATATATATGTATATGTGTGTGTGTGTGTGTGTATATATACATATATGTGCATATATATATATATATGTATATATATATGTATATGTGTGTGTATATGTGGTATATGTTCTATGAATGTTCTATGTTCTTTCTAAATTTTAGAAGCTGCTTTTCTACTTAAAATACATCTATATAAACTAATTTAAATGAACTGCATTCAGATTCAATTCAGATTTAGGACTCTGAACCGCATTTTCAATCCACTTCCAAACGCTGCACAACATAATGTATGTTACATCTCTAGAGCTTTGCGTATTAATTAATTTATTGCTGGAGTTGTGTTCATCTTCCGACAAAGGAGAGTCTCAATGGAAAAGGACAAAGAGACACGTGATTTATATCTTAAAGAAGTGGCTTTATTTTAACCGTGATTAATCCCTGTTCATGCCCACAGAAGCTCACTTTGTAGAAGCCACCCAAGAGGCTCATGGGATATTACCACTGTCACACTCGAACAGTAAAATAAACAAGCCCTGAGTTGCACACATTTCCAGAAATCCATCAGCACGCCCCATAAATACTACTGATATGAAACCCAGATTTCTTTTCGGGCTTGAAAAACAATGTCGTTCATCAATTACGAGACATGGAAGACAACATAACCGTTTTAATAAATCTCACAAATCTCACCCGAAGGCAATTCCACAAATCATTTACGACGCAAATCTCAATCCTAATGCCGGACAATAAATGTATTGACATCTCCATTTTATGACCGAACCGAAAAAAAAAAACAACTCGATAAATAGACATTCTGTCTTTCTCATGCTGGGCTGAGCGAGTAGAAAAGTTTGGAAGATGCACGGAGTGAGGAATGGAGCGTCTCCGCAGAAACATGAATCACGCTGCATCATTCACCAACAAACAAATGTCATCTCTCCACCCAACCCGGCAGCTTCATCATGCTAAAGCTCCTGACAGCAAAGGAACATAAAATGAGCGGCCCAATTCGTCTCCCCAAGGCAACATCACTCCATCATTCCTCTACTTCTTTACCCCCCCTTCCATCGGGTGCCTGGAAAAGAGAGAAGATAAAAAAAAAATCCTTCGTTCACCTCAGGGAATAGGGGCAGGTGCTTGAAGGTGCGAATGCGATGAAGGCTTTGTTTTTATTCGGTTGTTAACAAGACAAACGTCGGTGCTGTTTACGGCAACTTACTCTTCTTACTTCCTGTGTCATTATTTGGTTTGACATTCTGGATCCGGAATAATCTAAATATAGTTCTGCATGTTTTTTTTTTTGTTTTTTTTTACTTTCATTTGTAACCTCATTTCTCCTATTCAAGATCGGATTCGTAAAACAGCTATTCCTGCATGACTTCTCTTCATATATATATATATATATATATATATATATATATATATATATATATATATATATATATGTGTGTGTGTACGTATGTATATGTATGTATGTATATGTGTATATGAAGAGTCTATTTGGAAAACATTAAATTTGTTTTTATTATTATTATTATTATTATTATTATTATTATTATTATTATGCTATCATGTTTTGTTTGATTTGTATTTTTACATTTTTTTAAAGTCAGAAAAAAAAAAACCTATACTGTAACATTGCAAAATACGGTAACATTGTGAAAAAAATAATGTTTCTGTTTAAATATATATTACATTTGAATTTATTAATCTAATGCTAAACCCAAATTTTAATAAATAAATAATATATTTAAATAATAAAATAAAATAATAATAATAATAATAATAATAATAATAATAATAATAATAATAATAATATTTGTAACATCAAAGACACAAGATTTCTGTCACTTTTGATCATTAACAAAGCATCCTTATTTATATATATATATATATATATGAAATAATGGTTTGTCATATCTAACAAAATATTTATTATTTGATGAACTACCCTATAAATATCAACGAACCTCCTGTGTACATAAGGTCTATGTATATAACATCTCAGCAAAGGGGTCTTGTGCTAACTCAGGCCTCTAAGCTTCGAATCAGGCGTCCGGCCAACAGGAAGCTCTCCCAAAGGGTGACGGAGAGTGGGCGGCCATGCACTGGCTGCTTCGAAGGGACAAAATGGAGTTCGTCAGACAGATGGATATAATTCAGTCATTACACACGCGGCCTCCAATTCTTCCACAGTCTTTTAGAACAGCAAAATTACCATGTTGTACTTCACCTCGTGACCTCAAAACATCAGGCAGAGCAAGAGCTTCGCATTCTTGATCTTAAAACGGAAAGGAAAGATGAAAGGAAAGTCTAGTTTGTTTATTCAGAATAAAATCAACTTTGAGAGGAGGTTTGGTTTAGAAGCAAAACAGATTTAGAAATGCTCTGTGCGCTATGAGCTAGTTTCTTCAAAACAAGTAAGCAGAGATTACAGTCAAAGATGGCCCGACTTCTGCTTGAAAGGTCAACTTGGTCAGCTTCCTCAGATCACACATTCGCAAAGCATAAGCTGTTGGCTGCAGCCTCATTTATCACTTCCTGTTCAAACCAATACACCTCAAATGGGAATGCAAAACATCCCGAACCGGTCTGAATTAAGACGGTTTCCCAGATTGCTCTGGCCATCACAAACTAAAAAGCAGAAGACTGACTTCTCTGCCAGCGTTTTATTGACTTGTTACACACGGTGATGAAGTCAAAAAGAAAACCACTGTTACCAGTGATACAAGCCATGGATAATCATTTTCCTCGTGCAGAGAGGACAGGTAATTATGACCGACAGCTATGACCTCAGAATATGCAGCATGGCTAATCTAGACACGTTTGTTCAAGTCTATCCTTGTATTGTCTTGACACACTTGCTCCAGTGCAATCCAGTCTTTAATATAGTTGGCTTGGACTATGCAGTTGACTGTAAAAAAAATGTTTCGACTCTAATGGTGGAAGTTGATGAGGAAGAGCAGCATAAGGCAGAGGGAAGTGGAGAACCACGAACAGTAGTTCTGCTGTTTTCTGGCAAGGATTTCAGGACCACGGACAGCTACCGGAGCAAGGCCAAAGTCTGGCAGGCTTCGAAACATATCATGTCCTTAACCACGGCCTGTTCATTAAACCCCACAGACGCTGATGTAAATGCAAATACATATACAAGCTGAAAAGGGAATAGTATTTATAGATATTTATTATAGATAATATCGTATTTGTTAATATATATTCTATATTAATAGCAGCCTTAGTAACATTAGCAATTTGTTGTATTTTATGTTTATATGCAGGACTTGTGGTAAAAAAAAAAAAAAATAAAAAATAATTTAAATATATGTGTGTGTGTGTGTGTGTGTGTGTGTGTGTGTGTGTATACAGACACAGGAAACAAACAAAAAAGTTTAAGATGATGTCAAATTAATATAAAAACGCTATAGCACAACTTTATTAAGTTATTTTATATACAGTAAAATTATAATAAAACATTTTAAAAGAGTAAAAAAATAAAAAAATAAATATATATATATATATATATATATATATATATATATATATATATATATATATATATATATATGGGTAAAATATATAAAATCTAAAAATATTTTCGAAGTTAAAATTACTACTAAACTCATAATTACTGAAGAAAATGTGCAGAAAATTTACATTTTATAAAAATGTATGTAAAAATATTTTAAGCGCAGTTTGTTTTATATATACAAAACGATGCATGAAGGGGTCTGACCAATCAAACAAGCAAAGAAGCAACAGCCTGCATCTTTGCCTCCAGCACTACATCCCTCATTCTAACCAAATCTAAACTGATAACCGTTCGAATAACTGCTCGTTTTGATCCCTATCTAATAATCGGTATAAAACACGACGGGTCGAATCGCGCCTAGAACCGGATGTGTCATATCGCATCGCGACCGAATGAATGAAAGAATGAATGAAAGAAAGGTTCGACCGCAAAGATGGAACACTGTGCAGTTGTCAATAGCGCACACATTTATCAAACACGCACGAGCGCGCGCGCGCACGCACGCACGCACACACACACGCGCACACACACACACACACACACACTCACACACACGAGAGAGAGAGATAAAGACAGTAGGAAAAAAAAAGCTCCCAGCCGGCGAGAGAACGCTTCGGTGGATGCGTGTATGAATAAACACCGAGCGACTGTTCAAATTACACAAGTGACTGTATTGTGACCTTTTTAATTACTACAGCTGTATTTTAAGTGCCCTTAGACGTTAAAGGCGCGATATCTACCACGCGTTTAATGGTAACGAGACGCGCCGGGTGTCAAAAAGACGCCAAAGTGTCCAGTGATGCAAATATCAAACCACGACTGACTTACTTTCTTAATCTGTGAGGTTCAAATCGCAGACGTTCCGTTCGCTTCCAGAGCACCAAAATCCATCTGCAATTCTCAAGTAATGAAGCGCGATGAGAATGAAATGTTCTTCAGCGTGTACTCTGGGCTATCCAAGCTATCCAAGAGCAGTTTTGCATTCACAAGCTTCTATGAGAAGAAATTCGCCGCTGTATATCCATTCGGTCTTCCTGTCAATGCCATCGTATGGACGGGTGCCTCTAGAACAGATATCTCGATGCTTTCTCGCCCCGCATCATCAAAATCCGGTGAAACCAAGTCTTTTTCCTGCTGATAAATCAATTAAATCGTCGTCTCCCCGGTTTCGCGTGTCATTCTTGGCGTTCGGCAACACAGATTTGAGGTTTCACATTCAGCCAGCACGCATCTAGATGGGTTTTATCCCTGAGGTGGACCATTCCCTGCATCTTCTTCTTCATCCCAATCTTCAACAGACCATAAACGAAGACCCGTGCTGTTCTTACTCCACGGTCGTGGTTTAAAACGGAACTTTTCTTCCTCCTTTTACGCACCCGATCTGATTAGATTTCTACTCACAGCCCAGTGCGGATTTCAAGATGCTTATTTCCTTGAAATGTGATTATGTCCTACGGAATGCCTTGAGAGAGGAGCCTCGTGCGTTGGCAAACGCGAATATTCGCGTATCACATCCTATCCGAGACCACGAGGATCTTTTGGAAAGGGAGGGAAAAAAAGGACAAAATCCGGCAAGTTCCTTTTTTTGTGTGCGTGTGTTTTCAAGGAAAGTGGACGAAAATGCGCCAAAATGAGTCGAATCCCCTTTTTTTTAGTTAAACGGCAGACACTAACCACGGCCGTAGTTCCTTTTCGAGCGTTTATAAACTTGTCTTAGGCGAGGTATTCGTCAAAAGCTACATCCCACTACGTGCTCGATACAGTTCAACTCAACTCCGGCGGAAAGCAATCCAGTGACGCGACGAAAATCCACGCGAATGATGCTGCGCTCGGCGCCGAGCCGTGGAATTACGCAGCGAGCGAGTTGCCGAACGGAGAACAGCTACAAGTGAGTCACCCTGCGAGCAGGGACATCTGAAAGAGGTGAGACCCGTCGAATACGTCGAGATCTCGTCGGTGAATGAAGTTCTGGTGTGAAGTGTCTAGTGCGGTACCCAATGACGCGCGGCTCTCCGTGGGTATCGGCTCAGCGCGCTCCGCTGGTGACACCAAGAATCTTCTAACACGTATCGATGTAGCCCTCAGCACAAAGTCTCACTCTTCTGACTGTCCTCACCGGCGTCGTCTTGGATGCGTAAAAGTCAATGGTCCAATAATCTTTTTCCATCTTACCGATGATTGGTCGAGTGCAATAACCCTGAACGCTATAGATTATGTGACGCGCCTTCGGACAGGTCTGTAGCGCCTGTTTGACGCACACATGTGCGCGTGTGATTGTGTATAGCCTGTGTACTAAGTGTGAGGGTTTGATGCTGCGTCTTCCTGTCTAGTGCAGAAGGGACACGACTGCCATCTACCGGCGCTCCGTCCCCTGTCTAGACGCTGAACTCAGCCTTACGACCACCTGAGCCTTTTCAAAAAAAAAAAAAAAAAAACCTTGAAGCAAACATGTAATTTTCAAACCACAGATCATAAGCACGTTCTGGTGACCTGCATACGCCTCCGATGCTTATGAAGTCTGTAATATATTCTATACGTTCGGGAGGACTGTAGTAAAACGCGCCGACCTCAGATTGCATACATTTTCTACAGTAAAGAGGCAGTTTAGAGATGGATGAGAACGTACTGTGATGAAAGATGAAAGACAAATAAACACAGATGAAATAAAAAACTAAAACAAAGGAACGAGCGGCTTCATGTCTGACAACCGTACTTTTATTGTGTTAAAATGACAAAAGCACTTTTTGATCGCATACAACAGTGTCAAGCTCATAACATGATAAAAGAAAGCACAGACATTGCTGTGATAAGTTAAATGGACGAAAAACAAAGATGTTATGATGTCAATAGAAAATATATATAAAATGTATAATGTACATTTAAAAAGCCGAGGATAGTAAATATAGCAACGCAACGCTTTAGATTAGATGTAATGTAGTGGTTCATCACAAAACTGGACAAGCTAAAGGATTTGTTCGTTTTTAAAGACATGTGTATATTTTAAAAAATGAATGGGAAAAATATTTCCCAAGAGAAAACACAAAAAAACACAAAACAGGCACTCACTGTTGTGCTCTGTTGCTAGTTGGCATTCTAAAAAGCATTTTATTGGACCAGAATTTGGATATACCCGCTGAGTGCAAGATTAGCCTTGAACGTTATGGTCTTTTTTTTTTTTTTTTTTTCCCAGAAAAGACAGAATGTCAAATTTAAATGCACATGTCCTCTTTTAGAAGCGAATGGCCTCAGAGTGAATAAACCAAAACTCATATTTCGGAAAGGAATGGTTCATCCAGAAATGACGATCTGCTGAAAATGTACTGACCCCTAAACCAACCCGAGATTTGGATGAGTTTGTTTCTTCATTATCACTTGCTCGCCAGTGCATCGTCTGCGGTGAATGGGTGCCGTCGGAATCAGAGTCCAAGCAGCTGATAAAAACATCACAATATTCCATAAGTAATGCACACCGCTCTAGCCCATCAAAACCAAAAGATGCATGTTTGTAAGATACAAGCGTAAAAATAGCCCATCTGCACTCGGTGGTGCAAATGTAGCGTTACGTTTTGTGAAAACGTAGAAAACGTATCCTTCTGTTGTGGCTGACACATAAGAGAGTGCAAATTGTCGAATGAAAATGTTATTTAGTCGTTATATTTCTTTCCATACAAACAAGTATTTTTGTAGCTTCAATAGGGTTGAACCGCAGATGGAGTATTCTAATGATGTCCTTCATACTTTTCTGGATCTTGATATTGTTATTTAAATGGGTTTTGAAGACCAGCTAAGCTTTAAGGGGTTTGGAACGACGTGGGGGTAAGTGATTAATTACGAAGATTTTAATTTTGAGGTGGAGTAACCTTTAAATAATGGAGCTCTTACGACAACACAGATTTTTACTGTACAAGACGGCGACCGATGGACTGAAGTCATGTGGATTGCTTTTGGATTATTGAATTTTTCCTTATCAGCTGTTTGGACTCTCATTCCGACGGCACCCATTCACTGCAGAGGATCCATTGATGACCAAATGAATGCAAAATTTCTTCTAACCTCCGACCTTATCTACATTTTGGATGACCTGAGGTGCAGTACATTTTCAGCCAATGTTGAGCTCTTTTTAAGACTTGTTTTCGAACGGCGTTCTTCTCTCTGACCGAGTAAATCCTAATTTGCCGTTTTCTCATTCCCGAGAACATGCTTGTCAGCATCTCGTCACATCCTCGCGCTTCACGGGCGTCTCGTCATTTATCTGTCCGTGCGCCCGTCCACCTGCCCATCAAGCGCAGCCAAATCAGCTAAATATGGGCGAAGATCAGCTCCTCCTCTCCTGCTGTCTGATTGAATCATCCTAATTGTTTGACATTAAAGGGCAGGTGTGCTTCTCTGACTGACAGTCCGGTCTTCAGCGCAGGAACATGCAAACGCACATGCCCCTTAAACACCAGGCCCACTTAACAACAGCTTTCTCAGATGCATCTCTGCGACATAAATACATTATCTGACAGCTCCGGGTTGACTTATATGCCCACAGCATCGCGGTGGCGAGGTAGCCTTGTTATGACAGGCTTATCTAATGGTCCAGATTTAAAGCTTTCATTTTACAGCCCTCCGATGATTCTCCTGCGACCACTACGTTTCACTTAGGATGTTATTTGCTCTGTGGGAACCATCTGAATGACCATAACATCTATCTTAATGCAACCATTCATTTCTCTACAGGGACACCAGAGGAAGAGGTGATTGACGGAACATTTCTATGGCGAAGTGCTTTCAATTTACTCCCAAGCAGGTTGAGCTCAAAAGAGAAGACGCTGAATTAAATTAAAGCACGGCGTTACCTCGCACTAGCTGTAATGTGGAAGTAGACAGACTGTCAATGCTTGTCCTTTACATAGGTACATATCAACGAAAAACAAGACCTTGGTTTGCCGCGTCACGTAATCACATAAAACAAAGAATCTTTTCTGAACAAAACACGAGTGGTTCTGATGTTGGTTTTTATTTTTTAGGCAATACAATGTAATAATTAGACATTAGACACAACTAAAACACTATAAAAGTCACTATATTTTTAATTATGCAGTGCCAAAATACATCTAGTTTACGCACTGCTGCCAAAGCTTTTGTTTTCTCATAAAAAAAAGTAAAACAATTATTCATATCAAGCATTTGGAGAGGTGTTGTGAAAATTTAGAAAAATCTAGAATGGCGATTGTCAAGTTCAGGACAATTTTTTAGGATAACGAATACAAAAAACAGATGAAAATTTCATGATTCTGACTCTGCTGTCTGGGGTTGATTCGCTGAAAAGAACCGGTCTATTCTGTTCTGTTCGGTCAAACATGCTTGTTTGTGCAGAGCGATACGTCTGGGATCAATAAAAATTTGATTCGATAAAAAGAACCGGCCCGAAAGAATCAGTTGTTTGGGAATCTGCCTACAGTCATGCTGTTTGTGCTTTATTTATTAAGAAGAACTGTTCCAAAGAGCAATTGTTTTGGGAAGCAGACTTTACTGTTGGGCTGTTCGCAAGATCCATTCGTTTGAGAATCGGACTTCACTGGTTGCTCTGTTTGTATGTGATTCACTAAAAAGAACATGAGACTCCTTTGCTTAGGAGTCAGACTACACTGATGGTCATGCTGTTTGTGTCTGATTCACAGTAATATTTATAATAAAAGTCATCAGTACGGGAATTGGACTGCACTGGTCATGCAGTTTGTATTCGAGTCACTTAAAAAGAACTGATTCATGAGTTATTCGTACAGGATTCAGACTACGCTGGTTG
Source organism: Puntigrus tetrazona (assembly GCF_018831695.1). NCBI lineage: Eukaryota > Metazoa > Chordata > Actinopteri > Cypriniformes > Cyprinidae > Puntigrus > Puntigrus tetrazona. The sequence continues at coordinate 5,269,106 of NC_056723.1, forward strand.
TTTACTTTGATTCACAAAAAAGAAGTGGTCCGTAAGAGTCATTTACTTGCGAATCAGACTATACCAGTGATGCTGTTTTTGTTTGATTCAAAATACTATTCAGAATAAGAGTCCGTTGTTTGGGAATCAGACTACACCAGTCAGGTTGTAAATTTCTGCAAAACAGCTCATAAGTGGGTTCATGCAAAGAGGAAACCTCAAAATAAAACGCATACCGAGACCTCCAGCAATGCCGCCTTCAAAAACCTTTCTATTTGTGCCGGCTAATGTTGCTGCGTCCTTCAGGAAAAGTACCGTCGACTCTCCACGTGAGAGAATAAATCTTTGTCGCCCTTCAGTCCTTACGTCCTCTCTATCTTCTGGGACTTTCCAACTATAAAGGGGGGGGTCAAACGTCACGCCAAAACAATCACTGTACAGCACAACATATCGAGCACAGGCTACGAGGTCAATATCACAGACCCTGCAGGACACCTCGTTGTTATTGTCTGACCGATGAAACATCTGCCTGCGTTTTACATGCAGCGGACTAATCTTTGTACAAACAGAAAACACAGATACGGTCTAACAGGGTTTGAGGAGAGCAGCTGTGGTTTTTCTTTCCTGGGGTGAAAATGCTGCTAGCAGCTGAATTAAACATGTGAGGGAAGTGGGATAATGCAATATCCATGCTGCATGCGTCAAGACGGATATATTTCCTTTATACGGCAAACACCACTGATACCAGGTCTCTGTCATTGCCTTCCTGGAGGTTGTAAGACTCCATCACAATCATCTGCCAAAGCAGACAGCTTACTTGGTGCAAAAAACTGGATCATATGGAAAATAGAGAGATCTATCTATCATAAAGTGTATAGCATGTATACACACACAAGCACATTATTTATATTGCCAATTTAACACTATGAAAGGTAAAGTAAAAACTTCATATAATTACTTACATCTTGTTTTATCACCCTTTTCCAACGTGGTATCCAGAGTTTGAGAACGACTACTGCATATCCATCTTTATACACCGAATCCATTCTGCAGAAATATCTGTATTGAAAATACATAAAACGACTACTTGTGCCTATTCATCAGTACCAGCAAGGATTTTTATTTTGATCATAGTATTCAAGATTCACTGCCATCACAGCTGTGAAACGACACATCACTGATCACAGTTACTAATCTCTCCAAAAAGCCTGACTCACAAAAACATGTGTCACAAATAATAATTCACCAATTTCCCTAATTAAGATGAGGCTTCTCGCACCTCTCACCCCTTCTGTGTGTTTTTTGGGTTTGCAGTCAATAGGCTTCCTGGAAACGAGGGCAAAAAACAGAGCGATAAGAACACCTCAGCGGCATCCATGATATTTGCACCAATTCAGCAAATTTCACAGACTTGCTAATTAGAAGCATCGATGTGTTTGCCGTCCTGTTTAATCTCCACTTTGATCCAGTCTAATCTCTCATCGTACTCATTATCCAAGGGTTCTTCTGGCCCAGAGGGTCTGCGATCGAAGAGCACACTTTTGATTTTCAGCACGGACTTGCAGCGGACTTCATTTCTCTTTTACGGCCCTTCATCGGGGTACATTTGAATAATTATCAGGCTCCGCCTCTTATGGGTTTTTCTGTCGTAGACTGGGACCACTAGGGTTGAAGAGACTGACAAGGACATTAGAGAGACCTTTCAGTCTAAAATTTAAATTCTGTCATTATTGAAATATAGCATACGAATCACATGGAGCACTCTTACGATGCTTTTTTTGTCAGTTTCCAAGCTTGATAGACGTCAGAAACCATCCTTGTATGGAAATGAGCTACATTTAAAGGAATATTCCAAGTGCATTCTTAAAAAAATAATATTTGCAATGATGGAATAGATGGAAAAAGTTTCTTCAGGTTCTTGAAATATTCTAAAAACGGTTATTTTAAGGACTGTTCAGCGAACGGTTCTTTTTGGAATTAAAATGGTTCTTCTGTTTAATTGCTTCAGAATAAAACCCTTTTGGAACCTTTTATTTGTATGATGTGAATAATATTTTATTTATCTAAAGATACTTTACTTTTTCCACTATAAAGAACCACCGGTGCAATGGTTCCATTTACATTAAATTATATTTAAAATATATAATATAATATAGTTTTTTTTTTTTTTCTCAGTGGCTCTGGAGCATTTCTTGAATCATCCTTAATATTTGCAGAGAAGAATGTGCATTTCTCAAAACAATTCATAAAACAGCACAACACAATGGATTACCTCTAAAAGCCTGCAACTCACTCAAAATCTTTTGTCTATCTCTCAAAAGTAAGTGTTTACGTCAGTGAACAGATCGGTGCCATCAGAATGAAAAGCCCTTGTGTCATTACTCACAAACAAGTCAAAATGTTTAGTCATTTTGTCAAAATAACAGTGCACTCTGTTACTTTACTTGATGTAAAGTATGCACGTATTCAGTTACTGTACTGAAATGCAGAAGGCTGTGTTTCATATGCCATATATCAATTTAAAAACGACAAATGTATACATTGCTGTATGTGGGATACTGATTGAAAGAGACAGTTTTGAAATAATTACAGCAAATTACAGTTTTGGCACATTTTTCGAAACAGTCTTAAAATTCTGCAAACTGTGAGTCCTAACTGTTTACTGGAACTTCAGAACTTCATCGCAACGTCTGCATTACATTATATACCCTCCCAAACTTGACTGGTTGATTCAATTGATTCAAATTGTATTGCAATAAAAGTTCGTTTGCCAGTTTAGCAAACAAGGTCCGTAAAGACATGGATGACAGAGTCTGGTGTGGATGAACTTGACTGGCCTCCACAGAGTCCTGACCTTAACCCGACAGAACACCTTTGGGATGAATTAGAGCGGAGACTTCTCGTCCGACATCAGTGTGTGACCTCACAAATGTGCTTCTGGAAGAATGGTCAAAAATTCCCATATACACACTCTGAAACCTCGTGGACAGCCTTCCCAGAAGAGTTGAAGCTGTTATAGCTGCAAAGGGTGGACCGACATCATATTGAACCCTATGGATTAGGAATGGGATGTCACTTAAGTTCATATGCGAGTCAAGGCAGCTGAGCGAGTACTATATATAAATTATTTATTTATATATATATATATATATATATATATATATATATATATACACGCACACACAAATTTACATGAAAAACATAGTTAATAATAAATGTAGTCAAAACGTTCCAATCATTTTTACGGTAATAATTAACAAATGCTGTCAATTGAACTCATGTAGTTTTGAACTTTAAATATCCCTTTATGAGTCTTCAAAATAAACAGCTACGGTTCATTTAATCCCAAACTATCCCATTAAAACAGCACATCTATGTACAGATGTGGCAAGGGAAGACTCTGCTTCAGTATTAAAGGTTCTCTCCTGCTGGGCGATGACATTCTAAGTTGCATCTTAATTAGTGTTATGAACCTGCACAGTAGTACACACAGTGGATAAATGAAAAGCCAACACAACATGCCTCTTTGAATCTTGTCACTGCTAAGGATCTTGAGGATGAAGGAAGGCTTTTTTTTTTTTTTTTTCAACTTAATTTTGGAGTAGGGGCGTAAAGCCAGTCGTTTTCTGCCAAGGAAAAACACATAATGCACTAAAAGAGCTTCCAGGCGTATTTTAAACTACCTAATGGTTGCATATCACTGTTTACTACTGCCTGATTATGGAATAAATAACTGCAAATACAGGCACACTGTGCATTTCAAAGGCTGGCAAATGGAAACACGGAAAGGAAAAAAAAAAAACAACAAATTTCCCAGTCTTGCAAATTTAGAAGTGTCTTTTCAAAATGCTAATGAAATAGAAATTATGAATAGATGAATAGAAATCAAATATGTATCCATATGTTATCTAGAATGTGGAAAAAAAACAAATTTGTTCTCAATATTTGGGAAACTGTGGGGTTTTTGATGAATATGTTTATAAATGTATTATTATTTTATGCATGTGTAATAATAATAATAATAATAATAATGCAGTGTACAAATAATTAATACTTTTTTAAAGTAAATTAAACTTTGTCTAAATAAGATCCATATTTTGAAGTCAGATAAAAATAAATAAATAAATACATCCCTTATAAATAAAAGATGAAAGTTCTCCTGGAAAGAAAAGTGACTAAAATAGCACCAATCATAAAGTCACTTATTTTCCAATACTATATGACAAATTATGTTGTTTCTTATGGGTGCTCGGGTAGCTGCTAAAAGAGCTGGATAACATGCCTTTGAGTCTGTTTGGTGATGGTGCAATTATGGTTGTCAACAGACGCATGAGGGCACGTATTCAAGCGGTGGCATTCCATTGTTCATTCCATTGTTCAACGCTTTGCAGGGGGCTGCTGGGCGAAGCAGCCCTCGATGAGTACCAGCTCGGGAGGCTCATAAGAAGAGAGTCCCTTCACGCAAATAGATTCTCTTCAAGGGTATCCCACTTCACACTGAAGGTGCATGTGGAGGCATTGTCAGCTTACCAATCACTGTTCAATGGAAAGACAGCGGGCAAACAACCTCTGGTGATATGCCATCAACTGCTGGTATGCTTCAGTCCTGCACCCAACAGACCATAAGTTGGCGGATAGTGGATGCCATCACTATGTGTTTCGAGTCCTCTGATCTCCCCTGACCATTGGGAGTCAAGGCTTACACCATTAGGAATACGGCGGCCTACAAGGTCTTCTTCACAGGTGTGTCTGTATCGGACATCTGCAACTCTGCTGGCTGATCCACACCCATCAACCTTTTGTCCGGTTCTGTGGCCTAGACATCGGTTCTACACCAGGCACCAGGTCCTCTCGCCCTAGACACACTGGGCAGGGACTTGCCCAGATCATGGGCATCTCATTCCCAAAGCGTTATGATGCAGCTTGAGATCCCAACAAGAAACATCTCCAGGTTATGTATGTAACCACGGTCCCTTAAGGAAACGAGACGCTGCGTCTCAGTTCCATGCTTCTGGCATCCTTGCCAGCACAGTTCTTCATGACTTGAGGCTGACGTGCTTGTACTTTTCTGCTTTCCGGTCTCTGACGCACCCCCTTCCATTGGACAGATTGCACAGCAGATTCAGAGAGCGGTCACGCTGGAGGTGTTCCCAAAGCGTTATGACGCAACCCTTAAAGAACCATGGTTAAGATTCAGAAAACCATTTAAATGCATTACGGACTACATAAATAGATTTAGTTATAGGATCTTAAAATAGTAGTTGAACATGTAAATACAATACAATAGCTTATTTCAGTTAACCTTGATAACAGTCATCTCTCCCATAGAGTCTTGTTTGTTGCTCGGCGGCGTTATGACTTTCAAAAGTGAATCTGCCAGCACGGTTGGTAATTGAAGTCATATTTTCAGCACATTAGCTCGGAGGTGACAAATAATGCGAGTGCCAAATTTGATATGACCTCTGAATTAAACCTCCACAATTATGTGTTAATGGAGAAAAACAGCATTTAAAAAATCATGCATATTTTAAGAATCGAGCAGATACTTGTGCATTTCAATTATGCGTGCAAACATGCATTTACTCAAACTTTAAAGCATCCAAATTGAGCTGGACTTCACTACTAACTCAGCCTTGAATCTGTATTTTAATCTGGGAGATGATTTTGACGTAGTATTGATATATTGTGTAAACTGCAACTGATCCAGCCAGCAATTCGTTATCTCCACATGCAAGCTGTATCTTGAGGGAGGAAGCTGGCTGAGGTCGAAAACGTATCATTTTTTAATGTTTAAGGCATTACAGGAAACAGCAGTGTGTGGGAGGTGAAAGAACATGATGAAAGGGTCAAATGTCATGATAAATGATTGAACATTTATTATGGTTCTTCCATTAGGTTTTATTTGGAAAGACACCTACAAATCACAGTGCACGACCCCTGACCGCCCGCCGTGATCTCAAATACCATCAAGTCTATTTTTGCTGTGTTTGAGTTACCAAGGTTGTGATTTTTACGGGTGTAGGCCATTCCGAGAAGACCATAATAGCATTTTTCTTTTTTCTTTTGTCATGAATAGTCCTGTACATTACTGTAGTCAATTTAATCTGTATCAATTGGTGCGTTAAGGCTGTGTGAAATGATGAAATAAGTATTAATTCATATCTAGGAAACAAAATTGTGAATGTGAAGTACGGGTGGTGGAGATTTTAATAAAACAGACAAGATGAACAATAATTGCAGTTGTTGGGTGATTCATTTTTTAGTTGATGATATCTAAAGGGGTTATTTTTCCTGGTAAAACACTTTGGTGAAAACAAGCTTCTGTCTAATGCTCCTGTTGTCTGGGGTAAGTCATAATAGCTATTTATTTGCCGACAGTAATTATACCTTGTAGATTTTTTTTTTTCTAAAAGCATGTGTTTTACTTATCAATAATCTGAGTTTTAGTCTATTTGGGAAACAGGTTTATTTTGTGTCTGAGTGTGTTTTTCTATAGATTATATGGATATAATAAATAATACATGTAGTACAAAAATAACTAATTAAAATAAAAACAATGATTAGTTATCGCAATCGGTCGGTTACTGTAGTAGTAATATTAATAAATGAAAAATAACAACTACAATAATAATTGATTCATATGTTATCATAAAGCATTTACAAATGCCCACATAATTATAGTATAAATTATGAAGCATATAGTATAATCACTTGTATGTGAGTGTGTGTTCATGTACAGTAAATATTGCCTTTTAATATACAAAGATTGGCAGTAGTAGTAGTAGTAACCTTTATTACTATTGTTGTTACTGTGTGTGTGATAGTTGATGTATTAATCACACTCACCCATCACACTCACCTCCTCAGAGGTTTACACTGCACTAAGCCGGATCAACGCGCGCAAGGCTGCTGGACCAGACGGTATCCCTGGACGCGTACTACGGGCATGTGCAGAGCAGCTCGCTGGGGTATTCGCGGACATTTTCAACATGTCCCTTGCCCAAGCAGCTGTACCAACATGCTTCAAATCCACCTCCATTGTGCCAGTGCCAAAAATCTCTAGCCCAGTGTGCCTAAACGACTACCGCCCTGTAGCACTCACACCCATCGTTATGAAGTGCTTTGAGCGACTAGTCTTGTCACATCTGAAGGACTCTCTGCCTTCCACACTGGACCCCCACCAGTTTGCCTATCAAGGCAATAGGAGCACTGAGGATGCAGTCTCCATCGCACTGCACTCCGTACTCACACACTTGGACAACAAAAATACTTACGCGACGGATGCTGTTTGTTGACTTCAGTTCAGCATTCAACACGGTCATACCCTCTAAGTTAATCACCAAACTCAGAGATCTGGACATTAACACCTCACTGTGCAACTGGGTTATGGACTTCCTGACCAACAGACCCCAGCATGTTAGGTCAGGCCACATCTGTTCCACCACTATCACTCTCAACACCGGTGTACCACAAGGCTGTGTGCTGAGCCCCTTCCTCTACTCCCTCTTCACCCACGACTGCAGGCCTGTGTTTGGATCTAACTCCATCATCAAGTTTGCAGATGACACTACGGTGATCGGTCTCATCAGCAACAACGATGAGACTGCCTACAGAGAAGAGGTCCAGCATCTGGCCACGTGGTGCAAAGACAATAATCTGCTCCTTAACACCACCAAAACCAAGGAGCTCATTGTGGACTTCAGGAAGGTGAGAAGAGGCTCACATGATCCCATCCACATTAATGGGATTGCTGTGGAGCCTGTCTCATGCATCAAGTTCCTGGGAACCCACATCTCGGAGGATCTGTCCTGGACCACCAACACCTCCAGCCTGGTCAAGAAGGCTCACCAGCGTTTATTCTTTCTGAGGAAACTTAAGAAGAACCAGCTGTCCTCAGCCATCCTGGTGAACTTCTATCGCTGTACAATAGAGAGCATCCTAACAAACTGTGTCACAGTCTGGTATGGGAGCTGCTCTGTTGCTGAGCGTAAGGCACTGCAGCGGGTGGTGAAAACTGCCCAGCGCATCACAGGAACTCCACTTCCATCCATTGAGGACATCCAGAAGAAACACTGTTTGCGTCGAGCACGCAGTATTCTTAAGGACTCCTCTCACCCTGCCCACAAACTGTTTTCCCTCCTGCCATCCGGCAGGCGATTCAGATTCCCCCGGACTAGAACAAGTAGACTGAGGAACAGCTTTTTACCAGAGCTGTCTCACTACTGAATTCTACCCCCACTGATGTCTGCCCCACCCACCCCATTAAAAACAAAAAATACAAAAATGCACTGTTAACATTCATTGCACTCCACTGTATATATCTTTGTAAATGTATGTACATATCCACTGTACATACTCTTGTAAAATTGTCTATACATATCCTGTATATCCTGCTCTTTCTTATGTACATAACGATCTGTAAATTGTTTACACATAATCACTGTAAATTCCCCCTTCCCATCTGTAATTTAACTTGTACATATCACATATTTATCTTTGTAATTTATATTTATATTTGTAACTATATCCTGCACTTGCTGCTTATTGCACTCCTGGTTAGACCTAAACTGCATTTCGTTACCTTGTACTTGTACATGTGTAATGACAATAAAGTTGAATCTAATCTAATCTAATACACACATGCACACACACACACTAAATATACAAATATTGTCAGTAGAAATATTAATATTGGGACCCATTATTAGTACCATGCAATAACAATATCACTTATATTGCTTCTTCAGCTCAAACCACACGAAACATGCTGTCTCTCTAAACTGTAATCAACCTCTACAGTAAAAACCGATTAAAATACCTCAATAGCACAGTGAAAACAAGTCATTCACTGCGAGAACACAGCATTTTAGCAATTAACTCCCAGCCAAAAGTAATAACTTCCGTGTGTATAAAGGCCTCAAGGTAATAGACAAAGCAATCCATCTAGTGAGCAAACCCAAGCCACAGCCCCTGTCCTCATAATGAGCGAATAATACCGGCGTCAATTTGACAACACCAGAAAGCAAATTGAAGGCGGCAAAAGAGGGCGTTTTGGCATACGGGGAAAAATGGCCAGGCGGGTGACTAGATGAATTGCTTGTTAAATAAGAAATTCCACAGAGTGACATCATTTTAAAAGGCCCGTAACAACCTTGTGGTATTATCTGTGGAAAACAATCTTCGCGGGGCGCGCTCCACTTGTGATAGCTCTCTGTGTGCCGTCGTTTCTTTAGCCAAGGTTTCTCGCATCATAAAAGAATTGTTTTACTCGTCGCTTTCCAGAGCCATCAAGGACTCTCCTCTCCCCACGTCCTTTTGCAATTAAATTGTGAGTGGGACTGTTATCGATCCAGTCCCACGACGGAGCCATAAAATGTTGTGTACGACTGAACTTGAGCACGAACAGAATGACATGACAGCCGCTTGAAGGCTTCGCCACGCGGTAGCAAGCGAAAAACACATGGCGAGAGCCATCGCAAGGGAACGCAACTCTTCAAAACCGAAGAAACTGGCAAATTCTTTACGTTAACATCCGCCGGCGCGGCAGAACGTACGCAAACACATGAAATCCTGTTTGAAAAGTACAGTACAGCAACAATTTCACGAGGGAGCCGCATTCATGTGCAAGGGTTGGAAACGCAGAAATAGCTGGAAGGCATATTCTCTATTTGAGTCAGCGTAAGAGGTTCCTTCTATGCACTATGAGAATATAAATAACAGCGGAGAGGAAATACACAAAGAAACCTGCTGGCAAAAAGGCCCTTGATCTCTGCCAGTGCATGATATAAATACACAAACTAAAGCTAAAAAAATGCTGCTTTTCGATGCTTTTGTTCGACGGAACTGGAGATGTGGTCAGACCGACTGAGAAAAAAACATACCGTGGAAATGCATTTTGTGGTAGAACGGAGTGAAAAATCGAGCAGGTGGGGGAGAGAGTGGGTGAAACGACCCTGTTGGCCATCAGGCCGCTTTAGCTGCATTTTTGGTCCGGTGTGATTTAAAGCAACGGCTGCGCCTGCTGCCGCCGATGGTCTCTCAAAAACACCAGCGCTCACGCCAGGGTTGAGCGGAGACAAATGAGCAAAAGATGATGCGGTTAACCTTGATTTAGGTGTAAACACACCAGATTTGGAATGTGGAACATTCCCAGGAACGCTTCCCTTGCCCACGGAAGAACAGTGCTTTTACAAGGGATTCGCTCTTCTTCTGTATACTAGGCAAAAAAGAAAGTGCCCTCTTGTGAATTTTTGTTTTTTTAAATAGCTTTGAAGCACTGTGTGAAAAGTTTTAAATCTGAAAGTGCACCCTGCAATAGAGTTATCAAAAGAGTATCTCAAAAGAGAATCAACTCTGAATCGTTTTTAAGACGTGGCCCAAGCCATTTCCTGCTGACCTCGAAATGAAACATTAGCCGTTTGTTTGGTCTTTCCTCTTTGTTCAGAATGAAAATTCAAATTCATTCTATGCTAATAAATTCTATGCCGTTTTTAAGCTTTTAAGATCTAGTAAAAAATTCTAGTAAACCGTGTTAAATTTTTATGCACGTACAGTCTCGGACTGATGAAAACCCACATTCGCATTTAATCAAATTAAAATTAAATTGCCGTTTGACAAGAAAGTACACAAACAAAACTTGGTGCAAAAACAATTTTTGAAATTGCTAAAAAATGGCAAATCTAGTCAAACATTTACATTTTTTAAAACATAAATAATCTTAAATAGCAACTTTGAAAAACAGATACAGTGTAGATACATTTTTAAAGATTCAAATTGATATTTTAAAGTTCCTTAGAATTGAAGTTGAACTGACTTTCAGACCATTTTTTTAATTCAATGCAGCGCCTTTTTAAATTGAAGTAGGTGAAATTTTTTTTAAAGTGTATGTTGAAAAAATATATACTTTAATGTCAAATATGCCAAAAATGCTGGCAGTTGCTATAACTAAACCATCATTCACACAAAAAGGCCATGAAAAAATATACTGTAGCTGCATATTACAAAAAAAGGGGGAAAATGCGAGCACTATAAACTTTTAGTTCTTTAAAGCTAGCTGCACAGTTTGTAAGCTTACACAATAGTTAGCCTTCCAACTATTTGTTGTACCTATAATGTTCCAGTCAATCATATTTATGTCACTGCCAAAAAGTAAACAAAATAACAATATGGCAGAATTGAGGTTGTAGTTACTTCCAAGCAACTGCCATTACGGCAAATGGGAATGCTAAGGATATAACTGTATTAGATTTCCTTTGTTCAAGCTTTCATTCACACCCAAACAAAAGAACACTGTTTTAAGATGTTTTTGCGAGTCCATCGTCTTTATTAAGTCATATTCAAAGCCTACTAAATGAGCTGAAATGTCCCCAAAAGCTATACGATTTGATAGACTCCTTTTCTTGGACACATCTAGTGATTTATGTGCTTTTAATGTACTGATGCAGAAAAAGGTGCTCGCTGGCATTTTTAGATTGGCAGGAAAGATTAATCTGTGAGCCGAGCGCGAGTCCTCCTCGGGATGTGCGCGCATTAGCATTACTTAATTGAGATTTGTGAACGAACTCCGGCAAAGGAGTCAGGAATCTGGGTGATTTTGGTAGAGACATTGTTTAGCTAATTGATCTCCATCTTTATTCCCGTCTTAAACTGCGCTGTAGAAGATCAAGCTGCATAATGAGGCCGGTACAAGCTCGGTGCTTTTGTGTCGCAGTATAATGTGGCTCATCGAGACTGTTGCTTTCTTGGGAGTGGTTCTATCAGAGTGAAATAGAATGAGACTTGGAGGCGTTCGATCTCAGCAGAATGAGATCAAGGGGTGGAGACAGGAAGGTGTCTGTGTCAGTGTGTGCAATGAAGTTGCTCTCCCGGAATGCGAACGTTTGCTGTTGTGTCCCAGAAAGATGTCAGTGTGACATGCGCTCGCACACATTGCTGAATACAGAAGTACAGAAGTTTTCTATCCGACATACTCTTATTTTTTTCTCTTTTTTTGTTACATTGTTGCTCTGGTGTCCACTGTGCTCGGGAGAAAATAAGAAACCTAAATAATGGGTCATTCTATGAAATGGGTGTCTTCTGTGATTTGGAAATGGAATGGCAGAGATAGAGAGAGATTTCATATTTCAATAAACTTTTTCAATTAACGTTTGTTTAATATCATTTGATTTGTTTTAAATCACGCCAAAACACCATATAAATTAAATGTGTCTTTTCTGGTGTCTTTTCTGGTTTGAAAATCAAAACAGCATAATAATAATAATAATAATAATAATAATAATAATAATAATAATAATTATTATTATTATTATTATTATTATTATTATTATTATTATTATTATCTTAAAATTAAATTAATAAATACTAATGCTGATATTTCTGCACAAGCTATTTAATTAAATTATTTTTATTATTATTATTATTATTAGTAGTAGTAGTAGTAGTAGTAGTAGTAGTAGTAGTAGTAGTAGTAGTAGTATCATTACTATTATTATTATTATTTTAACTTATTTTAATGTCCTATTGATTTAAAAATAAAGGCAAAACACGGTTTTATTTCAATAAATTCTGCAAGCAAATAGTGCATATTCTTTATTATATAAAAAAGAACATACAAAATTCCCCCCAAAAAATACTCTTTATTTATTTATGGTGGGAGGTGGGGTTAGGATTGGGAAATTGACTCATTTTATGATATTTAATTTAACAAAATGAAATATCAAGCCGTGTACAAGCAAATGGTGGGAGGTAACCAGATTTAGTTTGTCTTACATTCGTAGCTTACTCTACCTGCGAGCACTCACACATTACAGTACATCAGTACAGTAGCTCCCCAGCAGTTTTGTATTCATTTACTTCCGTATGATTTACCACCATTCCCCCGATCACAATTCACACTAGAAATCACCTAAAATAAGAATGTTTATGTGAAAACACCTAGCGTTTACAGACTTCTTCAACTCCATGCAAACTTCAGCGAGCAGTTGGCAGCCGTTCATAAAGTAGAAACCCAATTTACGCTCTTAATCCTCGTCTACAGTACCTGATGTCGAAGCTCTAGCTCTTGGTTTTCAATAATCCTCCCTAGTTCCCTCAGAGTCCAGAGTGGCGTGCCGAGCCGTATCCTTTTACCCAGCAGGGATCAACACACTTCATCCACTTTACTCTCAACGTGGACCCAGTAGGACACCATCTTACATTAACCTCTTGCAGATGAACGGCTTAAGACTCGAAGATTCCATCTGCCTCTCCTAATGTGCAGGAAAAAATGCGAAAACATCACTTTCAATACGCCGTGCCTCTAAAAAAGTTCCCTTAAAACTTTCCACCCTAGCAAGTGTAGTGTATGCAGGGAACAATATTTCATATAGTGCACAGAAACTTTTGATTTATAGCCTTTTGTTGAATTGCATTTGAATCTACATGTTCTTTCATTTATTGTACTTTCTTTTCCTGCGTTTCTCTCAAATTGACATCGGGTCTGTTGCAGTCTGGAAATTGCAGGGTATGTCTATGTTGTCTATGCTTGCCACAAAGCACAAAATACCCTGATAAAAACAAAGTTCACGAGAAGCTCTTAGTACATTTTCTAGCACTCTGGAGGAGAACAACTCGAGGAGAGTTTTCACCTCTTTAAACTGCATTCTCAATAGCAGATTTACCTGCGGTTGCCGGCTTTGTGTTATTTCCTTTCAAGTATTGCTTTGGAACGGTTTCCTTTGTTTTTTTGTTTTTTTTTCAGCTCTGTTTTTTCTTTAAGTAAAAGCCTGTAGATTTCAGAGCAATGTGATCATTCTCCAACCCTAGAGGCCCAGGGTACCACCGGCGGGGTCGCCGTTTTTGCTCTGAAAACGGTTTTGACTGGTTGTCGTTGTAAGTAAATTGTTTTGTGGGGTTTTTTTTTTTTCGTTCTAGTTTTGAAGGGATGGGAGAGATAAATAAAGCATAAAATTAATCACCCGCGTTTGACACCCCTACAGCAAGCTCCCACACATCCGCCCACTTGATCCGAGGGCTTACGGGTACTGAATACCCCCTACATACATGAAAGAAAATAAGGACACTGCCCCCACCATCTCATCCTGTTAAAATCACCCACTGCACTATGGTTCATCACTCCTGGGGAAAGCTGCTGATCTGGGATGGGCAGTGAACGTTCACTCTGTGGCTCAAGTCGGATTAAACGGGAACATTTTGTACAAAACCGAACCTTAGACTTTGTCGTATTTAATGCAACAAAAGCGATGAATTTTAACATTTGCCATTCTAAGCAAGACAATAAATTCATAACAGATTTATAATAAACAAACGTGTTTTATTAACAAATGCGCTGTTGTTGAATATCTGGTGTGCAGGCAAACCGCAGGAAACAGTTCACAGGCGTTTTTTGATTCGCCACGATTGTTTCGCAACGGCAGTCTTTCATCTTTCATCTTTCATCGTTCGGTAAAGGGTTCATTCATGAATCAGAGGCATTGAGCAATTCGAAATGAACACATGATTCAAATATCGCTCATTCATAAAGTCTTTTGTCGCCATCTATACGATTAATGATCCCAACAATTACGATGTGGAATTTTGTACACAATTTTTTTATTTCGGTTGTGAAGATGAACGGATGACAGGGAAAAAAAATTCCTCATTTCTAAAAGATAAAGAAAATAGATAACATTTTGTTTTGTTTTCAACAGCATTCAAAAGTTTTTGAATGTCATGAGGGGAATATGGCGACAGAATTTTAATGCATGCTGCTCATTAAGATGTACTTTTTTATTATTGAAACCTGTGTGCATGGGTTTATAAAGCTATGCTCAGTTGTAGTTTCAGTTAAAACAAAAGGTTATGTCAGTCAGAGTAAATTAATTCAAGTGATTTATTATAATAAGCTATAATTTTACTATAAAAGTTTAAATCTCTCTCGGTACGCCTTTTAAAACTCAGCTAATTTGCACAGTAAACAAACCACAAATGTGTTTTGTGTCGTTTTGGTTTATGGAGAAGCTATAACCAGCTATTTTGTATTTCTGAGTCTTTGGAGACGCAACAAAAGCACCATAATTGATTTTCATAAACCTCTCAAACTCTAACCTCAAAGCGAACAGATTTTGGAGCGCAGATTATCTCCCACAATAACTTGTGGAAAAAGTGAACTCAATCCCCAATGTGCCAATTTATTTAGCAAATCTGTCACTGTTTCCCGCTTTTAACGGGTATTTGAGTGATTGGCCACACTGTTTTTGTCGTTTTCCCAACAGAACTAAAAAAGGAAAAAGCATGCAGTTAGCCAATCTAGTATGAAACATTTCAATTGTTTCATTATCAACTGTTTAGTCTCATTATAAGTCGTTATAACAGATTAGTGGTTTTCTTAAAAAAATATATAAAAAGTTTTCACGGTAAAGTAGTCCTGTGGATTAAGTATTTTACCTAAGGCCAGCTGCAGGCAACAGAAATGCAGGCCTTGGACAGTAGTAACCATTAAGTGAACATCACATCCGGCCTGCTGTGCTTTGAACCCACAACCTTGCTGTTGCCAAGGAGGAGGCATTGCCAAAGGCAGTACACTTATCTGGAGCTTACAGTAGAAATGGTTAAATAGTTATAATTATTAAAGGATTTTTGGCTTTTCAAACTCAATTTTAAAGTAAATTAACTTACCCTAACATTATTCGTAATCTGCTTTTCTTTCGTGGAACTCAAAAGAAGTCATTTCGAGAAGCTTTCAAGCCACAGAAAGGATCACGAAACTAGTCAAGCTTCAACAAAATTCCATTGGTAAACTACATGGAACATCACGCCGATCTAAGATGTTACAGAGTAAAAATTATTTGGGAGAAACAAGAGATCCTAGACAGCAAGTTTATAACAGCACCTGGAAAACTGTCGGAGGAATCAAACGAGTGAAGGGATAACAGCGCTGAGCTTGATTAAAATGCTCAGGGTGAACCGTGGCAACCATTGCTCAGAATCTGTCACGATTTAGAAGGTGTGAAGGATGTGTGAGGTGCACTCTGAGGAGTCATTGCTGGCCTGTATAACACTCAGATAACCTACCGGAGAGGGATCGGTCATGGGCCATGAGTCCTTATCAAACCTAGCATAAATATCAGGCTTGAGTTTCCTAAAAGCCTCTTTGAGTTGAAAGGAGCTCAAGGTCACAGATTTCTCCCTGCACTGCTATAGTCATTCATCCGATTGAAAAGATGAGGAGCATTTCAAGATACAAACTGACAGATACCTCATTGAGTGAGTAACAATTCTGATATTACATTACCTTGACTTTGGGATACTTCTTTTGATCACCTTTGAAAGATGCAGTAAAACATACTATTTTCTATTTAAATGCATTTTACAATATATGTGATATGTGTGTATTGCACATAATATTAATCGTTTCACAGCACTATAATATGTGTGTGTGTATTGTGTGAGTGTATGTATGTATGTATGTATGTATGTGTGTATATATATATATATATATATATATATATATATATATATATATATATATATATATTAACCTGCATTAAATTATTCAATTTAAACTTCAAATTAATTATCTTCACCATCCTTTCAAATAAAATTGTAGCATATAGTAAAAATGAACAAAAGGGGTTGGGGACTTGACTTGAATGCGTGACAAAGAGTTGAGACTTTACTTGGACTCTGCATCAGAGATTTTTGAACATGTCTGGGTGAAGAGTACCCGTTCTCCATCATAGCCTGGGGAGCCAAATAATGAAAAGAACTGAAATAACAGAGAGGCTTCCCAGCTGCCCATTTCTGCATACTAAAATCATTGTGAAAGTTAAAAACGACAAGCTGAAATTGGTCTGAAAATCTCCATACCTGTCTCAAATCACTCTTTTGGACCTCTTTAGAATATATTAATAACTAATATGAATAAGATGTTGTTGTGATGGTACATTTGATTGACACGCACTGTCAAAACATCCACCTACACACACGTGAATATGCATACGCTGCTTCGTACATTAGGGTTTTTGTGGTTTGTTTACATTTATTTTCCTCTTCTCAGAGTTTCCTGTTTATGCTGAGGGGAAAGGGGAATGATGATTCCAACAGATAATGACTTGATGGCCCGAGGCACTCGCACAAAACAGGCGCGAAGCGTATGTATGTGTATGTACGTGCGTGTTTGTGTGCGATCTCAAGTCTGGCCACACAAATCAATACCATCAAATGGAACCCTGCAGATCTCTGATAATTACAGAGCAGGACGTGGAAAAAGAGAGCTTAAAGGGACAGTTGAGCCAAAAATAAAAATGATGTCATTATGTAATCATCCTTGTGTCGTTCCAAACTTGTGTGACTTTCGTTCAGTCTTGAAACACAAACATTTATGAAAAGTATAAGCCATTTATGTATGTATATATTTATGTAGGTATGTACGTATTTAAATTTTGTTACCGATAATGATGTTCGATGTGTGTGTGTGTATATATGTATATATGTGTGT
Source organism: Puntigrus tetrazona (assembly GCF_018831695.1). Taxonomy (NCBI): domain Eukaryota; kingdom Metazoa; phylum Chordata; class Actinopteri; order Cypriniformes; family Cyprinidae; genus Puntigrus; species Puntigrus tetrazona. The sequence continues at coordinate 5,286,561 of NC_056723.1, forward strand.
ATGTATATGGATATATGTGTGTGTGTGTGTGTGTGTGTGTGTGTGTGTGTGTATATATGTATATGTGTGTATATATAAATCCTTTATATTATATATCCGTAAATTTAAAAAATAAACAATTAATTTTTCTTAAATATAGGTATGCATGTGTTTGTATTTATATAATAAATATGCAGAGTACACTCATATATTATTATAAGAAAAACTTATTTTGGTTGCGATTAATCGTTATTTTGTTGTTGCTTTTTTTGTCTCTGTGTGCCCTACTTTCTGTTAATTGTCCCATTGCATTCAGGTGTCTTGTTAATTTAGTAATTTCCTGTGTGTTTATAAGTTCCAGTTTGTTTCAGTTCTGATTTTCCGGTCTCGTCTTTGAATCCGTGTGGTTCTAGCCTGCCTGCCTGCCTGTAGTATTATTGTTTTCACTTTTGTGGAAGATTAAAGACCGTTAATTGTTATATTCTGGTCAAGTGCTACTTCCCTCAACCACACCATCACACACACACACACAAATTAACAGTTTTATAATGCATGAACGATCAAAGCTTATTTTGAGATGTGACAAAGATTACATTTAACAATGATACTTGATGACAGCAAAAGTAGCGTAAATCTAAAGATACGGGCTATGAAATATCTATAAAAAACAATCTGTAATATTGGACCAACGTAATACAGATATATCTCAAGCTACTATTTAACCCAGTCATAGCCACAAAGTACAATAAAAACTGTTTAGTTTATATAAGAAATATTATAAATTGCCATAAATATATATCAAGTAGGCTCACTGGTATAAATACTTGAAATAGTACTTTGTTGTAAAATGTACTCTACTAGTATGTTTTATTTACAGCTTTGAGTTTTTTTTTTTACAGTGTATTACAAATGTCCTTGAATTTATAAACAAACCCCTTTTTGATTCGAATCTTATGAATGAATGAATGAATGAATGAATGAATACATTTCACTAAATGATTTGTTCACAAAACAGACTGATCTGATGTTTGAGTTCACATGCTCACCGATGCAATTCAATCACTGCAGCTCAGTGAAGGCATATGGAACACTGTTATTTATTTATTCATTTGTTCGTTAATTCATTCATTAGTTCCGAGCTTGACAGCCCCAGTTCTCATTCACTATTATTATACTGAAGACCTTTTCACCATTAAAGAAAAGTTCGGAATGACGCGAGAGTGAGTAAATGACTGAAATTTTTACTTTTGAGTGAGCTGTGCCTTTAAAGCTACACCTCTACTGTATGTTTCTCTTCACCGCTGTTCTGTTTTGTTGCCAGAATCCATCTTCTACTCCTCGCCCTTTTAAAACTGACATATCCAGTTCACGTCAAGGCTGTGGTGGGTGAGAAACACACTAAGGTTCTTCTCTACTGTAATACCTGCGAGCAGCTACTCCCTCCTCGACTCAATGGAGTGAATTTCTTTCCAGTGAACGAACACCGACTCATCTTAGAAATACTAAAGTTTACCTAGGGTGAGAGACAACAACACGCAAATTCTTGTTTCTTTTCGCCCCTTCTCCCGTGTTTGCCACAACGCCCGCTCTCAACTTATTTTCTCCCAAGATTCAAGAAGAAAGCCTGAATAATAAATTATTTCTGACTCAAAAGAAGGCACAATGGAAGGCGGGGAGATTTATACACCAAAGCGTCTCAGAAATCGATCGAATCAATCGAGTCTTTAGTCTGAACAATGGCGGATCACACGGATCGGCTGATATCGTGGCTTCGAACGATGGGCATTTCTTTAAAGTATCTAGACAGAAGTGCGATTCAGATATCAATACGTGCGGGAATGTTGTCGCTGTAGTCTTTCAACCATTTGAAATAAAGCAGAAGGTTTATTTTTGCTCGCTTTTTTTTTTGAGTTTGCTCGCCCGAAAAATGTGAATGAGAGAAAGAAATGTGAGAGGGGGAGATGAAAGCGAGTCTTGCATTTGTAACACTTTCATCTATTCCCACAATAATGCCCTTTAGAGTAAATGAGCTCCATGTTTCAAATGTGACAAGCCTCTCTTGAACTGATGAACAGTCAGATTATTCTTTCATTCTGCCCTCAGTAACTGCAAATGTATGAGCACACAGACACTATACAGAAATTATATAGAATAGAAATATATATACAAAAAAATATAGAAACTTATATAAAGCTAAAATAACAAGGACGATTTAAACCTGCAATCCCAGAGAGCGCAATTGCACATGCAGTAAATGCCATGAGCAAATTGTGCCACTGCTGGTGACAATATCGTCCTATTTTTATTCATTCCCTGTCTTACAGGTCCAGAATTAGTACAATGGTTCAGGTCTGGTCATTGTTGGGTCTATAAATGAGTGTTTGTCCCTTCCAATCCGATCTTTTCCGATCTATGCCAACCCGCAGCTTTCCCTTAAGCACAGAAATGTACACTGGATGCTTATTTAATATAATGTGCACAGCTTGTGTGAAATAACACTCTGATTGCACCTGATTTTCCAAGTTACACAATGCCTCAAAAATTCAAATGAGTTTTTAATGAAGAAAACGTTAATAGCAATGAAAGAGGAGAATATATATCAGCATTTGTAGCGTTCCCTTTTCTTCTCCCGAAATGGAAGAACAGAGCAAGAGAGAGAGAGGGGAAAGATACTAGGAGAGCCATTAGAGCTGGCCTGTGAGATCTCATTAATGCGAGTGTTGAAAAGGCGTTTATAAAGGTCCTCGGCCAGTCCTAACCCGACTGTACTTCTGTAAGTAATGCTTCAATCTCCCTACTCCCCAAAGGACAGAGAGACTCTTATTACTGCATCAGACTGGTAATGAGTCCGCTTGCTTTACTTCGCACACACACGCATGTGGTCCTCTTTAATCACGGCCACTTGTAATGACATACACGAAGGTCAGCAAGAAGACAATCACATGCTGGATCTGGGTTTGTGACTATTGAACATGACTATCTATCTATCCGTCCATCCATCTTTGTCTGTCTACTATGTATTTCTGTATATCCAATTGTCTATTCAATTGCTTGTCTGTCTCTATCCATCTGCCAATTTGTCTATCTATCGCCTTTTAAGTTGTCTACTTGTACCCCTAATTTGTCTATCTATTTATCAATTCATCCATCTATGGTTAATTCATCTGCCTATCCATCTTTACCTGTCTGTCTTGTTTATGTAATTCATATATCTATCCGTATGCCTATCTCCATGGAAAATTGTCCATCCATCCCATCATTCTTCAGAATGGAAATGCAAATGGAAACCTGTGTGTGTGTGTGTTTGTCTGTGTGTGTGTGTGTGTGGTCACTTCACTCACTGTCTTCAAATCAACCCAATAAGGCCATGTAGACCATTTAGGTGTGATAAATGTGACTGCAATGTGAGCCAAGACTGTGCTAAAAACAACCAAAGGCAACAGGTTACAACAAACCAGACAGCTTTCAAGTTTCTGATTCATCATTAAATTGTTCTCCGGAGGCTGGTGGAGCTCATGGGACGTGTCCCAGACATTCAGGAGACCAGGTGGGAACTTTTGGGAGTTGTTTGTGGCTGTGTTCAACAGGACTTTGACAGGCAATTAAGTTATACAATTATTATACTAAAAAATGACTCTCTGATGACTAAACTAACTCTACCCTAAAACGCACACACTCATGACCTTGAATGCTCTCATTGAAGACGAGATTTATCGATTGTAAAAACCGTTCTTTGTCTTACTGCAATATAGTCACTTTGGCAGGTAAGAGTATTAAAATTCATGGCTGTCAAAAATCGCTCTAACTTTCTCTCTCTCAATGACTTTTCATCCCTGCCTCTGCAGTCGCTGTCCATCTGCGTGATAAACTCTTAATCAATGTAAAACGCCCTCACCATGTTTACTGATTGGCTTACAAGAACAAGCCTGTCCCCTGTCACTTCTCATTGCGGGACTGGAACGCTCTTGAGCTGTCTGACGAAAGGCAGATTTGATTGGCGCAACGACCAGTGAGCGGATGTCACTTTTCACGAGGAATGAAGCAGGGCGGCTTGCACAAGAGGACTTAGCAGTTTCTGATTTCTGATTGTCAGGTCTACTGGAAGCCACTATTAGTTTGACGTTCAAAATGGCCTTCGCTATAAAAAAGAATCTTTTAATGTACTTCAAAACCATAGTTTATAAAACCATAAACAAACATAATTCTCGTTGAATCCAAACATTCAGTTGATTTGTGAAATTAACATTGCGATAACAGACCAAACTAAGAGATTTTGTTTGATATTCTTTAAGCGGTGGGATTATGTGTTTCTGTAAACGTTGCTTTGCACTTTTTGTAGCCCTACATGTCAGACTGACGAGCAAATCGAGGTCTCCTTCAGCCCCTGATGGTAATTGGTGTGACATCTCCAGGGGTTTCTTGTTGCAAGTCTCTCAGCTTGTAAAGACACCTTATATCATCACAGCCCTTGATCAGCTCTCCCCATTATAAGCTTAAGAATTATAAAAGATGAAAGGCTATGAATTATGGCTATGTAATGACTTTGATCAAAGCAATATGTGTAATGCAAACCACTAATGATTTACGCCCCCTAAACGCAATTCCACTTACACAGAGACGCATTATGAGTTTATTTGTATGTATTAATATGCCAAATAATCCATACATACAGCCTATATGTATACTAATGCAACACGGCATCCTTGAGTAACTTATTCTCAATTTGAACCGGCAGCGACACCAATATGAGTACAAGGAATATTGAATAAGTAATTCAATTATTAATTATCACAATAAACAATGTTTTCACAAAGCAATATAGTTCATTAGACAAACCATAGACTGTTTACAGTTGCCAAGTAACAAATAATTTCAGCAGTGATGTGTGTACAATTTAAGACAAGTGTCTAGCCTTCTTGTTCTAATCAACAAGTCTGGCTATTCCAGACAGTTTTATGAGGACGGACCCTGAAAACATGCAGTTTGGGGACGGTTCTTTTCTTCTCCAGCATGACACTGACACTGTGCACAAAGTGTGAGACATATAGAAATGATTTGCTGAGTCTGGTGTAGAGAAATCCATTTCTTGTGCACAGAGGTATTTCATTTTGGCATTTGGACTAATTCTGGAAACTGCTGCTATAAAGATAGGCGCTCAGAATTCTCTAGACCGGTATATTGTGGAACTAAAATTGTTTTAGCATTTAGTATTTTCCCTTGTTTTATAACTTTTTGTATCTTTGGATGTTGCAGTCAGATTTTAGGAATAAGTATTTTCTAAGCAGGGGATACTTGGGATGACTGTAAAATAGGACGGATGGATGGATGGATGGATGGATGGATGGATGGATGGATGGATGGATGGATGAATGGGTAGATAGATTGATCGATCGATCATTGGTTGGGTAGTCTAATGTGTTGCTTGGTTTCGTAATCAGCCTCTGGACAGGTTTGACGTTTTGGCTATTTAATTATCTGCCTGTGTGTTTGTTTATTTAATCTGGATGGAAAGAGCAACAAAGAGGAGCAGATGGCATCTCAAAGAAACACGGCCTCATCAGGAGGTCCAAAATCCACAGGAAAAAAACCGGGGAAAAGGGAAAAACCCTGTGAGTTTTGGCAGAGGGACACACACTGACCTTCTGTCCTGTCTCCTTGCCTGCAGAGTAGCATGGGCACCAGCCGTGGAGGAAGATAACAAGACGCGAGACTCCCCAGATCTCCCCGGCCTATTACTGCACTATTATCCTCCGTTATTAAGTTTCTTGGTCCTGTTTGACTGATGGCTGAATGAAACGGGGGTCAATTTATTAGGGGAGTCTGTTCTCTGGCAGAGAAGAATGAAGGACAATGGTCAATTTGTCATCTTTTATATGCCACCGCTGATGCATTCAAGAAGTTGTTGTCATTGAAATTGGGGGCAAAACAGCATGATAACAATGGCGGTCTTAATGTAATCAATCAAAACCATCAAGGTATATAATAAGGGACTGCATTTGTGCACTGCTCTTTATTTTAAAGAGTTTAATTACAAAAAAGAAACAACCAAAAATCTGACATAATATTATTTAGTTTAACATATAATGTCTTCATATCATCAATACATTTTTCATCAGCCTTGTAAAAAGATGCTAGCATAACAGAGGCAAGCTAATAAGAGCTGTGCAGGTAAAACTCGCTCCCTTGATTTTAAGAGCCACGCTAGCAACTAACACTAGAGGATGGGAGGTGGGCATGTGTTTGAATTCTTTGAATTCTGAGTGAGGTGAGTGGACCCGGAGGGGTTACACTGGTGCCGTGACCCAGATGGGAGTGAAGTTTGAGAGGCCAGCTAGTAAACATTACTCCATGTGGAAACGGTTCAAATCCCACTCAGATCGCGTGAGGCAAGTAGATTTGAAGGGGATAAAATGGTGCCATGACCCAGATGGGACTTAGGTTTGAAAGGATGAGCGTATTAGAGGTGAGCTAGTAAGAGTGTGCAGGTAAAACTCACTCCCCTGATTTCAAGACATGCACTAGTGACTGATCCTGAAATCTTTTCTTTAGTGTCTTTCTTAGCGCACTTGTCTCCCATCCCAAAAATGCTGGTTAAAATCTAGAGTGTATAAGGTGAGTAGAAGGAGGGATTACATTGGTGACATGACCCCGAATGGGAGCGATCAGAGCTGTGCAGGTAGACCCGCTCTTGTGATCCCAAAAGGGGCTAGCAACTGACGGTGGAGGTGGTCTTTAGTATTTTTGTAAGTTCACTCAACTCACCCATCAATCCGAATCCCGCACAGAGTGAGTGAGGTGAGTAGAACCGAAGGTTTTACATTGGTGCCATGACCCAGTTGGGAGTGAGGTTTAGGGGGGTGAGAATAAGAGTCAGCTAGTAAGAGTTGTGTAGATAAAGCTCATGCTCCTGAATTCAAGAAGTGAGCTCAAGCAGATAAGTTATACTAGCAGTGTAAAAGTTATAGGTTCAGCACAATAAAGTTCATAAAATTCCTGTGTCTTAAAAGTGCAGATTAAACGTACACTCGTAGTAAGTTGTTGCTTTGGATAAACACAGTTCTACAACTGGTAAAATGGCTATTTATGAAAGCCTGAAGGATAAAACTAAAGTCATTTGTTCCCGGTGTTGACTAGCTCCTCTCAATTTCCTATAGGCTGCAGTACATTGCATAACATATCAGCTGTCTTTGAGACACTAAGAAAAGAAACAGGACTGAGAGACACACAGAGATAAAGAGCACTGGTAAGTGAACTTGGGTCACTAGGCATTTGCCTGGGGTTTTACATAAGATCAAGTCCAGCTCACTGTTGGCAGCCCATAGTATCCCTCATAGCTCCATTACAACATCTGGAGACTCGCCATGACAGCAGTTCAACTTCAGACTGCTGTGCCTTACTGTCTTGGACACAATGGCTCACTAATGACTTGTGGGTAAAGATCAAGGATAATGTCTTTCTAGGTCTAAGGCAGAAAAACTCAAAAATGAAACATTTTTGTTAGGCATGTATACTTGATGAGCAAGCCTAGAATATTCTTAACATATAATGAGTGAGACATCATTAAATGTCAGAAACAAATGACACCCAGCCTTTTTCAGAGACTCCATACAAGCTGAATCTTAAGGCCCCGATATACTTCAAACAAAATGAAATGAATGAAATGATATGACGTAATTTTGAACGTTTTAGAAATCAGTCCAAAACGAAGTTCGTTTCGGTTCGAAACGGCTCACCAAAGTAAACTTTTTGGGGAGTTTGTTTTGACTCCTAAACACCTTGGAGCTACTCCACCTTCTTTGATGCATAATTTTTTTTCCAGTTTTTTTTCCTATTTAGGCAAGGGAGCGATATCTCCAAGTCACTACATATATAGGCTTATAGGTGAGCTCGCGAAGAGATTTCAAAGAAATTCCTACAAAGAAGTTACAATGAAGCTTGTGTCAATGATCCAAAATTATGCAAAAAGTGACAAAGAGAAACATCAGATGCAAGTTTTCAGCGAAAAGAATGAAAGGAAAGGTAGCAAGCAAATAAATATTGCACCATACTGTTGTTCTTGTTTTAAATTGATTTTAAAAAAAGGTATACAATAAATAAACCTTTGTTTTGATACACAGATGTCATGGTTCGGCACATATTTTGGTACGGGGGTCACGGTTCAATACCATTTTGGTACAACAAGGATAAAAAACAACAAATATACGATGCTCAGTTTCTTTCATTAATTTTGAACAGACAGTAATACAAATTAAAAAAATTTCCACCTAGATTTGAAAATACTAAATATTATATTACATAATCTGTTATATATAATCTGAAGTACATATACATACAAGGAAAAAATTCTTAAAATAAAACTGTATGGTACCATGATGGTTTGGTTCGAATACATGTATCTAGGCTTAGCCTTTTCAAATTTCTATTTGCTCTCAAACAAAGAATGAAAGAACTTCTTGTTCTTTCTTAAAAAAAAAAAAAAATGGAAACATAACGATGAATGACAGGAGCCTGAAATTTCTCAACGCATTAAAACGTTAAAAACAAGACGTTAAAACGCAAAGGTGAATGACAGGAACCAAACATTTCAGACCAAATTTCATAAATATGCAAAATGGGAACCTGATATTTCCCACCAAAATAATTTTCTTTCTTTACAAACAAGATGTGAAAATGCAAAGAGAACTGATGAGAACCTGAAATTTCCCAGCAAACCTATTTTCTCTCTTTGATAATTTTCTTCACGTATGAACAAGATATAAAAATGCTGAAAGTTGAATAAAGGCATCCTGCAATTTCCAAATAACGAAACCTCAAAACAGCACTTAAAAAATAGGCAAGATTTGTCCATAATATACCATATACGAAACACTTTGGCTGTGTCAATGGCGTATACTTCCCTTACCATATTGTGCACCATATTAAAATTTCAATTACTTTTGTTATAATATGTTTGGTTCACTGTACGTGGGCGGAAAATCACTGGCATGCTTAATCTGCACATGTATATTGAGATGAAAGCACGTTTAGGTGTGTTTTGCAATCAAACAGATTTAACCGCTTTCTTTCCACATTGTAAATGTGCACATTTCTGCCCTACATTTGAGAGAATTACTATCAAACTGTGTCCCACAAGCCCCCTTTCTCTTTTCACACCGTCTCTCTCTCTCTCTCTCTCTCTCTCTCTCTCTCTCTCACACAACATACCGGGCCGCACCAACAGATGGGGAGTCATTAACAGGCCCCCCAGACGATTGTGTTTGATTGGCTTGCCCCGACCCTCAGTTCTGTGCTTCAGAGAATGCCCGCGAGAAGTGCTCACACCTTTGACTGTCCGCCCACTAGCCTCTCCACTGTCCCACTTTGAACTCCTCAGCAGCGAGAGAAGCATTTACTAAGAAGACTCATTTGGATATGAAAGAATTCCTGATGGTTTCGCCGAGATGAGAATAACCGAGATTAAAGGACAAACGACAGTGGCAGCAAGGCAATTAATCATATGTACAGAAATGTTACACAGTAAAAGCCTGGGCCAGTCAAGTTCCAAAATGACAAGAAGCACCTTAAAATACCTTTAAAATACGGCTTGTGCACTATATTACACATGTCCACATATAGCTGATGAAAAAAAAAAACACGATTATAACTTTAAGCATAATTTATTGACTGCGATAACAAAAATTTAACAAGCTATTAACAATGCACTTTTTTTTCTGTTGAAAAATCTAACTAAATGAAATTTATATTAATACTAAAATAAACATAGATTCACTAACAATTTTTCAGAAGAGAAATTCTGCAATAAATAAATAGCCAATAATGTCTGGGGTTTATTTTAATATCAGTATACTAATATTAATCCATGCATTTATTAAATGAATTATTATTATTATTATTATTATTATTATTATTGTTATTATTATTATTATTATTATTATTATTATTATTATTATTATTATTATTATTATTATTATTGTTATTATTATTATTATTATTATTATTATTATTATTATTATTTTGTATTTTTTCAAAATAATATTGATATTAATATCATGAAAAAATAATCTATATAAATTATATTATAAAATTAATTCATATACAGTACTGCTCGTTGATATTGGCACCCTTGGTAAATATGATCAAAGATGCCTGTGAAAATTAATCTGCATTTTAAATTATTTTTCATCTTTTTTTTTTTTTTTAATCAGCACACAAAATCGAACCATTCATCGAATACGAATTTAAAATGGGGGAAAATATCATTATGAAATAAATAGTTTTTTTTTTTTTTTCAAATACACATTGGGCACGGTTATTGGCACACCAAGTATAAGTAAAATATCTCTTAATATCTCATTCATATTTTAATTTTAAGCACTCCAGGGTGATTATGAACATAAAATTATCCAGCCATGGCTTCATGTGTCAAAGAAATATAAATAGGAGGGAATACAAAGCCAAATTCCCTTAATCATCCATCACAATGAGTAAAAAAAAGCAGCAAAAGATAATTGAGCTTCACAAATCAGTCAAGTGGCTTTAAGAAAAGAGCTAGAGCAGATGGATGTGAGGATGTGTGTTTATATTGTTCTAATGCATGGTGAGGAGAAGAGTTTCTCTCCCTCTCCAATGACCACAGATGGAGAACTGTAGAAAATAGTTGAGTCTTGGGGTCAGAAAACCTTAAAAACAACTGTCAAACAGCACCTACATAACCACATGTTGTTTGGGAGGATTTTAAGAAAGATTCTCCTTGCTCATCCAAAAACAAACTCTAGATAGGTTTGGTGAACACAGGAATAAAAATGACCCCATGTGTACAATAAAATATACTGCTGTATTTTTTATTTGTTGTGGGCCTATATCTCTGCTGGAGGTCCTGGACATATTGCTTAGACACATGGCATCATGGATTCTATCAAATACCAACAGATAAAAAAAAATCAATAAGTGACTGGCTCTGTTAGAAATCTTGTAATGGGCCCTGTTTGTATCTACCAACTGTACAATAATCCAAACACAAACCTCAAAAGCAACACAGAAATGGGTCACTGAGCACAAAACCAAACTTCTGCTACGGCCACTCCAGTCCTCTGACCTGAACCCTGTAGAAAATGATTGAGCTGAACTAGAAGATAAGAAGCGCCAACATGGACCTGGGAACCTAAAGGGTCTGGAGTGATTCTGGATGAAGGAATGGTCTTGCCAGGTGTTTTCGACCCTCATCGGACATAGGAGAAAATTTCAAGCTGTTAAACTGGCAAATAGAGGTTTCAAAAGGTATTAAATAAAAGGGTGCCATCAATTGTGTCCAATGTGTTTTTGAGAAAAAACATTTATTTCATAATGAAACTTCCCCCATTTTAAATTCTTCTTATCTAATGAAAGGTTAGATTGTTGTGTTGTTTTTTTTTTTTTTTTTTTTTTAAATAAAACATCAAAAGGATTACCAATGCAGATTAATTTTAAGAGCTGCCTTTGATCATATTTACCAAGGGTGAGAATATCAGTGAGCGGCGCTGTATGTGCATTCATTTATATGAATACTCTATTAAATGTTATATTCCCGATAAATAAAATCAATGAACATATAACATAGTAATTATATTAATCAATATTAATACAATGGTTTTATTTTTTAAATAAATAATGCTACTAAAATAATTATAAATAATCATTGTGTTGTGTATGTGTGCATGCCCTGGTCGTCCTATATGGAAACAAGAATGTCTTTATAAATAATAATTTTGTGTGTGGGGGATTTCTAATTTTATTTAGATTAAAACCAAACTAAATAAACCTAAATGACATACAAGAGCAATGCTAACCATCACTCCAGTCATGTCCTACAGACACAAGAATGCGAGCAAACTGCCCTGGTCTTGATTTCCTCATCATGCAGTCAGAACAGTGGGACCCTGAGGTTCGTGTCACCGGGGGCCACCTCTCTCCTGCCAAAGGGAGGTCGACTGAAGTGGGTGCAGGCCCCAAGGCTAGCCAAAGGCGACAGAGATATGGAGTCCCACTGCCCTCAGATAAACTTATCAGCAGCCTCGAAGGGACGCCTTCCTGTCAAAGCACAGATGCCGTCAGCTCGGGCTGGGGAAACAACTTTAGCGGGCCTGAAGGAAAACCAGAAGCCAATGTAAAACACCGAGCGGTAGCCTGCGGACAGGAGCCTGCTGAAAGACAGGAAACATATGTTCACCCACAGGTTGAGGTAAAAGCTGGCGACAAATCTGGTGCCGGTGCACTTTTAAGGTGCTGGGTTTGCCATCGATGCCTTTAATCGTAAACAATTTGAGGTAAATACGATTATGTGACTGTAATTAATGCTGTAAGTAATTAAATTCTAATTAATTCGACTTGCAAGTGGTCGAGGAAAAGGATGCGGCTGCATCTGGTTCATAGAGCCGGGCACTAATTGCATTAGCCCATTGATTCATTCACATGCACAAAATCCTTTAATTTATCCCATATCCTTACGTGAGACCATCTTACAAGCCCGCTGAGTACATATATAGACCACCACCAAGCACGTATTGAATACTGATGTCGGCGCTAATAGCGCTGCCGATGGGAGCAATCGCACACTGCTTTTATGGTGCAACTGCAACACGGTGCATGCATTTGTATATTTATTGGAGTGCAAGCACAGAAAGGAAGAGATAGAAGAGGGCAGGTACGGGGTAATGACATTCACGGATTTACAATTCGCTCCATTTAGATGCGAGCCGATTAGAATGAGATTTTACTCGAAAAGGCAAAACAGAATCACATGTTGCAGTTGTCGGTGCTTTGTGTTTTTGTCACAAGAGGATTAATTACAAATTATTTCATTGCTAATCTGTAAAAGCCTGCTCATCTCTAAAAATGAAACCGCACAACCTCGAAAAGACATCGGAATATTAAGGAAACTGCAAAACGTGTTGTTTGAGGCGCTACTACGTGCATTTGAGATTAAACTGGTTACTAAAGCAATAAATCAAGCAAAGTGTGATGTGAAACAAAACATTTTGTTTACACGCAGACAAAACTGATAACTTGTTGATAGTTCAGGATTTGAACTTAACATTGACAAAGTATAAAATTTTGTAATGTAGCTTAATTTGTAATCAAAATAAAAGTTTGTGTGTGTGTGTATATAGATAGATAGATATAGATATATAATTGATAGATAAATATAGATATGATAGATCTAGATATATGATAGATATAAATATAGACATGATATATAGAGAGATACAGAGATATATAGATATTTATGCAATATGTGAAAAAAAAAAAAAAAAAAAAATATATATATATATATATATATATATATATATATATATATATATGAATATGAATATGAATATATATATATATATATATATATATATATATATATATATATATATATATATGAATATATATATGAATATGAATATATATATATATATATATATATATATATATATATATATATATATATATATATATATGAATATATATGAATGCATTAAACAATTAAAATTAATGCAATAAGATGCACTGTTTTATTTTCTTATTTTTAATTTATTTTTAAAGGAAGAAAAAATAGGTAATAATGTCTGGGATTTCCCCACTTTACATTAATAATAATAATATACTAAAATCCAACTATAACAAGTGCAATAATATTTCACAATGTTACTGTTTTTATTGTATTTTTGATCTAATAAATGCAGCCTTGGTGCTCAACATTTGAAAAAAAACTCTTAAAAGCGTTCGCCTCTCTTTGCTCATCTCATCTCTTACATCAAACTGCAGTAAAAACAAAACCTCAAAGCTCTTTAAAAACATGACACATGCACGCTGAAAGAGATAGACGTAACGACAAGAGATCTGAGCTGCCATTCCCCAACTCACTGCCTTATGGCGACTAAAGCACCCGCACATATGCTAGCACCAGGTAGCCTTGGGAAGCATGATCCATGGCAGGTAATACCACGGTTAATGAAAGCCGAGGATGAAAACACACTGGCTGCCTGCCACCTTCACGCAGCTTTGAGTCTCAGCGTATCCATGGGAGACGACCTAACCCATCACATTGTTCTTCTCTCTCCAGCTGAGCCTATATAACCCTCATCTCTGACTCTCTTTCTTCTCATCCTTCTCTCTCTTGTCGTAGTATGGCCCACGCTGAGTGCTAGTTAGCCTCCTTCGCAGTTCTCCTCCACCATGCGCTCCATTTCCCTATTCGGAACGAGATTACACCATCCTCACGGGGTTAGCATTTGATGTGCAAAATAAAAAAGTTGCTTTGTGTCCTTTTTGATATTACTATTCAGCTTCTTCCCACAATGCACCTGTCTTAAACACATTTGTTAGAATTCTATTTTAACTTTTGTACAACAATAGTTTCTCATTACCGGTACAATTATAGTTTAAGTGGATTATAATTAGATCAACCTTGTTTTATTAAAACATTACTTGCTTCCACTGACATGTAACACATAATATTGAATATCAAATTTTCCAACTTTTAGCTGCGTTTTCAAGCACTTTTAGCTGCAGCTTAGCACACGTCATTGAATCTGATTAGACCATTAGCATCGTGCTCAAAAATGAATTTCAATATTTTTCCTATTTAAAACTTGACTCTTCTATAGTTACGTCATGTGCTCAGATCGATGGAAAATGAAAAGTTGCGATTTTCTAGGCTGATATAACTAGGAACTATACTCTCAATCCAGCGTATTAATCAACTTTTCTGCCGTACCATGACTTCAGCAGATGCAATGATGTTACGCAGCGCATGAAAATAGTCCCAGAATGAGTCAAGTTTTTAAATAAATCAGATTTAACTACAGTTAAAAGTACTACTCCCAGATTCGGAGATCGACTGAATGGAATCGAAAACGGTAAAAACTCAACCGTTAAATTCTAGGGGAGTTAAAAATGGCATGTTCCATTGAGCTATAAACTAATCCACTTTTAAAAGAGTTTAACTACAGTCTACAACTCTAAAGACCCGTTTAAACCAAGATTAATAACTATACCAGTGTCCACATTAACGCACAATAATAACATTTTAATAGCTCAAGCTTGTTTCTTATTCTGATTTCTGGTCAACATTTTGATTCTTTACAAACTGTTCTGAAAGGGATATCAACATTATTCCTCTGAGTCATTAACATGGTTGTGTTCAACCAAACTTCACTAGACTTGAATTAGAAATATTAATAAAACTGTGCTGTTATCAGTCTTCGATAAAAGATGTGACACTCTTAATACTTTTTCAGAAATTCAGCATGTTTTTTACTTCTTGCAATAAAGTTCCCACAGATACTTATATACTAACCATCAAACACACACAACAAAATAAAAAAAAAACACGGTTACGACACTTTCATTATAAAAAAACAAAGGTTAAAATTTCATACAGCAGGTACTAATTTTAAAGTAGTTAAAGGTCAAGGTTGCTACTAACAAATATTTGCGTGTGAAACTATTTAAGAACAAGCTTAAAAAAAAAATGCTACACTAAATCGCAGACCTACTGTTCTGCTTTTGATAATGTAAATAAGTAAGCATACTAGTGTGGCTTTTTTCGGTTGGTTATTCCTCAAAGCTTTTGGTTGTACTAACCGCACACAAAAAACAACACGTTTTAGCTAGCTTCTGGTTCGCATTCTGCTGTGAACAAAATCACTCTCTGAAGTGTCATTGTGTCATTCTATGATGTGACTGAATAACAAAACGTTTCTGTTGAATGCAAAACATTCGTTCCGTGTTTGGCTGCGAGAAAAAAACCTTGCCGCGAACATGGTTCAGAACAAGATATTTCTTAACTTTTTCATGCATTATACCTCAAAAGATTCCAGCAATGCAACTGTCTCCTACACATTTACCCAAGGAGGGTCTAAAAAGTTACTTTTTTTTTATCCATAATATCTCAAGAGGGGCGCTAGTCGGTGTTTTCTGGAGTGCTGTACAGATGCACACCTCCCACCAAGTACAAGACATAAAAAGAATGGCCCCCTCATAGAGAATCATCTATTGCATCACCACTACACCTCATTTATGTTTTGTTTCATCGTCCGTGAGAAATTATTTATTTTGAACTGGAGCGCTTTATGCTTCTACGATGGGCAGGAAAAGAGGGTTACGTTACTCACATTGATGATTCAATGAGAGCTTCCCACGACAGTTGGAGTTTGACAACCATAGAGACGGTGTATGAATTATACAGGCATGAGAACAGCCGAAGTGGGCACTGTCCCCTGCCTGCAAGAATCGTAAATGTGCTTTCATCGCCAAAAAAAACCCTGAAATAAATAAAAACCTGGAAAACTCTGGATGCGACTGATCTGACAGTAACCTGTTAAACGGGAACAGCAGAGTTAGCACAAACGTATTATTAATAATGCAATTGTACCTACAGATCAAAATAAACAGAGACAAGCATGCACACATATGCTGAAGCACAGCTCGTCGCTTCACAAGGCGATAATTGATAGATATATTTTATCAGCTGTTTGCACTCTCATTCTGACGGCACCCATTAACTCTGCGGAGCAAGCGATTTTAATGCTAAAATTTCTCCAAATCTGTTCCAGCGAAATAACAAACTCGGCTCGGGTGGCTCGAGCGTGGGTACATTTACATCAGATCGTTTTCATGTTCGGGTGAGCCATTCCTTTAAAATCTCCTCTGGTGTTACACGGAGCAAAAAATATAATACGGAGTAGGCGTAAATGATGGAAAAAAAAAAAAAAAAAAAAAAAAAAAAAAAAAAAAAAGTCGTTTTCCTTTAATGTTGCATTCGCTTAATGAGAACAATTTTAAAATAGTTTTATATAAAGGCTGTCAATACTGCAGTTGTGGGAATAATTGCAGCCTGGGAACTTAAAAGGCCCGCATGGCAATTAGGTTTGAGTTGCGGGCAGGCCAGCGGCGGAGAAAGCGAGAGAGGAAAAGAAACAGCTGTCCAGCTATAGTCTCTCTGTCAGTCTGTCTGTGAGAGGAGCGCGTTTCCAATAATAGCAGAGCCGACATTTGGACAACATACTCAAAAACATCTGTTGTGTTCTTCCTCTGTCACAACCACCATTAGATCCAAGCCCCCACTTCCCAGTGAGTAAAAATATGCACACTTTGAGTCTAATCCAAGAGCTAAAGCCCGGTTGTGCTCGAGTAGTAACTTTTCGGGGGCAGCACGGAGAGCTCTTTTGCTGACCGCATTCAACTTCTTTTATTATATATTTAGTTGCGCGTCAAGCCATTGCCAGCCTGTCGTTACAGCCTGACAGCGGCAGCATTTGGAGCGTGACAAGTCAAATTTAAATAGATGCGGGGAGGGACGTAAAAAGCAGGGCAATTTCCATGTCTGCGCAGATGTAATCGAATGGTGTCAGCGGCGTAAACAAATGTGTTACGGAGGCGTTTTTTTTTTAGATATGATAAAGTGCGTGTGTTCACAGACCCGTGCGCGCTTGTCACTCAGCGTTTTCAAATGAGATAGCGAGGCCATTTTGCGATTATGGAGAACATTTGGCCACATGGGACTCGTGGAGGTTTGTTTTTTCTGCACCTGAAGTCTACAGCTTCGGCATTGAAAATAAAACGCTCGCAAAGAAACGGGATTCCCGTAGGATTGCCGTTCAGTGTGGTTTAGGAAAAACTGCTTTTATTAACTATTTCAAGATCGCAGGGATTAGATCAACTATAATGTCCATTATAACCCAGTATTCTCTCCTGAACTGATGCTTTATGGGTAATACCGAAACATAGCAAATTCCCTGCGGCTTTAAACCATGAATGGTGGTTCTTAAGTAGCGTGGCTTGTCTGGATGCGCACTTTGTTAAACTATAACCTCAGGCATGAGATATTAAGTGCTACTTGCTGTTCCACATGAATGTACAGTAGTATGTTCATGCGTAATGGTGAGCACTGGACTGAGTGTCTGCTGGCTATTTGTAGGCTGAGGATTCACGAGTCAAGTATGCTAGCAAACAAGTGCAATGCCATATCATACTGTGTTTAGGTGATGCATACTAACAGACCGTCAAAATTTTATACGAAAGTATAAAAAAGTGGCGCGAATTGGTGTTTAACACTTTATACGGGCATTTATTCAACTGCATTTTTCATAAATGCAGAGGTAAGAATACGTTTGCAAGAAATTTTTATACCCGAAAGTCAAACAGAATGTTTTATTCTTCATCGAAGCGTAGCTGTACTTTTTAGAAATCGATTCGTGGGGAAGAATGGTTCAAAACCGGTCAAACGTCTTAAGCAGTTTTCTGGCTGGGGAGGATCTACAAATGATTAAATTCATGTTTATTTCTCAGTGTATTCAAGAAAAGTGCAATTATTTGCGTGGTATTGTTAATTAAAAATAGACCAGACTTTATTTGTAGCGAATACAGAAATGCGTATATTTTTATGCATGTGCATAAGCTCAATAAATAAAAATGAAAAATTAACCGATTCATTGATTCACTAAAAAAAGAAGCTCATTGAAAATTTGATACTTTTGTACTATAAAATAGATAAAAGACATTATGCGAAAAGAGTAGTGTGTCGCAATTCATAGTATTGCTAAAAACGTCCAACGCTGTCTTATGACCAATACATTTGTGTACGAAATTGCATGACCTCACTGATTAGTCTAAACCCCAGTGACGGGTGGGTTTAGGGGCGGAGTTAGGCGTAGGTCATTTGTATAAATTTCTGCGAATTGTGAGCTAGTAAAATACATACGATTCAGCAAAAGTTTGATGAATTTGTATGAGTGAGGGTGTAAGAATTTGTACCTCTTAAAATATGTACATATCGGGCTGAAATGTCAAAAAAGTACTTGGAAAGCTAATTTACTTTCCCATGTGGCCATGGTGGAATGGCTGAAAATCATTGCAACAGACTACGACATGATGAATTTGGTACATCTAGATTACACTGATACTGTATAAAACTTACTTTAGGAGTTGTGTGAATATTATGAATTATTAATTGACTCAGAAGTCCCTTAAAATACGCTCTACTGCCGTTGGACTGTATTATATATCTTGGGATGCTGCTATACGAATTAGATCGCTTTGCTTTGTTTCAATTAAAGAAAAAACTCCGGTTGCCACATAAATAAATAAATAAAAAAGATGAAGAAAGAAAGAAAAAAAAGATGACTCTCACCAGTTCACTAAACTGCTTTAAAGTAAGATCTCTGCATAGGGTTGCACAGCTACCCGACATTAATCAAGTAATGCACATCAGGGGAATAATTTATTTTTGAAACAAATCCAGGACAAGCAGCATCCAGCAATGATTCCTGCATAATTGCTCCCTATGTGAGAGCAGCAAGTACTCAGTAAAGAGAATTTACAGTTTATGTAATCAGATATGATGTTGCTGTCAGCAAACTGCAATTGACAAATAGTGAGTGAATTTTACAATATCAAGCAAGAGCCAATAGCATACGACAAATATGCAAAGCCCGGATTGCATGCATAACCGTTTTATAAATTGATACAAACACCTAAACACTTTTTTTTTTATAAATGAGCTATATGCAAATTTTTTTGGCAACGTGTAATCATTTTAAATTTGTAAAACAAGATTGCGTAGACTAATCACTTCTATACTATTCTATTCTGTTCCATATGGCAATACTTATTAAGATTCTACAGTATTTATTATTCTTAATTCATGTTAATTGTAATGTTTAACGATAAATTCAAAGGTGTACATGCAAATATTATTCAAATTTTAAAAATATTTACAATATTTTACAATATTACCTCTAAATCTTTCATTTAATAATAATAGTTCTATTTTTATATAACAATGTTAAAATATAATATACTATATAATTAGTGTCAAATGATTAAACTGTGATTAATCACATTAATGATTAATCACATTAATCACACATTAATCACAAGTTTTTATGCGTGTATACTGTATATATATTTTTATGTATATATAAATACACACACATACAGGCCATTTATATTTGTATAATTTATTTTATATATGAATATATTTCATATACAAATTTCAATACATACATTTATTATTTTTTATTTTGGATGCGATTAATCACGATTAATCATTTGACAGCACTACGTAAAATGTAATGTAATAAAGATTATTTCTAAATCACTTAATTTATTAATTTCAGCATTTACTAATACGTTGTTAAATTTAGAATTTGTTGTGTCTGTTGTTGTCATGCCGTCAAAGATCATCCTTTAAGGAAAGAATTTAAAACTTTCTCTATTGAAGTTTATAATTGAGGATTCCTCTCTTGACTTTGAGTTCGTTAGATGGCTGGAAGCCTCTCTATGCCTTGTTTAATTAATATTGACTTCTTTGTTTGAATTCTGAGTTTGTCTCATTGATCAGAGCGTGACAGTTGTATCTAACATGCATCAATAATAAATAGTTGTACTTTTATTGTCTATTTACACTAAGTCCCAAGTAGCCGCCTTATTGGCAGTGGCTATTTACACTAACTCCGCCCACCATTGTGTGACTGGGCTAGTCATCATTAAAAATGCCGCGGATAGTAAAATCTTATTTTGATGCGATCGACTTTGGATCTAATCTGCCTTCTGGCTATTTTTTTCTCCCTTTTTACATTTCAAAAATGCAGTCAATAAAAATGAAGGAAATAATCACATTTTAAAATAGTTGGGGTAAGGTTAGGCTAGGTTTAGAGAGAGAGCTTTATTGTCCCAATAAGGGCCTTAATCATAGCATCAATTTAATAATTTGAATTAAAAAGAACATTAACACTCAATAAGTTGCAAGTCCAGTATTGCACTAAGTAGCATAAATAGCAGAAATTGCTATTTGCACTCCAATAGCACATCACTAAATAATGCTATTTTCAATGAGTGTGAACAGAATCCATTGCTATTTGCCTTATACGCCTTATATATAATATTGACGCACAAAACTCACTGACAGTAATCAAATGAAGTTTAGAGAAACACTTTTAGAGCAAATCATAAATTATGCAAGAACAAACCGAGCAGATCGCATTCAGGTACAGTAAATACTTTTAATTTTCTGCTGTTGCACGAGAAAGCATGTTCATACAAATGTTTCCTGCTGTTTTTACAACCCTCGCAGGAATTCAGGTCTGAAGTGGGGGGTCTGTCTCTGTGATTAAACCGTCGAGTCGCGAGCCAATCTGGCAGGCCTCAGCCCGAGACCGGTTTTGGGCTCGCGTTCAATAACGTACAATACAGCTGACAAACATTCATGGTTGCGCTGTCACTGACACGCATGACCAAATGTTACTGCGAGCTATGCTTCTGTTCGGGAAAAGAGCCTCTCACGGCGCAGGCTGACAGAGCTGAGAGGTAATCATCCGCCATGGAGTTTAAGCACATCAGTGCATACATATTCATTACACCATCAAGCCCTGTCATGGAATACAATAGGAACCAGGAACTGAACGAGAGAGAGCAAGAGAGGGGGACTGAAGAGCTTGAGATCCAAAGGACCTATCAGGAACTACTTTATTTAATGTAAAAATGTGTAACTCTGTTTTTACGATTTCGGACGATTGGTCTAAACCCCAGTGACGGGTGGGTTTAGGGGTGGAGTTAGGCGTAGGTCATTAAAAAAAACAACGAAAAAGTACCTGGAAAACAAATATATATTCCCATGAGGCCACACAACAGACTACAGCATGAAGAATTCGGTGCACCCAGATTTTACAGATACTGTATAAAACATACTTTAAGTATCATGAAAGAATTAGTATCTACTTTGGAATTACGAGATTTCAGACAGTCAGTCAATTGAATGAATCAGTTTTTGAACGATTTTTTCATTGACTCAGAAGTCCTTTAAAATAATTTCCACTAATGCTGGACTGTACTATACATCCGTCAACACAGTTTTTACATGCCTTACTGCACGTTCTGCAGTTTCAAACAGCGGCAACTGTTGTGCTAAAACACAGGTTTATGTGAACCCTGGCACATTTTTCATTACGTTGATATATTTATGTATTGCAGCGGTTCAGAATTGAAATATCCATGCACTGCTGCTAAAAGTTAATGCTCTATCATGTTGGAAATATGCCCTACACCAAACCCAACCCTAAACCCACCCGATAGTGTTAACAAATACAAAACTTGTATAAAAAAACGCATTTGTTGCTGCAACCGTGCCGTTTCAACTTCCCTTTACACCGATTTGAACTGCGTCAAACCATAGCTACACTGGATTTGAGCTACTGATCAATCCTACCGTCTATGTAAACCCATAGGTACAAAGCTGGATCTGTGTGATGCTAACGTCCAAAAGCATCAGTTTTCAAATATACCAGCATATTAATATTGTTATAACACAATATTCTTCAAGTAATTGTGTGAAATCGACGCTTTGAGTAGATTTGTATGAAAAGGAATAAAAGGTGTCAAAATTTTATTGCCTCTAGTGTTCATTTCTTTTGGAAACTGCAGTGATATGTACACTTGTTGTTGTTGGTTCGTATTTCATGTCTCGCTAAAAAGTGCACCCAGGGGCATTTATGCTATGAGACCAGGTAGGTATAAACACATTAAGTTATTACATTTAACTTCTGTAGTGTGATCTAATTAGGAGTAAAGCCTATTCAACAAAATAGAACGAAGCCAAAGCTAATACAAGTTAGCTATAGTAGTGATTAAATAACTATTTAGCAATTAGTTAACATTAGGTATGCCCTGATATAAACATTTCAGTTTGGTACTTACTGAAAGTTGCATTTCACTTTTGTGTGTGCGCGTGCGTGTGTGTGTGTGTGTGTGTGTGTGTGTTTGACTACCATGAAATGAATACCAGAGGGATAATATTGACTGATTACATTACCAATATATTGTACATTAACATCATCCAGTAATCCATGTGGCATCAGCGTAAAAGTATGAAAAAATGTATTGCATTTTAATAAAAAATAATGGTATAGTCCCACTTTAAAATATGTGGTCTTAACTAATACGTAATTACATAAAAAAATAAGTACAATATACTGTGTCAATATTTTATTGCATAACACTTTTTCTGCTATAATGGTGGGATGTGGGTGGTTAGGGAAAGATTTGGTGGTATAGGTATAGGTTTAAGGGTGGGTTAAGGAATGGGTCAGCAGTGTAATTATAAATGTAATTGCAGAAATGAATTACATAATTACAAAATTTTAGTACAGTGTAAATAAATGCATTGTATCAAATGATCCATGTACATTTAAGTACACAGTAGTTAAGCCACCCAATACAAAGCGAGACCAATATGAAAAATCGAAAGTATTTTTCATGAATAAATTGACCACAAAAGTGCATAAAAATGTAAAGAGGGGCAATTTCATGCTTGCATTTAGTAGGCCAAGCTCTACAGTTATATCAAACATGTAAGCATGACTGCAAAGCCTTTCATCACATCTATATGTCACCACACACACACAAACCAAACTTATACATGGTGTACATATCAAACATCCCTACAAATCAACTGCCTTTTCAACATCACTGTCACTGCTGACCAATCAGAATTGACTTTGAAGCATGTACACGCCTGTCTTCAAGACACAGTCTTTTTCTTTTTCAGTCAGAGACGTCACATATTCAAGAGTCTGCAGGCGGTAAAAAACACATCACACACTCCAAAGGTGTGGTGATGGGCATGGATCACAAAACAGTTTACTGTCTCAACCCTGCAGGATTTGCCCATTCAAGACCTGCTGAATCATTTAATGAGACACATCCTGTGATTTTTCCCCTCTTACTGAAGGCTCAGGAGTTGACAGGCCTCACTTTTCCGTTGCCATTTTTAGCGTCTGTCTCTTTCAATTACCCCGAACTCAACCGGAGACAAGAGTCAACACCAGAATGAAATGTGACAGTGTGACAACATCGAAACTAGGCTCTTTTCCTTTACTTTTTTCCTCACTTTATCCATCGCTTCCACCTTCCCGGGGCGTTCGGTTCCCTTGCGTTTTTTTATACTAGAGATGAAACGGCAAAACGCGGATTGAAACCTGTAATCAAACACAGATGTGGTGTTCTACATACAGATGAATGCCACCATGAGCGACACTTCACTGAGGTAATTCCAGCAAACAGGCAATTTGAGCGCCCGCAACAGCAACTTAACAGTGTGAGTCCACATTCATCTCTGAAGAGACACTCAAGCGAACCGAGTTTATAGGCTCTAATTATCCCTCGATAACGGCGGAGAACTGTGAAAACACGTTAACTCGATTTTAGCTCTTGATGCATGTCGAAGCGCCGGCGAACCTGACTTTTCGAGAAGGGAGGGAATGGCGGTCCTATCTTGTTACCTTGCGACGTGTTTCCCTGCCTGTTTATAAGAGGAAGAAGTCCTCTGATCATGACGCTCGCTTAGATTCCTTGACTCCTGCTGGTCTCCGTATGGCGAGGATAGAAAGAAGAAAGGCCGCGGCCCGCTGATACGAGCACACTCCCGAACCAGAAGACCGCTTCTGGCAAGCCGTCCAACTGTGCGAAGCATCGTGAAGCATGCATCCTCGTCTATCGCTGAAAAAGCAGCGTCGTTCTAACATTTTCTACCATGCGTGCTCTTAAATAATTGACCAGCTCTTTCATTCTCACTCTTTTCAGTAAAAAAAACGTCTTGTTTCTTTGATAAGGGAATCATCAGATGCCAATTCCAGTGCCTGTGTGAGATCTAGGCTCTTTGGGAGTATCTTTTGTGCTCCAGAATGCTGTTCTTATGGACCACGCAAATTACATTGTGGGGGAACTCGCTGAATGAATTGCGCTCGACGTTTGCGTTCTTTGTTTGCTTGCGCTGCTTTGTTTTTGCATCCAGCGCGATGGAAGGAATTATGTAAATCCCTTAATGGTGCTTACCCCCCAAAGAATACACTGTAAAAAGTAAACCCATTTAAATGGCAGCTGTGATTGCCAGTTCTGTCAATGTCAGTCCGCATCATTTTTTACTGTGAAAGTTGAGTGTTCGTTTACGCTTCCAAAATCTGTAAACGGTGGTGATTTTTTTACATGGTGATGATTTTGTATGAATGTATACATTGGGGAAAAAAGTAAAACGTATGACCTTTAGAAAAAGGAAAAAACCTTTAAACATCACTGGGCTGTAGAAAATGAATGGATAAACCATTCAAAAACGTGCAAATGAGATTATATGAAATCAAATTAGCCAAAATGCTACAAATTCCCATGAGATTGTGCTGTTGTTGTTTTTTTACTATATAGCATGGAAACGTTTTGTAAAGCAATTATGATTTAATCATTACCTGATGAATAGCTGCTGCTATGATCTTTGGAAAACATACGCAAAAATGTTTCTAGTCAATAAAATCATATTGAAACCAGGTTTACATCAAACATAATTGCGCGAATTACAGTAAAACATCTTTAATAAGCTCAATTTAAAAAGTGAGAGAAATAGACAACTCATTTAAATATATGTTGTAATATTTAATTTGCAAATGACTAGTTATTAGTGATTTATTTTTAGCACCAAAATAGGGATACACTAACATTACAATTTTGACTGATAGCTAATTCGTTAACTGTTGTATTGTGACCGATCGCGGATAATTCGTAAAATTTCAAATGCCAAGAATCAAAAAGAAATATTTATCAAGAAATTTGCTAAATAACATTGCTAGGAAATGATTAGTGCTTAGTCAAGATTCCGTGCATTTTAAATAACCTCTAAGCATACATGAAATACCAGCTAATAAAAATATCCATTATGATACAGCATTAATATACTGTATAATGCATTC
Organism: Puntigrus tetrazona; assembly: GCF_018831695.1. Lineage (NCBI taxonomy): Eukaryota > Metazoa > Chordata > Actinopteri > Cypriniformes > Cyprinidae > Puntigrus > Puntigrus tetrazona. The sequence continues at coordinate 5,312,297 of NC_056723.1, forward strand.
TTCGAAATACAGCTTGCACAAGCGACATTTTAGCTAAAAATAATGAATTGCAGTGTATGCAATGCTAACTGCTAAACACCTGACATACGCCTGCCATACCGTTTCCATTCACGAGCCTGAAAAGCTCGTCCTATAGTGTTCAGATATGAACGGATTTAAAACAATTTTAAACCAGTGGGCAATACTGAGGAAAAATTAAGCTGGGTAATAAATGTATGATTTTTTAATCCTCGTCTGCAGAGTAAATTGAATCCCAGACTGAGAGTTCCAGCGGAGGAGAAGCCGACGCTAAGTGGTAATAGATTTTCTTTGAAGGATGCAGTACAGCAGGGGCAGCGGCTGCTTTCTTTAATGATTCCATATCTCGACAAAAACAACTCCTCTCCTTCTTTGAAGAAACAACTGGCGATGGCTTGCTAAATTGTATGGAATGTGAATGAGCCTTTTGTTAATGCTGAGGCTGAAAATCTTTGATAATCATTCAATTATTGGCAAAACAGTGGCGTAAATAGTCAGGTTTTAGTCTGTCACATTGGCAAGTAAGGTAATTGCAGATGCATTTTCTATATGTATATCTAAGCGTCCAACGTAATTGCTAATTCACTTAAAATATGAAATGACAATAAGCACTTACAGTGAATTCAGTAACTACTCTATTATTTAAATAATAATGTTTGTATAATGCATTATTATAATTATTTTATACAAATGTATGTCGAATAATTAGAATGTTTATATATATATATATATATATATATATATATATATATATATATATATAAACATTCTAATTATTCGACATACATTTGTATAAAATAATTATAATATATATATATATATATATATATATATATATATATATATATATATATATATATATATATATATATATATATATATATATATATATATATATATATATATATATATATATATATATATATATATATATATATATATATATATATATATACATATACATATATATATATATATATATATATATATATATATATATATATATATATATATATATAATATTAACATAAATTCATGTTTAAAAATTTTCGACCAAAAAGTAATACATTTCTTTGAGGTATTCGTCTGTGAATTGCAATAACTTCCAGTAGCATCTAAAACTAACAGTAAAAATGTAGATAAATATAAATATTATATGGGAAACTTGAATTTTAAAAATCCGTCCTGAACTAAGTTGAAATACTATACTTAGTAAAACAAAAACTAAAAATAAAGCTAAAAATAAATAAAGAATAAAAATGTAACAAAAAGTTGATTGACCACAATCAAAAATAAGTTTTTGTGTGCTGTGTACATTTTTATGTATATAAAGACGCATGCATGTATATAAGAAAATAAATTATATATTAAATATATTTGAATTTTTAAATATAAATTATATTTGTGTTTTATTTATAACATTACATAATACATATATGTATTATATAAATAACTTTTTATTTTGGATGCGAGTCCTGTGGGTGTGGCCAATTTAAATGAACTTCCAGCTCATGAATTTATCTAATCATTTATTTATTTAAATCAGTAGTGTAACTGTAATGTTTTTTTTTTTTTCTAGTAGCCGAAATACACAGTCCTTCAGTATCCTTAAAATGATATCATGCCTGTCTACATGTGAACCGATTTCAAGAATCCACAGGAGTCCAGCTGGAGTTCCGCTGGAGAACGGAGGGAAACAGAGTTGAAGCCCTTGAAGTCGTAATGCAGGCCAGAGTGACAGTCCTTCAGCCTCCATTAGTGGAGAGCAGAGAGAGAGTGGATTGAAGGATTGCTGGTGAGGGGGAGGTCTGGATGACCTGGGGGAGTTTCAACCATCTACACATTGACAAGAGAGAAGAGGATCCCACTTGTCCCTGGAGCCCCACAAGGTGAAAAAAGCCTGGACCGGTTTTCAGGAACACATCCTCTTCGGATTCACACATTAGCATGAAAACAAATATGACATATGCTCGGCTCGTGCTACGGGGCGCGCGTTTCGTAAGCATGCGCTGACTGCGTGATGTGACCGCTTGAAAAAGATGAAAACATTTTTGGGGACTACGATAGCTCTGTTTCTGTTCGTTTGGATCACAAAGCGAAGCAGCAGTTGAAAAAGATCGAGGAGTGGTTTCTGGTTTGCTCATTAACATTGTAATTAAATATCAAGCTTTACGACATGCGTCTGTGATTCTTAGCACGTTTCTCACATTATCACCTTGCACTTTCTGCCTTTTTTCTTCCCCTCCGTTTCATTTCTGCTGCCAGTCACAATGTATTCCGCATTTGATTTATAGTTGCTCTTCATGTTTGTGCTGGAGCCATAATTCAGGGGTGGGAAACGGAGTCTCTTGGGCCTGGATCAAAGCTGGCGCCATTCTCACATGGGTCCAGGTGTTTGAGAGTCGTGGCAGGAAAGCAATAGAGCCGAGAAGCCCAACACTCACGGAATAAGATGAATAGATAGAGAAAGCTATGTTCGGAATGGAATATAGCTTACTACTAACTATATACTGCTTAGAATACACTATTCTATTTATTAAAATAGCCTGTGAAGCTAGACTCATTCAAATATAACCAATATTGTGGTCGTTGTGGTAGTTAATATTATTTATTAATTATATAGTTTTATATATTTTTATATATTTATATACACACACACATACATGCATGTATACATTTAGCATAACTTAGTATATGTGGATAGCCTAATTATAGTTAGTATCTTCTATACCTATCACAGCACACTGATTTCTTTTGGCAACGCACTTAATCCCAGGTTGTTGCAGGGTATTGCCACTCTAATAACTGTATTAAGTTGCTTCGGATAAAATTATCTCAAATGACTTCTTACTTCTAGGAAAGCAGTATAAGATCCGAGACAGGATACCACGGGGATTATGGCGTGTGAGGTGATTTTCAAAGTAAAGCCACATGAATGTATATAGAGAGAGAGACTGAGACATCACACAACCAAGTCATGCAGGGCACTAAGTGAAGCATGACACCTTTGCTAGCATCAGTGATTTTGCGCTAGCTGTCGCCGTCTAAAGCATGCATTGTTGCACAGCGGGCACGCAGCATGTTTGTGGCCTTGAGGGAAACCGACTTCATACATCCAATGAAAAACAACATGATGCCGGTTGGTTAAAAGTAACTGGGGAAAATAGTTTAGCGAAGTTAGCTCTGCCCCAATGTGGCAAACGCCGTGCTTGAGAGTGAAGAGAATAAAATGAACACAAAGATCTAAGGCTTTTTCTATATACGCAAAATATTGTTCACAAATGGGTCTATATCTGTGTTAGTGAGCGCTTCTCCTTTGCTGAGATAATCCATCTACCTCACAGGTGTGGCATGTCCAGATGCTTATTAGACAGCATGATTATTGCACAGGTGTGCCTTAGGCTGGCCACAATAAAAAAAAAAAAAAAAACTCTAAAATGTGTAGTGTGGGGGTCTGGGGGGTCTGAAAACTATTGGAATGCTAGTCCACTTCTCTTCAGCGGCTTCACTTGCTGGATATCGGGTGGAACTGGATATCGCTGTCTTATATGCCGAACCAGAGCATTTCAAACATGCTAAATGGGTACGTTGAGTATGCCGGTTCAGCTTCCAGGAATGGGGCCGTGCATTAAGGCTGCAACATGAGGCGATGGTCGTGGATGAATGGCACAACAATGGACCTCAGGACGTCGGCACGGTACCTCTGTGCTTTCAAAATACCATCGATTAAATGCACCTGTGTTCGTTGTCCATAACACACACCTGCCCATACCATAACCCCACCTCCACCACCACGGGCCACTCGATCCACAACGTTGACATCAGCAAACCGCTCACCCACACGCTGTCTGCCGTCTGCCCTGTACAGTGAAAACCAGGATTCATCCGTGAAGAGAAAACCTCTCCAAACTGCCATCGAATGTGAGCATTTGCCCATTCAAGTCGGTTACGACGACAAACCGCAGTCAGGTCAAGTCCCCGATGAGGACGATGAGCATGCAGATGAGCTTCCCTGAGATGGTTTCTGACAGCTTGTGCAGAATTCTTCGGTTATGCAAACCGATTGTTGCAGCAGCTGTCCGGGTGGCTGGTGTGGTTACACGTGGCCTGCGGTTGTGAGGACGGCTGGATGTACTGCCAAATTCCCTGAAAAGCCTTTGGAGTCGCCTTATGGTAGAGAAATGAACGGTCAATGCAAACATGTTTTTTAATGGAAAAATTAAGATCCAAATGAACACATAAATAAATAATGTTATTTTAAATTTATTTGTCCGTTAATTTAAATGTATTTTAAAATGTAATTTATTCCTGTGATGGCAAAAAATTCAGCACTTCAGTGTCACATGATGACTTTTTTTGGTGATTTTTGATTAATAGAATAATAGAATGATGATAAATGATTAATAGAATTATGAATATATATATATATATATATATATATATATATATATATATATATATATATATGTATGTATGTATGAATGCCTTTGTTGCTTTGTAGCAATTTAGTGCATATTTGCTAAATAAAAGAATTAATTTTTTTATTTTGGTAAATCTCCCAATATATAAAATGTATTTATTTCAGTAGATTATTTAAAAATTCATTTTAGCACACTGTCCCGACAAATGTACATTTTTGCATTTTATTTCATGCAACACGATCCATGTGTTGTGTGCGAGACAGTTATTACATTTATAACTTGTCAGAATCAGAAGTTACATTAAGAAAATAATTTTAAGTGGCACTTCCTTTTGCTAGAATATAATGTGAATTCATGGTCTCAGTTCAGTTCTGAATGTGACCATGAAGGATAATAATAATTATTAAAAAAAAAAAAAAGAAAGAAAGAAAAAGAGAATGCACCTTGATTGACCTCAGAGCGTCCCTCCTATCCTCATTATGGTCTCACAATGGACTGCTGAAAAAAAAAAAAAAAAAAAAAAACTGGTCTCCAAAAGCCAAAACAACATGGCCTTGAATCCCACAGGAAAACAGGGCAAGTGTCTTCTTGAACCTAGTGAACATTAACTGAAAAGGTCTTTTCACTTCAGGGAGTTCCTTCAACCAAAGACCTTCATACTGAGTGTGCTGAATGTCAAACGGACAAAAAAAGGCATATACAGTATGTTTCTTATCTACACAAGTTTCCTTATGCGAGCATAAAATAAAGCATTTTAATTGGGGGCTGATGCATATGACCTGACCAAAAAAAACATGCCGACAGATTTAAACTGAGATGAGTTTTTCTCTTATACACAAAGAGAAAAGAAGCGAAAGCAATACTTAAAGCTTAAGAGTCGCCATATGTCCTAGTGCGGGAAGTAGAAAGAAGTTTGGAGAGAAAAAAGAGCAAGACGGTCCTATCCTTGTACGATTTTAATGAGGTTGTCCCCTCATTTTCCTCTTTAATGAATATTAAATGCCCAACCCCCATTTAAATATATCTGTGTGTGTAACCCCAAGCTGAGAATAAAGGTCTATCACGTCTACTGTGCTCAATAAGAGCCTTAAAAAATGCGGGAAAAGGCCTTATAAGAGAGATGTTTGCTACCCGGCATGCCTCTCACGTACTGCCCTAATTTCAGTTGGGTATGAGGAGGAGAATTGTGGGGCAGAGCACATCATACACACTCCTCAAGGTTTGAGACATCAATGGCAGTTAAATCGTACCATGTGCGTTGTCAAATAATACAACCATTGTCAACTGGGTGACAACGCTGCAAAAAAGAAAAAAAGAAAGGCTTATCTTACTCTTATAATAAATTCTTAGATGCATTTATTTAGAAAGAACATAAGACGTACACATTTTTGATTAGAATTTTACTTACCCAACTGGCAGATCATTTGACTTGTTTCAAAATGCGGCTTAAAAAGATATGCCTACAAAAATATGGAAATTCCGTCATTGATTACTCACACTGGTGTTGTTCCAACCCTGTAAAACCTTTGTTCATCTTTGGAACACAAATTAATATATTTTCGATGCATTTGAAGATCTGAGATTGTTAAAATAATCCGTGGCAGCAGTAGTTCAACTCTAATTTTACGAAGCTACGAGAATACTTTTTGTGCGCGACTTTATTCAACAATAAGTGATCTCCAGCCTATAGTGCCATTTTGGAGAATATCACTTACTTAATATATGCAACAGATATATACAGATGCGTCATTTATGATCAGATGACAGCATAAATGGCAATTTTTTTTTTACGTATGTGATTCTTCAAAATGCCGCTATAGGGTGACACTCAATACTTTTTGTATTCTCGTAACTTCGTAAAATTACGGTAAAACCATTGATGTCACCGATTGGTCCTTGCTATGTTTCTGAGCCTAAGGACCTTGTAGGGTCAGAAAGCTCCTAGAATTCATTGAAATTATCTATATTTGAAGATAAACGAAGGTCTTACGAGCTTTTTACGAGTTATTGACAGAATTTTTTGGGGTGAACTATCCATTTACATTTTTTTGAGCTTAGAAACGAGGCTAAACATCAAGTAAATGCGTATTAATTTAAGAATTGGTCGATATTTTGACTAGAAAGAAGACAAAAATACCAAATTCACGTTCATCATATATCATATCATGTCATATCATATATCTGATTCAAAGTACTGCGCTGTTTGCATCATAATATTAAAAAAAAACACAAAATTAATTTTTTAAAAGTGTAGAAGCAGTTGCATAGAAGCAGTTCTTATGATTGAGAAACTACAAAGAGAGTGTAACTATAAAGAGTGATTCTTTTTCACGAATCAAACGCATAAAACACAGTTGCGGTCTGATTCACAAACAATTGATTCACACGCCACCGGTTTAATTTTAGAATGGAATATACAATATATTTGGGTGTACAGTGTTCCGAAAAAAAAATAAAAAAACAATCACATGTAATAAATAATGTCAAGTTGTTATTTTTAAGTGCACTCTTCCTTTAAATGGTTGTTTGTTTCGTTCGGATAGCAGATCAAACAATGCATGGGCTCTTTTAAGCGTGGCTGACACACTAAAGCTGCTTATTCAGAGATGCTTACGGACAGTCAAACAAACCTAGCTGAAAGAGACGAAGGCAGAAAGAATTCAGCTGTCAAATCAGCTTTGAAGGGCACTTCTATCAGACCGTAGCTCACGTCAGGCTGGAACACATGCCACTACAAAACAGTATAATCAAAGGCAACAACTTCACTTAATAGCTAAAGATGTTCTGTGCGGGACTATCATAGCAATATCCAATCAAATCCAATTAACTTCTTGGAGCCTCCCCTCCAGAAAAGTGCATTACAGCAGGATTAAGCCGCTATCTGTACTGGACTTGATTAATGACCATGTTAATTAATGCTGAAGGGGCTCGTTGGAGCGGTTCCTCACGTACTGGAGCTCAGTGATCCAGCGGCGATGTGGGGACCGGGCAAATAGAACCATCACCAGAACAGACAGCCTGTCCCACAAACGCTTGTATACTTCAACAGTAGTGGCTGTGGAAGAGCTAAAGTTTGGCTTCTGAAGTACTTTGAAACTCCAGCATGTGCTGACAGGGCCTGGAATATAATGTTTGAGGGTGGGTTGCCAAGTAGAACATTTTTTCGCATTTTGAAGTGAAGTAATGTTATATGCACCGTGGCTGAAAAAATTCAATGAAAGCAAGTTTATATTTTAACCATGTGGTGCAGCCTGCAGTACGTTTGGATTATAAAGTGAACTAAACGCACTGAAGTGTGAGGCTTCTATAGAGGAACATTTTCATTGTTTTTATATTTTCAGTTTTAATTTTGAACTGACACAAACCATTGCTATTGTTAACTAAACGTATTGCATTTATTAAAATATTAACACCACGCTGAATTGTTTCTAACAATTGAAATGAATTCATTTGAACTCAACTGAAACGGTTTGATACTGGAAACCTGATAGTTAGTTTTATTTTAGTGGATTCAAAAAATAACCTACATCTTTCCTTTAAAAAAAAAGTCTTAATAAATGAAAATGAATAACATTAACATTAATCATGCTACAAGTAAATTTAGACATCACAACATGATAAAAAAAAAATCATATCCATGAAAAAAACAATACTGACATAATAAACATTTAAAACATAAATACAGAAAGCAGAAAAGTAACCGGCTGATAAATGATATGACACCAATGTATTGCCGTACATTGTAAATTGTAAATTCTTGTAAATTTAGGAATCGACATGAAAATTATTTAATTATATAACAATGACGTAAGTTGCGACGCAAACCAATAAACTGTAAGCGTTACATCCCTTAACAGGAAGTAACACTCATTTGTAAACATGAAATTCCTTCCAGTATTTCACTCTTAAATGAAAATAACAATGTATAATGCCCAGCTCAGAAATTTCCAAGGAAACGTATCTAATCACTACATCTGAAGTCCAATGTATATTTCAACAGCAATTCCCAGAGAAACCGAAATAAAGCAGTGTTTTCGAAATCAAACGTGAACATCTGAATAAAACAGCTCTTTATCTGAACAAGCCAAATTATATCCAGAAAACACTAAACATTTATTCGCAGCAGGGCCAGTCAAGATAGCCTCAAGGTAAAGCGCTTTTCACTCCACGGAAACCATGCGAACAAATTTAACCGATTTAAATCCTGGGGCAATAGTTCACCCTGTTGTTTATTCACGCTCTAAAGAGACTCGCAACCATCCACAATTGTGTAATTATGAAATCTCCATTACATAACAGAATATGAAAACGATCCCTCAGATTAAACGACTTTTGTCATTAATTAATATGAAAAGCTCGCCTCGGATAGGCCCGCCGAAGCCTTTTGGTGCTAGAAACAGCTGTTAGCTCCACAGGTATGCTAGTGCTAATCTGCGTTAGCCGCTGATGGATGTAATTAACAGTTATCCAACACCTTCTCATTTGTCTTGTTAAGAAAATTGCAAGACGCTCTCTGCTGGAAACTTCAGGGTTGGGAAGGTGATCTGATCACTGGAGGCCCGTTGAGTCACAATGACACTAAAACCACTTTAAAAACATGCTAGCTGCTTTTTATTGGATCCCCAGACTTTTCAATGGCCTTTTAATAAATTTTCAATTGTTTTAACCGGTCATTTCCATTGACTTTTAACACTTTTTAGACATTATGCTCATGACGGGCAGAAAAAGTATGATATTTTAACCATTTTAGTGAATCCTACCAACTTAATTTGCATTTTCCAGCAGTATAGTCAATGCCAATACACATTTTTTTTGCATTTTACTGTGGTAAAAATTATTTGTACTCACCAGTTCAATCAAGACACCAGTAAATCCAAATAAACTCCAACCTCTGATTCGCTGTATTAGAAATCCACAGCCACCTGGAGCAAAAATACAGATTTAGAATTCAGGGAGAAGATAAATCAGATTACATTTCTGATAATATCAAGCTTCTTTCATATCACTATATGATTGTCATTTATTGCTTTGAGATAAACCTTTAGATTGAGGCTCTCTCAGATCCCAGATTTGTCTGAAAACAATTCAGAGTTGAACGAAAGTTTGGAAAGATACTTTGAAGTTTCCTAGTATACGAGTTAAATGACAAAACTGCATTTATCTCAATTAGGGTGACTAATTAAACTTCCCTATGAAAGTCCATTTCATAAGAAAATGTCCTTTTTTTCTTCTTGCAATTCTGAGAAAAATAGGTCAAAATTGCATGACATCAACAGGCTAGTGATATATAAACACACAATTTTGAGAGAGAGAAAATAAAATTCCCCCTCAAAATTCTGTTTTAGTTTTTGACATAGAATTAAAATATAAATAAAAAGGTAATTCAGATTAGGGTTTTTTTTTTGTCTCACAATTGTTTCTTTGCTTTCACCACAAGAAAAAAGAAAAATTCTCACATTTTTTTAGACCAAAAAAAAGTCTAAATTGGTAGACATGAAGCTAGAATTGTGAAAATTGTCAGAATTGCTCAAATAAATCTATAAATATAAATAAATAAATTAGTGCTGGACAAAAGCTCAATTGCAATTAATCACATCCAATTTAAAAAAATTTTATGCAATATATTTGTTATATAGACAATGGATATATAGAATATATAATGTATATATTTACATATATACATTATATAATATACACTATACTTCCAAATACTATGGAAGTCAGTGATGATCCAAAATGTACTGGTTCCAATTTTTTTTTTTTTTTTTTTTTTCCGGCATTGATACAGGTTTGGGACTACTTGAAGGTAGTAAATGATTCCTTTAAGGAAAAGAAAATAGCAGTATTGAATTCAATAAAACACAAAGCATCTAGGTGAATCAGTGAGCCAGTTCATTGAAATCAACCATCTGAAATCACCAAAATGAATCATACTTTCCAACAACCTGATTCATGTAAATTAATTATTAGAAATATTGCATCTGTTGGCTACATACTCGACACTAAGACAGAAAGACACTAAACTAAAACTAGACAGATGCTGTTCTCAGACATTGAAGAGTGCTATATATTCAAGAGGATAAATTCAGATTCTTCCCAGTTCATAAATGATGGAAGATCCTTAGTCTTTCAATATTTATTGATCCTTTTCGGCAAAGAAGAAAAGTCTGTCTTGTTTTAGAATCTGTCATGCTCAAAATGACTTAATATCCCCTTTGGAACGTCATCAGTGCCATCAAAAATGGTATATTTCTTGGATATTGAAATTAATTTGATAAAGACTGCATATTCTGATTAACGTCAAATGTGAGAGCTGTGCCTTGTGTTCAAAAATTTTCATCCAGTCAGAAGAAAAATTGGAATGGGTAATTTACAGGCCATTACAAATTTGAGTTAGATGACATTCAACACTCAACTAATATGAGAAGCCTATTATTTTCCATGTTATGTCCTGTGATAATAATGATTTTCATTTCTTACTTTCCACTTTTCATATTGCTTTTTCATTTTCCACAAAGATAATTCCCATAACCAATTTCAGTAACACGGCCAGCTGAGAAACGCCTGGATTATTCCATATTATTCTTTGAGGTCACATACTTCTAAAATCCCTTTTAAACCATTTATATATTCTAAAAGCCCTACCACATCAAAATTAGTGACAGCATTTTACGGCTCATTTTATGTAGCTCTGGACAATATTAAGTAATAATAATAATGTGTGTGCGCATGTAAATACTATGCATGCATGCATATGTATGTATATATAAATGCATTCGTTTATTCGCCTGAAGTCAATTGGAAAATATATAGCTTGCCATTTATGAAAGTTGTCAATAAAATGCAAGAATAATAATAATAATAATACATATTCATTTCATCATTTCCTTTCACATTATGCTGCTTTTTTATTTGTAAATCCTGAAGTTAATTGTAACTGAAATTATAAAATAGTACTAAAAATTATAAAATAGCGATAAAAATAATAACTGTGTGTGTGTGTGTGCACATGTAATTATTATACATATATACATGCAAGTATGTTTTTTATCCCAAAATTAAAAGTTTATAATATTAATAAAAATAAATACATATATATATATATACATTTTATTATGTAATCCAACTATTGAATGAGTCAAACAATACAAACATGTGTATATATACACAGTACAAAAATAATTTTCCACTTTTAGAATGTGAGGTAAAGTGATGAAATAAACATTCTTATTAAATATAATGTTCAAGAAATCTATGCCAGCTGGAGAGCCGTTGAGACAAAAATAAATACATCACTAAATAAACAAGCCAATTCATACTCACACACATATACAGTCACTCGTGGCCTCAAACTTTTATACCTACTGTAATTTTTCGTGCATAAACGAAGTATGGGTTAATTTGTGAGATCTAAAGGCCTCACTTGAGACCCTTTAATATCACAAGCCTTCTTCACGCTGTCTTTTGTACTGTAGAGTACAGCAGCTCACACAAACTCGCCCCCGCTCAACACTCTTTGTCTTTGAATCCCGCACCGGTTCCTTTTAATTGAAATTCCATTGATATGTAGTCTACTGTGGCCAGTTTAAACCTTGAAGTAATCCAAGTGATAATAGTTTCATTGTTACTGTGGTTGGAGATGGGCTGTAAAGGGGAATTCTGAAGACGTGCCGCTGTGGTTATTGACAGCTGGGCCTCTGGGGCGAATCAATTGATATTTTTCCCTCTCGCTCTGATTTCTAGGCCTGCCAGGTAGCCAGCTGTCATAATTAAGGCCATCCAGACAGATACTGAAACACAGACGGAATATTAATGGCGTTAGTGTGTCGCATACAAACGCAAACACGCAAATGCAGGGGCGTTCACGACGCATCTAATCCGCAATCTGTGAACGAAAGACGAGGTAATGATGATTTTATTTAGCGTATCTCCTATTGTCACCGAGTGTTTGAACCTGGCAGAAATATTATGCGAGCTTTAATGCAGTTCTCTGTACCATCGTACTAATAGCACTCAATTTTGAGTCTTTGGAGGTGATAAAGGGAAATTGAGACAACAGGGCAAACATGGGGTGAGAGGAATTCTGGGACTTCTTATGAATACTGAGCAGCCACTTTATTGGACCACATCACCAGTATGAATGTAGAGATAATATGGCTTACATTATGAATACGTGCTTCTGTACAGTGTATTTATTTATATCGAAATAATGCTGGGAACAGCATACCTAATCTTGTCAAATTAACCAATGACCAATTACAACACAACATTAAAAATATGCATATTGCGAGAAAAATGTTGTTATAAATCGGCAAAATATGTAAAAGCATTTAAATTAACTAAACTAAACTAAAAGCTATATATATATATATATATATATATATATATATATATATATATATATATATATATATATATATAAAAGTAATACTAAAACTAAAAGAAAAAGTTATTAATAAATAATTACTATAAATAAATACTATAATACTGTACAAATAAAACTTAGCAAGAAGCTACATAAAAGTTTATCTAAATTTAATTAAAAATCACAAGAAAAAAGTCTATAAAATAGAATACATTAAATAGTACATTAAATACTATAAAAGTAGACGGAAAACCCTTGGTACAATATAAGTGTGAATAATGCTAAACTTTCGTTTTTGGTCGAACTGGTCCTTTAAGATGATTAATATGGACATTCTTATGCCTCGCATGTTGACATCATACATTATACATTAGTCTGTCCATTAGTATGCGGGGTACGTTTACTCTGTCTTCAAAAACAAAATTTATATTTCAGATATTCAAACCTTCTCCTTAAGTGACGGACATGACATCATTTAAATGCATTTTGGTTGCCATGGGAGACCTCCTCATGCAAAGTTATGGAGCACGAATCAAAGAACGAGAGATAGTGTGAAATTCCTTTACTTCAAAGGCTAGTCTGGTCTTTCTAATTCTTTAATGTCGGCATGTCTTTTTCTTCTCGGCCTATAACTCTGCAGTGTCAGAGCCTTTGGCTTCAAAGTGAGGCGATCTGTTGGCTGGCACAGTTCCTCGGTGACAGACATGGCAAGTGTCTTGGACTCGGGGGTCCTTCCTATAAGAGGGGTCCATTTTTGAACGAGTGAATTCTGTCCATCAGTATCTACTGACCCCTCCGGGGCCGCCCGGGGCTCCATCTGAGCCGTGGATCCTGCCAGACAACCTGAATAATGGAGCTGCCACTAGTCCACTTAAAGTAGCCCGGAGAAACAGCTCAGAGGTTGCTCGTTCATGGCTCGGGAGACTTGAATTTAAATTGTCTGTCTTAACTTGTTTTTTTTTCGTAAATTATCTGAAGAAATGAAAATAGAAACAAATTACACAACCGGCATACAGTAATTGAATTATAAATATTAATGCCGATTGAACAGTTTGCGTAATTTGCTTTTAGAGGTATCAGATGGAAAGTGTTTGAGGATATATTAAAATCCCGGAGGTATAAAAATATTAATAATAAAAAAAATATATTAAATTGTTTTAATTGTCTTAAATAGAGCATAACTTTGTTGATCCTAAAAACTAAATGAGAAATATTTGAACTCATGACATTTATGACAGTCTTTGTTTTTCTTTGTATAAGTGACATTACTGGAAAAAAAAAGATATTTGAAAAATATTTGAACTTTTAATGAGAAGTATGACTTTTTTTTTGTATTAATTTAAGACTACTTGGGTGTTTCTGAAATCATTTGGGATGGATGGATGACTTTTTTCTCCCAAATTTTGTTTCCCAATTAGTCTCCATGCTGTCTGCAGAAACAATTGAAACACTAAAGTGACTGATTGATTGATTGATTGATTGATTGATTGATTGATTGATTGATGTTCATTTATTCACTTAATATTTAGTTTGATCACTGGCTTCAGTACCTCAGTTTATGGTACGTTACATTCTGAGAACAATGTGTCTTAAGCAAATGTCTCTATTGATTTCCATTGAATCAAAATGTTACTGGGATATTAAAAACACCTGACTGGTCATTTTCTGATCACAGGCTTTGGTATTGTAAGCAACATCTTCCATTTCCTCAGAACTGTAGTGTTAAAAATACATTTCAGATGCTTCTCCTAAAATACAACTTTGCCGTTTCATCTTTGAAAGACTGAATGAGAAAAATTGGAGGTCATAATGAGATCCCTGACTTCTGATAGCGTTTATTCATTTGTTTGTTTTTTATCAGAGTCAGATTAGAGTGGTCTACAAGAAAGAAACCGAGACTCTAAAGTGATCCAATGTCTGATTTTTCGGTATCTTCTTAAGTTCAACCACAGTTTAAGACATTGTTTTGATATTGTCGTGAAACTTTAGTACAGTATCTCAAGCTAAAGCTAAATCTGCGAAGCAAATTTCTAGGTCACAGAGAAACCGTGATTTTAATCCAATATTTCAGCATCTCAAACAAAAGTCTGAATTTCTTCCCCATTAAATCTCAGTGTTGTCTATGGGACATAATTGAGATATTTAAACATCCCATTGGTCATTTTTCCTTCTCATGGGCAGTGGTTCACAGTTTTTATAGAACATAAGCAACATCCTTATTTTCCTTACAGCTCTCAAGAAAGGAAACAAATGAAATATTAAAGAGATATTTCTGACTTTTCCCGCGTATGAGATTTTACATACATTACCTCCGCAGTTATACGCAAAAGCCAAGACAGAAAGTGAAATAAATAGGCAAAAGAAAACCCTCAGCGTGGAAGGAAGGTATATGAGCTATATTGGATCACATGCATGAAAAATAGCATCTTAGATTATTCGGCGTGCTTTTATTTCCAGGGCACCGATGCAAGCGTGTTTGAATAATGCATCGAGGTTCAGTCCCCACTTCAATAGATTTGTGCAATCCACTTTTACCAAATTAATGTCGGCTCCGCAAAATATGGCTGTTTTTATTCCCTGCCTGCATGAAGTACCAGGAAGTAACAGATTTGCATGATAATCAAGATGGCAGAGACAAACTTGAATACATGAACGTATGTGACTCCAATTGAGCATCTGCCTCTAACATGGATTCGAGCGCGCAGAGAATAGAGCGTGAATAATAGTCAGAGAGAGAGAGAGACACAGGGAGGGAAACGGAGATAAATAATGGTATCACAATAGCAGCGCTGATTAATATCGCAGGAACTAAACGCCTCGCTAACCGACAGGACAGTGCGACTGGCGTCATTTAAACTGGCCATTCCACCTCCAGCCTGTTCTTTAGCTGGCATCTGACACCTGGCAGCTCTTAAACCCACTGATCTGAGGCCAGCTGGATGGACTCAACAGCCTGTCCGTCCCACTCACGCTCAGAGCCTAATACTGACTGACCCAAATGAGATTCACACCGCCTGCCGCGCTCATGCTAAGTAACCCAGGACGATTGTCCAGCATGCTGAAAGTCAAGCCTTTTGTTATATCCTTAACCGTAATGCAATATATAATACATGCTGACCAAAGTGCATTTAAAGGGGTCATGCATAATGCTAAAATGAACATTATTTTGTGTATGTGATGTAATGCAGTGTGTTTGTGCCGTTGCAAAAAACACATTATTTCACTGTTTCTCCTCTAAGCCTTCTGAAACTGGTCGAGTTGTACAAAGCTCATCGTTCTAAAAAAAGCGAGATGTGCACTGATTGGCCAGCTATGCAGTGCATTGTGATTGGCAGAATATCGTAAGTGCCTGATGGAAATATAACGCCCCATAACGTGATGCAACGTCGCGGCGCTATAACACCACAACAAACTAGGCATTTGTTGCACCAAGTGAGGACGTAATTATTGATTATCATGTCTATAGTATCTTCTTTTTACACATTCCATCACGGCTCGTAAACATAACATGTCCGCATTTCTGTAAATAACAGGTTCTTTTAATAAGGAAACGTAACTTACTTAAAGGTTGTGAGTCAGAAGCACCATACTGTCCCTGCAGAGTTGGCCTTACTCTCTGCACAGCCAGCATAGGTTATTCTCCAGGTTTAAGGAATCCGTCCTTTGTAAATGTGCTGAACACACTCTAATATTTGTGTGAATGTTCTGGAACAAAGTCGTGAATAAAACTGGACCATTGACTTCTAGTTATATCCTCTTTTCGCAACGACACGTTGAATGTCCTGAAAAGTTTGTATTTAAATGAGCTGTTTTAGGGGTGCGTGTACAAGTCATATCTTTCATTAAAAATATCTCCTTGGGTTCGAATCTTTGCATCTTTAGGGATGTTATCTATGCACTAACAGCTTGTAACACTCCAAAGAGAAAGGGAAATATGAAATTGCATCATATGACCCCTTTAAACAAAAATAAAAAAGTGGAAATATTATAAAGTATTATTACAATTTAAAATAAATGTTTTACATTTTTTTTATATTTTAAAATGTCATCTATTCTTGCGAAATTTCATTAATTCAGTCGTCAGTGTCACATGATCCTTCAGAAATCATTCTAATACACTGACTTGCTTCATTTAAATATTTCTTTTTAATATAAATGTTGAAACAGTTATTTTTGTGGAAATATATCATAATTTACATATATATTTGATTAAAAGAAAGCTTTTACTTTTGTTTGTTTGCTGGTTTTGTAATTAACTAAGGCTTTACTGTTACTTTTTATCCATTTAATACTTTAAGTATTAATTTCTTTGAAGGAATTGCTGACCCCAGAGATTTGAATGATAGTGTGTGTATATTGTAGTATCATTTTACAATGACCCTGGACCACAAAACCACATATATATATATATTCTGCTTTAAACTGTTTAGGTAATTTTGGGTTTACTTTAGATTTACAGAAAATATGATTAAGAGATAGACAGAATAGATTTTTTGCAGTGTCTTATTTTGATAAAAATCATCACTGTTGCATTTAGTTATCGTGCAACAGATTATTTTTTCTATTCTCATCATCATCTCAAACACTAATTACTAATTAGCAAATAAATGAACTCATTGCCTTGGAAACAGATGGGAAAGCTGGGAAAATAATCAAGATGAAGAGATTTTAACAGCAAACAAACACACGCGATGACACCAAAGTAAACACACAAACGCTCTCCTGGCTCCAGGACAAGGTGCATTTACCTAAAGCCCCTTCAAATGAGAGCGCCTCTGATATTCCAAACACACTGGCACCGCTGAGCGCCTTAAAACAGCAGCGGATGAAAATAGGCCTGACACTCGGCGAAGTAAATTGCAGCGGATCAATTGAAAATGTCACCTTCACGGACAGATTGATTAAACGCAAAGTGCTGAACGCTCCTTATCCCCCAGAACCGTGGCCATAAGTCTGGGATGCAAAGCAGTCTGGGAATGCGGCGATGGCTGATGAGGTGTAACTTGAAAATTACAGCACGCAGTCCATTCTGTTCCTGTAAGCGCTGGTATACATTCTGTTTGTGCCTTTTTCGGTGCTTAATATCAGTGTTAGAAGGTGCTGAGATGAATTTGCTCATTCTCTGTCATTTTTCATCACGGCGCGTCGTATCAAAGAAACCGAGGCACTTGAATTTCCTGTGAATTGGCTTCTAATGAATGTATATCGAGAAGGTTATTTGGCCTCAAGTCACTTCAAATGATTTATCCTGAGAAAATGAGGATAAATTCTCATTCGACCTTTTACGTACTTACGAAGAGCTCCGGGAAGTACTTGAAAAGTTTTATTAAGTTGCCAGAATGGTCACTTAGCAGCTGTGCATGCGCGCGAAAATATTGCTCATATGTTGCTCACGCTTGACCAACACCACGTTTTTTTTACACAATTCAATTCAAAAAGTGAAATGCCAATAATAATTGCTTATAAAAAAACAATAATAATAATTATTATTATTTCATCATCATACTCGTATGTTTTTCTTTTATATTATAACCAATTATACTCAAAACATGGCACATTTATGTAGGAAGCAAAATTACAATAAGTTTTCTGAGAATTTTTTGTCCATGGACTAAAACACAAAAACACATTTTAATTACACAATAGTTTGTGGCAATAATTCGAGGAAGAAGGAGAGGCAGGAGGAGGAGGAGGTTCTTATGAACAACATATAAGCAAAATTGTAAGCAATAATCAAAAATCTGACTTTTTTTTTACACTTCACAATTGTCTTTTGACTATTTATCAAATGCACAATATATTTAAATCCATATATTTTGTAATACATTTATTATTTATTATGTACATATAATTACACATGCATGTGCATGCTTAGGAAAAATATATATTTCAAATATATTTATAATAATATAAATTATATGAACATGCATATTTGTGTAAATGCATGTAAATACCTTCTAAATAATATCTAAATAATATTCTAAATAAATAATATCTTCTAAAAATAGAAATAAAATAGAAATTATGAAATAATTCAGTCGTTTGGGCGCGTTGTGGCGAGGCTGTCTGGCATCGGGGAAGCGTGTCGCCGAGGTGCTTTAACTTCTGGCTCACTTCTAAGTGCAGCCCTCCTTTATAGACTACAGGTGTATTCCAAAGTCGTCACGTTTGAGAAAGTCCCATACATCTGGAAACCTCCCTCTCAAGAGGCTCGCTATAAAAAGACAGCTATCTTATCGTTCTGCTCTTCTGCGAAGATCTTTCTAAGATGTCTTCTTCTCTGAGTCAGGAACTCAGCACTAACTAACATTCCTATTCTTCAAAGTTCTTACTAATACATATTTCATCTCTGACTATACTTTACATATGTCACACTTAATGTCTTTTCTCAATAAACTACTTTTAAATATAATGCTGTGGTGGTCTTTCTTTCTGCTGTTCAATAAAGTGAATACAATACTACGTGTACTGTCTATCTTATAAATGCTTCTCAAATAAAAGAATACAATATTCTGTGTGTTCTCTTCTATTTGATAAATCAGTAACAAACACAACAAAATGTTCACGATACAAGGTATCACTCAAATAAACAAGGCAAACTCACAAAATCAGGAAAACTTCCTTTTTCACTCAACTATATATATACATATATATTATTGTGTATGCATATACACACATGCTGAATTTTCATTTCTGGGTGAAGTATTTTACAGTTAATAGATTTCTCTTTTTTGGCCTTCCTGACACTTTTATTTGCAGTATATATAGTGGGCTATGAAATGATTTGAAAAAGAGTGGGAGAGAGATTTTGCAGTGTTTGCCTGGATGTTGAAATCCATAACACCGGGGGCGGCTCGATCCCTCAGACTCTGACATGATTCCTCAGGTCATCGGCATATGTTTCTCCCAAATACAGCACTCTCTAAGCAGGTAGTACACTCTTTCTCCCGCTCCCTTCCTCTCTCTCCGTCTCCAGCAGTCTTGAAGTCCTTGCTATCTTTCTCTGAAGGACAGGGCCATTTATAACGGCCACCGGATTTTGGCTGCTGTATTTGTCGGCCTCCGAAACAGCTGCCAAGACCTGAACTGATACACTCCCGGCTCACCCTCTCTTCGCAGTGGGTGCTGCAGTTTATGAGTCCCTGTAATGATTAGCGCATTATTAAAAATGATCGTCGGGTTCACAGATCAGCTGGAAAGGGCTCATAAAAAAACTATTTTTAAAAGCAGGGATCCTATTTTGAGATTTGAAAGATGTCGGCACGCTATGCATCATTAATCTGCGAGTGAGCGATGGAAGAGGAGACGCAAAAAACATTTGAAGCTTCCAAGGTCTTTCATTTCAGAAGTACAAGCTTATTTTGGACTTGCGTAGCTGCGACGTAAAGCTGTGTCATTTTTATTTGCATCTCCCATAAGGTAGTATTCAAGTCCCTGGTGATTTTTAAGAGGGATACAGAATCTGGAGAGTTTACAGATAGTATTGAGCCTCAAAAGCCACCAAAA
The DNA here is from genome assembly GCF_018831695.1 of Puntigrus tetrazona. Lineage (NCBI taxonomy): Eukaryota > Metazoa > Chordata > Actinopteri > Cypriniformes > Cyprinidae > Puntigrus > Puntigrus tetrazona. Next base: position 5,332,607 of record NC_056723.1, read on the forward strand.
AATTGATACCAAGACACTTAGCGCTGAGAACGGCGCTATCATAAATCAAGTCCTGAACGGGGTACATTGGAGGTAAACAAGACCATTCAAAACTACACAATGCAACATGTTTAGTGAGCAAAGAGTCATTTATCTGTGAGATAAGAGCTTCAACCAGACCTTGGTGTGTATGAGAAGATTAATCTTCTTTACTCTGCATGGTTTACCCTGTTGCAACAAATTAAACAGATACTAACAGGTAGGCCCACTTGCGACCTGAGCTATATAAAAGAATTGGAGCTGAGAGGCACTGAGAGAAGAGACAGAGAAAGAGAGAGAGAAAGCGAGAGATATACATTAGATTTGGGCAGTAGGATGGGAAAAAAAAATTGATAGTTCATACTGATGTAGATGTATTACGTCGGGTTAGGACGCTGTTAAAATATGTCCTTTTTTACACCATTTACATTGCAGAAGATATATTTGCACAAGACTTGCTTTATGGCAGATTTACGAGTTAACAAATTCAAGACAAGTGTGGAAATTGTTAAGGGACGCTGTTTGGAACAAAACATTGTAATTTGCACATATGAGACTGCACCTAGTATGACCTTCATTAATTAAAAGATAACTTTTTTTAACCACATTGCAATATTTTAATTGTTTTTAACTTGCTGTATATACCGTACATGCATAATAATGCAATAATAAATAAATCTCGGTGCATTAAATACACTTAAAAATACATTATCTGGATATGTAATATTACATATATTACAAAATGACTGTAAACTTTCTAGAAACGTATCTAGATTCTTAAAAATCTAAATTTGAAAAATTTTTGCAAAAATGCTATTTGTGTTTTTTTCCCTGAAGAAACTTTGTCAACAGTTAATAAAACAACCATGTTTCTTTTGAGAAGTGTCTACTTAAAATGAGATATTCTTATTGCAAAATTATTTAAAGTCACTAAAGGGTTAGTTCACCCCAAAATAAAAAGTCAAGCACGCCTTGATTTTGCTGAGTTCAACATGTCCCTAGGTCAGTGTGTTTTGTTGACCCTGTAACAACATTTTAATCCAAACATTTTGTCTCTAAACCTAACCTTACCCACGAGCAATGCCTACAATTTTTAATAGATGAATTTAGACAGATTTAATGATAGATGAACGATATTGATGTACAATCACCGAACACTGATTGTAAGCCTAAACTTCACAAAAACTCTAAATCGATTATCAAATTTGATTGGCTAATCACAATGTTGTTCCCGGGGTCAACAAAGATGTTGACCTAAGAACGTTCCAAGAATACAATTCTAAGCTTCTATTAATTATAGTGTTCCAATAAAGTTCCAGGGACATGTCACAACTCTCATTTGTCAAAACCAGGTTCTGCATACATCCTTAGCGTAGTAAAGCAAAAACCATATGACATATGTAAGATTTTATTCATATCTTCCAACCTTTATATTTTGAAAAGACGGCAAACAGTGATGTCAAAGCAACAAAGGGAGAATGTGGAGGACAAGAGTTCACCGGGGGACAGAGGACACACAGGGAGAACAGAGGCTTTGTGAGAGAGAATTAATATCAGCGTGTCTTGCACAGAATATTTTTAGAGGCTGAGCGCAAGCGAGCATCTATCAATTGGACCCAGTGGCCGTATGGATGCCCAATCTGAGCTGGGAGGGAAGGGAGGGCGGGACGGGGCGAAGATGGGAGTGGTTTGAACCATCACCAGAGCCATGTGCTCGTGCCAAAGCGAATCTCATCTCATCTTCAGGCGTAAATCTAGTCAGCTTTGTTTTCCCTATTGGCGGGAAAAGCCGGGGCTGAGAGACAGGGCAGATAAATCAGATCGGAGTCAGGCTTCCCGGGCCGGCGAGGAAGGTGGGACGAGAGCGGAATTGCTACACGGACCCCTGCCTTTAATGACATACACTGGGACTGCAGAGAAGTGTAAATCTGGTCCCTCTCTTCCCTCCTCCTCCTCCTTCCTGGTGCAAAGTCACCTCTCGCTCTGAAAGCGAACCGAACGTCAACATCGACTAACATAGAATCCCAGTCAGCTGTGATAATTGCAGTTCTAAGTGTTCTCATTGTTCTAATTCTAGAACTCCAGATGGAGTTGAGTGTCGCTTCTTCTCAACCCAATTTATGTCAGTGGTTCTTCGGATGAGACGAAACCCAAAGGAAAGACAAATCACAAATGACATCTCTTTAATATCTCAACTGCTTCTCCTTGATAGGAGAAATCAAACTGTCCTTATAAAACATTGAACATTTCAAAACATCCTATAGTACAAAAAGAACACTGATTAAAATAAAGTCTGCATTCAAACATTAGCGGATCAGAAACCAGTCATGATGGTCTGCCTAGTCACTGTAAGGTGAGTAGAAAGCTAGGTTGAAAAGGACACAAGAGGTTAAGGATCTGGGAAAGTTCACCAAACATATACCATTCCTGACTGCGTGTAGCACCTACAACTCTGCAGAGCTTTCTGAAAGACCTCAACATTAAAAACAAGGAATTATCATATTTGTTGCCTTGACAGTTTGTGTGACATGTTTCAGTTGTTTAAGCCAGTCAGACTTTAAAAGGAGTTCGATATTTTTAGATGAGGACAATGTAAGGGTCAGAGAGATTGTAGAAAACGGCCATGTAATTACAAGTGTTTTTGGCACTAAAACTTTACTAACGCTTTAAGTGGACCTCTGGGAAAAATTAAATAATAAAAATTGTATGATGCGACCCCTTTAAGTATCCTGCTTCTCAGATGTTTATCCTGAGGGAAAAATACCCCATTAATCTCCCATGTGCCATCACTGGAATTTTAAAAACGATCTCAACGACACTGCAAACTCTGTTCAGATGCAAAATATTTATTCGGTTGCATAAGGTCTGAATTAAACATTTCCTCTCTATAGCGTTTTAGATTTGCAATTAAAACCTTCAGTATGTTTAGTCCCCACAGTATGTACTACCAAATTGGCCAAAAAAAAAGGGACCCTATGAATGTCTTGGGGCCACACATTACAAAAGACACAAGTCCACGGTCAAGATTTAATCAAAGCTCTTGGGTCACGTGCGTGTCAATAACTCAATCTCACAAGGAAGACTGCAGCAAATCTTTTTAATTGAAAAGACCTGGCTGCATTGATCCGTCCGAACATGCCCAGAGAGGGTGATGTGTGGTTCAAACACAGATCAGGGGAGCTCCAATGGTGTTTGGCTCATGGGTATACTTGATTGTTCCATTGAAACCTTAGGCGGAAAATCTATCTGACAATAAACTTAAACAACATGACTCTGGTGCCATATCAAGAGCTAAATTCAGACACTAATCAAAGGGTTTAAAATTCATTTTAGCCCCAAAACGTTCCAGGCTGCTTAGTAGCAGAAGTGTTTTTGCTTGTAAATATGAATATATCAAAACTGGATCCCAAAATAACACATTCCATATACATTTTTAACCAAGATCTTGAGCCCTAAGCAAAGATTTTTGGTGCATGTAATTTTGGATCCTTATTTTGTAATTCCATGGCATAATTCCTGCTAAGAATGCTTCTGGAGGATGAAATATTCAGGTATGCACAGATACACAGTTGACCTGAATGCCTAGGGATGTTCCACCTCAAGATGGAATGAGAGACACGAATCTAATGGCAAAGCTATGTTCAGGCTCTGGAGAGGGGATGTTTGGCTGATGTCAGAATGAAATACTTGACCTTGCGCTTTCATCCAGCACAGAGGGAAGATTCAGAGAGCGATCACTCCATACAAAAGGACAGTCTGAGAGCCGACTGGGACTGGATGGGCGGATGGGATGACGTGCTCGTGAGAGTGAAGTTTCTCACCTTTCGTGGGCATTGTTTGTTCCTTATGTAGTTGCTGAAGGTGATTGAAATATTGATATGGCAGAGGAGGAAAATGTTCTTAAATGGCAGAGATGAATGGGAAAGTCGAGATGAGGAGTACAAAAAAAGAGGATGGGGCACGAAATGGCAGGTAGAGCAAACCGAAGTTTGAAATTGTAAAAATATTGTTTACTTTTTCAGAACATTAGAATAAGTACTCGAAATAGCTTAATGTCTGTATACCTGATAGCTATTATGCAAATTATGTAATTGAATCTGAAATTACAGTACAGTTCAAGTCATGGATAAGAATAACGTATCTTGAATCACTTTTTATGGTATTTATGTAGCAAAACTATTTAAAAACACTTTTTTTATATTTTATTTATTTAATTTTGTCTGGATAATAAACTCAAAATGAATCCAGTATATAAAACATTTTTTATTTTTTTTTTTTCTTTTTGTTGTTTTTCTCAAAACAAGGGGGGAAATGGTGATTAACAAAAGCGATTTCGTAACATATAATTAGTATTTTGCAGGTGTACAGACTGTAAAGTGAACAAAAGGCCCAGGAATGGAATTTTGCCATAACAGCAGGCATCTCTGGGCACATAACAGCCAATATTACTACCTGCGAGGAAGGCTATTTCTAACGCCATTATATGTCATTGATGTGACATCAATTACATCAGAGAGCCTAATGTGACGAACCCTCTCATTTCAATTCTTTCAATGTGTATTCAAATGATAATAGTAATAATAAACACCTACCAGTGCTCGCCGATCAGTAATAAAAGGCCAACATTTCAGTCAAAAGCGACATCATTTCGGTTTTGATGAATTGGAGTAACTCACTGTTGAGTTTTTCTTTTTCAAGTAGGCGTACCACAAGGGTCTCTTATAGGTCCTCTTGAATTGTAATTCCTCTTGTGTTTTACTTAAATAACAAATAAATGCATACAAATAAAATCATACGAGATTAGTAGTTCATGCTTAAATAAATATATAAACAAACATTTTTATCATAAAGTGTTGATCTCTGTGGCACTGGTCGAAAATAAACATATTGCACTATTGATGTAGCAAGTGCGATATTGAGTGTTTTCATTGCTCACTTCAGGTTTTACACAAACACACACACACACACACACACGATCTTGCATGCTCACTCTTCGTACCCTCTCGTTACACAAACAGCACTGGTGTGTAATTGACATTAGTTGATAGGATCAAAGCAGACAACAGGTGATTCACACTGTTAGCGGCATTGATTTGGTATCGCTGTGAGTCACTGCTGTCTTGTTGGTGAAATGGGAGCTTTAATAACGTTCCTTCTCAATTAAACCTGTGAACTTTGATGTTCCAACAACAGCGTGACCTTTAACACTGCTCTGAAATCAGCTCTATGGTCTTGCGCAGTATATCATACAAGTTCTGGCCGAAGGAAGCAAAAATTGGTCAATGGAAGGCCATTACCACTTCCTGTACTGTACATGTAAGAAGAAAGGGACGTAGAAATGATATTTAAATTGGTATTTTCCATTATGGTTAATGCAAATGAATAGCACGCTCTACATTAGAAGGATTTTGCTTTACAATCCACTTTAGCCCCCGCATGCCTTGCCATGTTGACACGGGAGCAAAACCAGAACACGTCGTCCGGAGAAAGGACTGTATCAGCAAGCTTTTAATCATCCAAGTATTTTCCTCCAGCAAACATGGATCAATATGTAGTCTAAGAGAGAGATTTCATTACTGCCCAGCCAACAAGCTCTTTTAATTACTGTTGAAGTGCTGTTCAACTTTTCTAAACTAATTTCGTGGCATCACGCCATGCATGCCGGACGGCAGTATATTTCTGAAAGTTTCTATCGTAGAGTGTATTTACACCGCTCTCAAATTCCAATAGATCAATGAAAAATGTTCACTGTGCCAAACAGAGGCCGTATATAAAAAATTTAAATGCCTCACAGACCATATAAAACTATAATTAATCTGTTAATCTGGAATATGTCACATTTTTTCAGAATATGTTTGGAATTTTTCCCAAACTTGCCAACGCTGGCCAATCACAAGCCTTATTTGCTCTTCTGAGAGCAGAGCTTCTCCTTCCTCCTGTATATGTATATGCATATGTTTATGTGTAAAAAAAAAATATGACAATATATTAATTAATATTATTAATATATAATAAAAAAATTTTTTTTCTCCATTCTGTCACAGATGGAGTTTTGTTTCCTTGCCGCTGCCGCCTCTGGCCCAGTTAGTTGGGGACACTTTATAGCAATTATCCACAATTTGATTACACAGACCGTCCCTGCGTTTAATAAATAATTAAGTGTTTAATCTTGTCATTACATTACTATCACTCTATTCTCCTATTCAAATACTCTTTGGGGCGTTAACACAACCTGTGTAGTTAAAAACGCTATTTAAATAAAAGTAATTGACTGACTGACTGATTGATGTACATAATAAATATACACAGTACACATACGTATATAATGTAAGTACAACAGTCCAAAGACAGTACAAAATAATGTCTTTGAATCATCTACATTAATGTTTAAGTTGCGATTACACGGCTATCCAGACAAATGTGATATTTTTGCTTCTCACTGGTGCGTTCACTATCACTGTAGCAAAGAGCTGGTGTATGCAGAGATATATGAAAGTCGGTTATTTTGGCTAGGAACGATAGCATTGCTTACTTGCTGAGCTGTTTGACTGTCACACTGCCCCTAGGCAGTCACTGAACTCAACAGCCATAGAGGAACAGGCATAAACAGCTTAAATATAAACTTGCTGAAAATTCTGTAAGGCAAAACACTGCAAGCTTTTCAAAGCCATATATATGTCTAAATGTTTTAGAGCATGCAAACACATGGTCATTACCTCGGCTGGCTTTCCAGTCGAGTGAAATCACAAAATAAAATACGAAATATTTCTTAGGTACTGATATTTTGTAGATTTTGTAGAAAACAATAACATCCATAATAATAATAATAATAATAATAATAATAATAACCATCATCATCATAATATTATATATATATCTAATTATTATTATCATTATTATTGATAATATTAGTTATATTTTTATAATAATATTTAATTACATAAAAATAATTACATTGTATTGTTGATTATGCTAATATGAGTAATTATTATTATTATTATTATTATTATTATTATTATTATTATTATTATTATTATTATTATTATATTTGTTGATGATTTATCATAATTAAAAATTAGGATAATTTTGAAGATGATTAGTGGTGTTGGTGTGGATGTTATTAATAATAGTATTTTTATAATAGCATTTAATAACAGCAGCAATAATAATTTTGCTCGTTATTAGTGCTGTTAATAACAGTCGTTGCTGTTGTAATATTAATAATAATAATAATATTAATAAATTATGTTGTTATAGAGGTCAACCAAAAAAACGTATAGTATAGTATCCATCCAAGTGAATGTTTGCATTAAATAATCTTTAAAATGAACAAATGACTAGTTAGTCATTTAGTTGGAATAATTAATATCCTGAGTTGCCTAACTATCCTTTTTAAGTCCAGAATGAATCAATTACAGACAGCCTCAGCTCTGAATGAGCCTCATCCAATCAATAAAGCACCGCACAGGCTACAACTGCCTCAGCTCACACTTCAGGCCTGAACACGGGTGTCACTACATAGCTGAGCTTCTACACACAAAAAGTGCCTTATTAATATTTCAGCCCTTATACAATATTGAGTGAATAGAAAGGTGAGAGATAAGACATTACTGTGAGGCTTCAATCTGAGAAGCACAACTTTACATGAACACTTTTGAGTGTGTGTGTGTGTGTGTGAACGCGTGGAGAAAAAGGTGGACAGATAGAGGGACATAGAGCAAGACAGACAGGGAGAAGACACACGGATGCACACTTACATATGTTTGTCTTTATAAAGCAAAGCATTGTCGAGGCGGTCTCTGCTCGGTTCGAGGAGCGCAGCAGATGAAGGAGGTCGTGCTGATGCGTGCTCGGCGAGGACGGGCTCTGGGCGATTGCTCATCTCCGAGTGCTGATACGTTACGCTCCTGTCACACCCCATTAATATAATTACACAAAAACTAAGCTGACAGGCCGGAGATGAAGGGACAGACACGCAGCTCTCATCACTTATATCCACATCAGCATTTCTGGGTGGCACAGGAAATATAGAAGAGCGACAGAGAGAAACAGAGAGAGAGACCAAAGGCCGATGAAAAATCATTGAATGACTTTTTGTGAAACATAAAAGGTGCGTTTTTTGATATGTGCACTAGCCACAATTTTTATATAATAAAAGTGTGGCCTAAGACTGACATAAAAATCTGGTACTAGTTTTAATTAATCGATTTGATAGCAGTAAAAAGAATGAAAGTAGCATTATTCCAACTATTCTGTATGGAGGGCCAAATTCATCAAAATGAAATAATTAAATAAATATTAAATACATTATTTATTGAAAGCATTAATAAATGTACAAATAAATATTGCTTTATATATTTATGTATTTATTTTATTATATATTTATGTATTGTTCTATATTATTATTTATGTGTGTAAAATATTATAACTTCCAATGTGGTAATAATAATAATAATAATAATAATAATAATTATTATTATTATTATTATTAATAATATTATTATTATTATTATTATTATTATTATTATTATTATTTTAATGTGTTTATTTCATATACATAATACATGTAAAAACATTATTATTATTATTTTTATTTTTGTTATTATTATTATTATTATTATTATTATTATTGCTGTTGTTGTTGTGATCATCATCATGCAATTTCTTAAAATTAAAGCTGGAAATATACATCTGAAGCATCTAATACCCTGGTAATGAGTAATAATATAATATAATCAAAAAGTTTGGGGTCATAACAAAAGAAAGTCAAACAAATGTAGAAAAACATTAAAATTGTCTAACAAGTTTTTTTTTACTTTTTCCATTCTTGAACACACATCCTGTCTAAAGTTTTCACATCCCCGCGCTGCTGTTGAAGCAAGCTAATTATCCTGGGAATTTCGTAACTGCAAACTACTTTTTTTTGGCTTGTGTTTAGTCCCATGCAGCATTAAAAAGTATTTAAAGTTCTCTACTTTTAAAAGGCATGATTACACCAGAGGCTATACGCTTGATATCCTTCATGTACTTATTAGCTGTTAATTAGAGATTGGGTGCAATTATATTAGCATATAATTATAGTGCTAATCGACGTGTATTACATTAACAAAGAGATGCAAAAGAACCGATAATGACAATAATAAAAACACTTTGGTCTAAAAATAAGATTCATTGGTTGAGGCAGTGATGTCACAACACGGGCATAAATAGGACGCTCAGAAAGTGTTTGTGAGGCAAAGCTCTTATCCAGAAGTAGGTTAAGTCCCCTCTGGATGAGATGGTCTTCTGCCCTTTATTGTGACACTAAAACCTGAATTTCTCCAGGGGCTGCTGTGACTGGCCTCAGCGTGCAGACCGTAAGAACTCTAATGTTCCTGAGCCACTAAGCACAAGTGTGGCCTGTGTTTTAAAACATCAGGCTCTCCTCTTTCAAAGTACCACGCAACTTAGGCTGTTTTTTTGTAACGTTTTGAAGGATATCCAACATGAAATAAAAAAAATTGCACTAGTATTAATACGGGTTGTGTTTGATTGGTCAGCTCAAGCCTGAGGCCACCATTTAATCTATATGTGTATAGAAATCTATATTTTTATTTTATTTATTTGGTATGCAGTTGAAGCCAAATGTATGTAATGATATAATATAATATAATATAATATAATATAATATAATATAATATAATATAATATAATATATCACGTTAATTATGTGATTAAATTATTATATTAAATTAAATTAAAATTAATTTAATAATTTGAATTATTATATTAATTAGTAATTTGATATAATATACTATAATAATATGTTTTAAGTATAAACTAAAGTTGTATTTTCTCATAAAACATACTCCAAAATTTTATTTACAACATCAATAATAATAATAATGAAATATTCGTTGAATTATTATTAAGTTGTTTTGAATACTTGTGTATTAAATGTACTACTTCAATGGTAATATAAAAAAAAACTAATAAAATAATAATAGTAACAGAATTGAAGTTAAATTATTGTTAAAGTAAATTAAATTAAATGTGAAGTTTTGAAGCAGACAAACTAAAGTCGTGTATTCTTATAAAATGTACTCCAAAAACATTATTTACAACATCAGTTAGAAGAAGAATATAATATTTCATGATCTATCGTATGCTGAAAAATGGTAGTGAAAAAAAAAAATCACTTGGAAAATGCTAGTAAATAAAAAAAAAATCAGTTGAATCCAATGTAAAATTTTGAAGTAGAGAAACTGAAGTGAAGTTGTCTTGTAAAATGCACTCCAAAAGTCTTTGTTTTATTTGCAAATACATAATGCAACATACAGTGTTCATTACATTATACTTGACTGGAAAATGAATGTCTGGCCGGTCAGTTATATAATCAACAATTCAGCTGTCCTTTTTTCATCATCATATTGCACAAGCTTGCACATCATTGTTTGTGAGGTCATTTAAGAGCTTTATGACAATCCTGACATGATCCAGATGTCCAGAATCCATCACATCGCAGCAGAGCAAAGACTGGGGCTCAATATACTCTCCGTGAGCAGGGGCAATTTTACACCAGCTCTGACCCTAATGGAAAGTTCAGTGAACTGAGCCTTCTCTGAGGTAGCGTTCCACGTTCTGCAGTCCCCTCGCAATGCTGAGCCTCTGTCAGCTTTACTTATTCTCAGGGTGGCTGCACAATACACTGAGAGATATGTGGTAAAATACAGCCATATAATATAAATCTCACAAAACTAGATTCTGGCGAGGCTGAACCGCAGTAGTGCATGGGACTATTTGAGAGCTCGCTGACAAATGCAGTTAGATTTTGCCTCGCTCTGTCCCGAGAAACTGAAATATATCAAAACTGAAATAGACAAGTTGTTTGTTTGTGTTATGGTCGTACACAAGGACACTTCAGGTCTCCCCGGGGCTGATGCGCTCCTCAAGGCTTCACTTATTATTATTAATTAGGACGCATGACCAAATGTACTCTATGTAGGTTAAGGAACAACAAGCACACAGGTTAAGTTTTTGTTCATTATTTGCATGACAATAAGCCACATTTTCTCCACCAAATGTCGTATAATATTTTATTATTATAATTTTTTTGGACATAATGAAATGTGGGCTTTTTGTTTGTTTGTTGTCTAATTGTTTTTACACTGCAGTAACTAGAATTACAACAGTTATAGTTACAGTGCGTATATATATATATATATATATATATATATATATATATATATATATATATATATATATATATATATATATATATATATACAGGGTTAGAAAAGGAAACTGAAACACTGGCCAATTTAGTGTACATAATACATATACACAGCACTCACAAATGTATTGTGTATGCATAAACCTTTATTCTAGATGTGATTAATCAGAATAAATCATTTGACTCCACTAATTTATTGATTGATTGATTGATTGATTGATTCATTCATTCATTCTATTTTTATTAGTTCAAGTGTCTGGACAGAATAATAATAATATTAATAATAATAATAATAACTTCTACTCTATTTTTTATACACACACACACAATTAGACCAAACTTTTTTGTATAGTAAAAATGTAATTAACTGGCCAACATTTTCTGTGCACAAAAAGATTAAAAATGACCTAGACATCTCATTGCGAGATTCGACCTATTCCCCAGACCTCAGTGTTAAAAACAAATTTGTGTGGGAGTTTTCACCACATGGCACCCAGAAACTTCCTCCTCCTGGGATTGCTGACGGTATGGCAAGTGTTGAGAAACTGTGTTGCGAGAGTTCCTGTGCTTCATGACACACAAAGCATCTTTGGTCACAAAATTAGTACATTAAAAGACTTCCTATTTCTGATAGTTATTTAAAAATGTTCTTCGCGCAAAGTAATTTACAGTACACTAATTGTAGGGACAGTCCCACTGGAATATCCTGCCAGTGTCTTGCTCAAGGGCAGGATTGTAGATTTAGTAATTCCCAACTCTAGGGACGCCTTTGCTCAGGACTAACCAGAGGCCTTTGTGTTGAACAACCAAGCTACTTAATCATTAGGCTGGAAGAACACCTCATAACATCCATCTCCCTTTATTAAAAGCAAAACCGTTTGAGTTAATGAAGTTTGAGTTAACAAAGTGGAATGCATTTGGGTAAAATGAATATTGGAATCAAGGCATTAGCATCCATTTTCGAAGTCTTTCAGTTTAATTTAGCTTTAACTCAACAACAATTCACGAGTGTGATTTCCCAAACCATTTTTGAGGGGGAATATATCCTCTATTTGAAGGCTCGTGTGAAGTCGATGCGCTTTCAAACAGATGCAGTAGATTTTCCCATTTCCTGAGGGCTGTTTGTAGCGGGCCATAGCACTCCAGCCCTTCCCGTCGAAACAGCTGTTATCTCTCCATTCCCTCTGAGGAAAAAAGCTCCTACATAGGTCCATTTGTTATTTCTGTCATCCACTGGCCAGTGGCTGAAAAAGTGGGGGGTGGAAATCTGCATCTTTGCTCCATCTATAACATAATTGGAGCGTAACAGACTACATTAAGGTCCAAATGGTTATGCGGGAATTATGCAAGCGCCGTTCGCACGACCTCGAGCGCACTGGCTCAGCGCGGTCAAAACGTTTGCGACCTCTGCGTGAATGCGGCGGCACAAGCTCGGCAAATCGAGCAGTGACCGATTCATCTGAAAAGAAGTGACAGATTGGGAGGACAATATCACAGGACAGACGCTCTGAGTGGCTGCGCCTCGGGCCGTGAGAGGCCGAAAAACATCAGCGTGCGATGCTGAGAGATATAGACGGAAGAATGGTGACTCAGACATAAAACGAGCCGCGGGAGTCAAAGTTTAAGTTGTACCAACAGTGAAAAAAAAGGTTGTGGCATAAACAAGATTTCAGAGAGAAGCGTAGATGGGCACTCAAGTACATACAGTACAATTTGTTATTTTATGATAAACAAAGGCAGAGTGAAGATCTCAAACGTTGTAATACAAATCCCAGAGCCCTTATATTATAAAAGTATACTGTACAGTAAATTGTGCTACAAACAGAAATGATACTTCAATTGGAGTGCAGCTTGAAAACGACTTTCCATTTTTGGTTACTAGTCGTCCTTCACCGAATAGAATAAGCAACCAAATACTGCTGAAGCACTAAAAGAACATTGTATAACCATAGCAGAAGAAACAGCACATATATATACACAGCAAAGCCCTGCTAACTATCTAGCATCAAATCATACTTTTACACTCTCAAAGGGTAGAAAAAAAGCCTAATAAATATTCTGCGCTAAATTATTTGTCTGTGAAGCCAAAAGGTTTACAACGGCTCTTAATTCTTATAGTTTGTAAGTTTCCTGAAGCTAATTACCCTGAAAGGAACTTAAAAATGAGGGTATGCATCAGTTCTCCGTAACAGCTCCCTGTTAAGATCAATAAATCGTACCTGCTGTGCAAAATCATGTCCACGTTTGCCTAATGCTTCTAAAGAATTTACATGGAGGATTTGTCCAGGAAAATCAGAGCTTAGTTTGGTCCTAAAGACCAGTCAGTTTTGCTCTCCATATGCTAACAGCGCAGCAGCCTCAAAAGCCCTTCAAACAATAGCCGAACGTGTCTAAGTGTGAGATCTGCTTGTTAAAAGCTGATCAGAGAGTTCACTTAGAGACTTGTTCTTGAAGATTCTTGTTGCGGCCCTGCAATGGTGACACATAAACATCATTTAAAGTGACAAGATTTAATTTTTTTTTTACAGCAGATGGAAGGAATGCATGGCACTTGGACGTATGATCGTTACAATAGGATCTCACTTAGTGTTTGACTGCCGAAAGCTCGTACATCGTCTTAAAAGTTTGACATAGCGTACGGTCAATTGAGGCTCGTCTCAAATAAACTTCACATTGGCTTGTAGAAGCTACCGAAGCCACAAGAATCATCACGGCTTTATTCTTCTCTCCAGCTAATCTCATCTGGGCTACGTTTTTGTTTAGTTTGCCAGTTTTGGAGATGGCGCACAACCTTGCTTCTTGTTCGACTTTGCAAATTCAACCTTGAGGGTGTAGAGTGCCACAGAGCCCTGATAAATCATAGGAGAAGAACACAGCGCCATATAGCCAATTACGTTCACTCAAGGCTGGGAAGGGACTGTAAGAATTGACACACATGTTCGTTGCCAGCAAAGGTGCGCGGGCATGGTTTGTTTTGTTTAGAGGACTCTGGAGACTCGGGGCACTCGGGTGGAGACACAGCGGAATAGGGTTGACGTTGTGTTCCACTTGGGCAGCTACTCAAGGAACGGAAAACAGTCAACACAACCATAAACAGGTTATTTGGTAGTTTTCATCCATCCGCTTGCACAAATAATGCTAGAAGGCCTTAAAGTGTAATTTTGCACTGTGAGCAATACCAAATGGAAGCACAGAAATAATTGGCGGTTTTAAACAGTTTTCCCAAACACACATAGCCATTGGTTTATATTATAATGGTATTGTATTTTTTTATAATGTATTATTATTATTTAATTCGTATTATGTGTTATTATTATTGCACAAAATGTACATATTAAAATATTAAATGGTACAATTATTATAAATATATTATTAAGAAAAAATATATATTATGTATATAGATTTTTTTACTGTAATTACTTTAACTGTAAATTAAACTAAAATAAAATATAAATAAAATGAATAGAATAAGTTTGAACTAATTATTTAATAAGAAGAAAAATGACAAACACGTACCAAAATTTAAATTCAAACTGAAAATAATATAAATATGGAAAAGCATGAGATAAAAAAATTAAAATAAATTGTAATAAAAATAAAAACATAGTAAGAAATTGAAAAAACATACCAAAATGACTACCTAAACTAAAATTAAAATAAAAATGATAAAGGCTATATAATTGTGCACAAACAATAATAAATAAACAAGATTTACATAAAATGAATGGCCAATTGACTAAACAATGTGAAGAATCTTTGCTGTTTTATTACAAAATGAAGAAAGAATAAAGCTGTTCTTGTCATTCTTTAGCAGTACTCCTTCCACTGCTTGGTTGTGCTACAGATATGAAAATGTGGTAAATTAGAAATATCTTGAAATGAAATGACCCGGTGAACCTCGTCTTTTAGATGAAGAGATTACATTATCGCAGGGAAGAATAAAAGAGAGCAAACTAAGCTCTAAATTTGGCACAAAATCGACGTTGAAAACAAAGATGATTCAGAGGGAAAAGGTACGGAGCATCTGGGTGAACCCAAGAGAGCTCATGCATATTTCATTATCAAGGAAAACAGTCACATCCTCTAAGAAGTTAAGAATAAATCGCACATCTAAAGAAAAAAAAAAGAAGAAAAAAGCTTTGCATCATATTCTGCATTTAATCAAAATGAATATGAAGAGAGATTCAGACTGAAACAGATACAAATGTTGCTGAAGTGACTCGCAATTATCAAAATCGGTTTCAAATCGGTCACTTGTCTGAATAACACAAATGTGGAAGTAATTTAAACTGCCGTATGTATTATTTGTATACTTACATTAAAAAAGCACATATTTTGAGCTCCATCCGAGGCCCAACGCTAGAGCGACGTTTCCTCACAAAAGTGCGTTAGCCTGCAACCTGTTAGCTGCAACTGAGCTCATCAAAAATTAAACGCGAGAAATCATCTACACTTTTTGTTTTTCCACAAAGTCTGACAAAGAAAGAAACAATGAGAACTCAGACTCACACTGTCAAGTTCATTGTCTCATTGTCAACAGCAATGGCAAACACAGCTTTACAGTGTAACCGTACGCAAACGCAGAAACGCAAACACACACTCGTCAAACGAAACCCACGTATCGCAATACTGTCAGCCGTCCGAGTGTTTCCGTACAGCTAATTCTCCAGCCCTTATCAGTCTCATTTTAGCTTCCCATGTCCTGCGCTGTCAAACACAGCCGCTGTTTATAAAGTTTAATCCCGTTGTCGGCGTTTGCTCTGTGAGTCAGCAAGAATGCCAGACAGTGGTAATTAACAGCCAGATGTGCGGCCATCCTAGCTGATTAGCGATTTAACACACCACCCACCTGAGTAAGCGGTCAATTGTGAAGTAAACACATATAGAAGTAAACAACATCGAAATAAAAGCTTACAATAGATCTGAACAGTTAGAGAAAATAGCTAAGCCCCAATTTGGGCTAATTAATCAGTAGGCCTATCTTCTGCAAATTTGCTAATTATACATAGCAAAAATGCTACATCTCATTCTTCATCACGAGAAATCGATGTTATTTAAAGAACTTAATAAGGGCGAATCTATTTGACCAAAATATAACTTTAATATTATACTAAATCTTATATAAAAGGGTACCTGGTCTCATGGCATAAACGTACCTGGGTGCACTTTTTAGCGAGACACGAAACACATACCAAGTAAGAAATGAACACTGGAGACAGTAAAACTCAGACAACTTTCATTCCCTGTCACACCAAATTTACAGAATTTCGATTAACAAAGTCTCATTTTAGCACAATTACTCGAATAATATCGTGTAATGACTTCAAAACAATATTCATATGCTGGGATATTTGAAAAGGGATGCTATTGAACGTTAGCATCACACATATCCAGCTTCATATCTCTTGGTTTTCATAGACGGTAGGTTTGAGGTGAGATGTACTTGAAAGGCGAGGAGCTCCAAATCCCAGGTAACTACAGTTTGACAAAACAGTTCAAATCTGCATAAAAGGTTGCATAAAAGTGTTTTGACATCAATTTTGCATTTGTTAATGCTATCAGGTAGGTTCAGGGTTGTATTTAGTGTAGGGCATATTTCCAACATGAAACCGCATTCATTTTTTAGAGACAGTCCCCGTATATTCGGAAATGCCGCAATACATACCTTGAACAGCGCAATAAAAATGTGCCAGGGCTAACATATTGAAAAGTCTATATCATTAATTATTTTGTGAGCTACACTAAACTTTTCAAACACACTCAAAAAAGAAAACCTTTTCCATTTTGTAGTAATGCAAACATACCCTAATCTTAAAGAAAACTGTTGATTATAAGGCAAAATTCAAAATAAAGTCTTAACCTAGTTCTTAGCAAAAGCATACATTCATTTTAACACTGCAAGTGAATATAATACATAGAATAAATGATAAAGTATAACTTTCTCGGTTTTTAACATCTTTATGGTCACATTTGCCTTCTACAATAACAGAATGATCAATCTCGTTGATCAAGGACATACAGCAAAACTCTCATACGTTAATGTTTGTTCACAGTTTCTTCACAGTTTATTGAGCTGTAAGAATCCCACAACCTGACCTCAGTAAGACACTGGGCACAGGAAGCTTCTCAACAGGCTGGGGAAGCTATTTATACCACCACATGCTAATTAGCTGGCGTGCTAGAGAGGACAGCCGGAGAGCAACCAAACCAAAGAAACTCTCTGCCAGACTGAAACCCTGATTCAAACAAGCAAATCTCCATAAAAATACTAGTAAATACCATCGAATACTCTAACTGGAACTCAGGTTGGTGGTGGTTGGTGGTCACTTTTTTGTTGGTGGGGACGTTGGATCTCCTCAGGTGTTCGGTAAGTGCTGAGAAAATACAATGAAACCATGCTGAGAACATGAACTACATGTTGCATGTATTTAAGGATTCTATGCAATAATCCTAAAATGACTGTTAAGTGGCAGATGCTGTTGACGTCCAAACATTAATGTAAAACACAAAATGGGCCCAAATCAAAGAAAAGTCAGTTCTCTTGAGAGCCATCATGGAAACACCTCGAAGCTGCTATTTACTCTGTAGGTAACAGGCATGCCTCTTTAGAATGCAATCTTTTTAAATAATGTAATAAAATATAAAATATAAGTAATATACAATGAAATAAAAAAATATATAACTAAGTGTAGTGTAGAAACTGAACACCCATCATGGAGTATATATACATACATATACATACATATATATATATATATATATATATATATATATATATATATATATATATATATATATATATATATATATTATTTATTGTGTATTTTTTTTTTGTTGTTATTATATATACATATATATATATATATATATATATATATATATATATATATATATATATATACTTTAAAAGTAATTTAAAGCACACTTAATAATGGTACACAACATTTAATGTCTAGCAACAACCCTGCACAAACCGTAAGAGAGTTTTAAACACAATTCCTTGTTCTATTTCAGCCCCATCCTAACAAACTTGTACAGTATGTTTTCTAAAAAAAAAAAAAAAAAAGAAAAGGGACAAAAAGAGACTGATGTCTTGGAGAAATGTCTAACAGAAAAAATGACAGGCCCAGTGTGAGAGGCAGGGAGAAAATCTAACGTAGATTCACGGTAGCCTGCGGTGTCTTGTCAAGGGGGATGGAAGCATACACTCAGATACGGCATGCTCAGGAAACATTTGGGCCAGTCGGCTCCGGGATTTCATTTTGAAGGCCGACGGATTTGATTCCACATGCCGCCCTCTCTGACAGCCAGCACCATGGGGCCGAGATGCTTTAATCCGAGGATAAGCAAGAAGAAGGTGGGATTTTACCTGCTCACACACACATAGGCACACTAAGGCAAGACAAGCATTCACTGTACCGCAGGCCAATCTCTCTCAGGCAGCCTAGGCCTCTGAAGTTACCACCAAACAGATGCTCCTGGCAAAGAACTGAGGCTTTCAACAGGTCTTCGGGGAAAAAACAGTCAAGTGTGAAGGGTGCACATACCCAGAAATTCATGCTGAGGGTGTATGGATTCAAAAATGGAGGCAAGGACCTTCTCTGTTCAAAGGGTAGAAGTAGGTCGCATTTTCAGGTGTCTGACGCTACGTGTGCTGCATTAGCAAAACACAAAATGAAAAAGTATAAAACTGAGCTGTAGTTTTGAGCTTACACTTTTTGCTGACTTTCTGACACAGTGAGCATGTAAAGGGTTTTTTTTTGTAAGCTAGGGAATTTATTCCCATTTGTCATTAGCGAAGCATGCTATGTAAACAAGCTAGCTTAGCCATAGCAGTGTCATTGTCAAATCTTTATTGTTTTTTTCATTTTTTCTCACTTGTGTTTTGAGTAAACAAATAATTTTTGAGCATAATAAAAAGTGTCAAAGTTTTGGGATGTACCTCTGGGGGGATGCGCCTCTGTTCCACTACAACTGGTTATGGGGTGGTTCTTTGAGAGTTGCGTAATTTTAAACACCTGCCACAAACTATAAAAAGGTCTCTTGGTTTTTGGTTTGCCCTTCTGTTATTCCTCTTGATTTGTTGGTGTTTTTGGTTGTTTGAATATGGTATTTATTTATGAAGTCAATGGAACAGTCACAATTAAATGCACTACTAAGGTATCAGTAAAGATGATATAAAATCATATTTTTCTTCAATCAGTAAGATAAACAATAAATTAGTTTGATACTGATTCCAAAACTGTAGATTCACAATGCTGTACATTTTCAGACAGCCTGCTCTTCAGTTTGCTAGTTTTCTTCTGTCTCCATACCGCACTAAGCTCATCACGTAAAGCCAGTGGACTTTGCTGTCTTCCATTTCCATCACGCTTTATCCCTTTTCTCTCTTTCAGTCCCAACACATAAACACAAACATAAAAATGCTGGTGTTTGAGCCAAGGAACCATATCAAGGTCACACTCTTATCTCCAGGCCACATGACCCACCCCGGACCCTCAGGGCGGCTTGTGTCCCTCTGCGACCCATAATCATGCACTGGGCTGAGCCTTTGAGTCATGATCCCCCTCTCATTTCACGTATCCCTGAGCTGAAGCAAGCGTGCATCCAAAAGCACTGCTGGTAGAAAACGCTTTATGGCTTTATATACCAGAACTACTGGCTTGGAATTGAAAATAGAGGAGGTAATGACATGAGTTCTTCCTGAAAGCGATACGGAAAAGGAGAAAACACTGCTCAAAGATATGACAAACAAATAACATAACATTTTGTAATTGCATATATTTACTTACCACCTTCTAATCTAATATGATGTTAATCACTGCAACCAGATTATCGAGTAAATGATGACCGAATTAGGCACTATATATATTAAACTATATGCTGTTATGTTTCTTAGGAATGTGATCAAGACCACAAAAATGGGTCTGTACATGAAAAAGAAAGTTGAAAGTGAAGCAATTAAGAGCAGTCGAACTGCAGAAGTGGATACGACAGAAGTAATTTGGGGTCTGCCAAACCCCATGGCTGTGCACTTGATCTCTCAGTGACTGCAGTATGAGTACAGTCTGTTCGGTTCAATTCTGAATCCGTGCCTATTCTTTACAACAACTCTGCTGTTTACTTTCTCAAGGTATCATAACAACACAAACAACTGGGGCTAGAGCGGCCCAATGCGAGGGGTCACATTTTGGCCTGTTGAAAAACATACAGAGTCTCCTTTTGAAATTAATTTCAAAACAAACCCAAGGCTCAGTAGACTCAAGGGCAGCATAAAGCGGCAAATGTTTGACCAGTAGGTTATGCCAAAGGAAATTTATTGAACGTTGCACAAAGTGCAGTGACTAAAACTTATTTCCACCATGGAATAAATAAGCAAAAAGAAATGGAAAAAAAAATGGCAGAATGACAACATGTTAAAATGCAATCGTGAGATTTTAATTTTCGATGTCCAAACTGTGAGATAGAAAGTCGCATTTCAAAGATAAAACTGATATGATATTGGATTAATAAGCTATAAATTATAACTTTTTATGACATCTGTGTAAAGTCAATATTAAATGTGTGTTCAAAAAAATGTTATTCACCACCCAGCCAAATTTGATTTCTAAAAAAAAACGTGAAATAAATAAAATAAGGTATCAAAATCTTAAAAAAATTAAAGCACCCCTCTCTGCTCTCAAACGCTGTGGGCGTGTCCGCTCGCGGCGCCAAAACCACGCCCACTAGCGGCAAAGCTGCCGCCTCCCTCAACTGTCTTCCTCAAGCAGCGAGATTTAAATAAGGAGACCGAGCTCAGTGACGGAGGCGTAGCTAGATGTAGGCTGTAGCTAACGGTAACGACAGTAACTCATGACTGAATGGACGAACCGCTGATGCTTATGCGTTCTAGTTATTGAGTGTGTGTTGGACTTGAAGCAGCACTGCGAAGAACGATCATTGTTTGACATAATGAGCGCCTGCTCTCTATAGCTCTCACTGTACTGATGTCACACAGCAATCAGTCAAACACAAGTCAAACGCAGCTCTTTTATTTTCTTAGGAGGGGCCTTGCTCGCGGCTCCATTGCGTCACCAAGCTCCAATTTAGACCCGCCCAATAAATCCTGATTTCGAAAAATGGTGAAAAACTGTTTAATGGTATAACTCCACCATGGTATAGCTTTTTAGTATTCCAAAGCGGAAATAAGCTTTCATAGTGAACTGAGCTACTTACTTTCTTTGATTATGAAATAGCTTTGCTGTTGAACTGCATTTTTAACAATTAGTATCATTTTATTTCTCTAAAATCAATGGAAATGCATAAAAAGTCAGGGCCTGGTGATGAGTAAATATCCACACATACATGCATCCAGAAAACATACACCCTGACTAACCATCTCTTTAGCGCGTAAAGGAACCGATTTGAGGAAGTGCTCAGACTACCCCCTTTCACGAGTCCTTCCTTTTTCAGACACGGCAGACACATATTAACTTCCAAATTGAGTTCGGAAACAGCTTAGGCATTATAATGCTTCACAAAAGGGGTCTTTTCAGGCATTCAAACTGAGAAAATCAGGGGGCTCTGCTTATTTCGATTTAATTCAAGAATTGAAGACTTCATGGACAATTTAACGTGGCCGTGATCTATTTTTTATTTTTCCCCAGATCTTCGGACAGTGGAGCTGCGCGCTTCCTGCGGGGTGAAGGCCGAGACAAGTGTTAGACAGTCTTCTTGCTGTTTGGGGAATAAGACAGCAATATCCAGTCGAAATGTCAGCAACAGGCAACAATATAATACTCCCACATATCAACTTCAATCCCTGTGGGCGTTGTAAAAGGGAAGCGACATTTACGAAACAATGCCAGCAAATACCATGCGACCAAAGATTGAAAGCAACTCGTTTTAGTGTCATAGGGAAAATTGGTGCATATGCTAACAAGGGTGACTTCAATTTAATTCCACATGATGTCTTAGTTAAAAAGAGCCCGGTTTTTCCCTGTCTGCTGTGTGGTCCGCCGGGATTGGCTGTTTTTGTGCTCCTGTCTGGTCGTAATGAGGCCCACAAAGGCACTGTGAAGACAGACGAATATTTTCCTTGACATTGATGAATAGCCAGCATGAAACCATGTCTAGCTTCATATACTGCAGTGAACATTAATATACCACTATAAGGAAACAGTGAGTCAAATAATTAGCTAGGTTTCTCATAAAATGTCCAAGAAAATAAATATTATGTATTCATATTATATAATCATATTTTTTCACAATATTTCCAGAATATATATATATCAAAATATTTTGGAAAATGCAAAAATATCCATATTTTATTTTGTGAAATTTTACACTGGTACCAGCCTTGTCATCTGTTATGGATAACCGAATATTTTGAGATTCATTCCATATTTGTATATTTTTAACTGTAGCTCTATACATATATTGTAAGACCCAACCCTGGACCCGGCACTGCATTTTTCAATTAATCCTTATTTCGTCTTCACTGTCACATTCAGTACTGCCCACTGATAGCCACGTAAAAAAAACTAGAAACATATGCATCGCTGGCACATTTTGCATTGGATTTGTTATGATTTCCACGTACGAGAGAATCTCGTTCCTGGATGAACTCGCATCCACCTGCTTCCCTGACAGGCAGCTCGGAAAGATGCACAGTCAGAAGTGTATGGCACAATGATGGGAACGCAGGAGTGTGTGTGTGTGTGTGCGCACTTCCAGACGTGACGGTGTAGGAACACACCCATTATTCCAAAGCAAAGCTGTGTGACGGCACGCGACCTCCGAGCGGCGTGGCGTCATGATCGATGGCGGCCATTAATCACGCCAGCGGCGCGGCCGGAGATTGATGTGCAGAAATTCAAATCTTCAAGCAGCGTTTTTGAAATTAAAGCGGAGAGGCAAGGTTAGGATCCTTCCCGGTGACGCTGAATGAGAGGGCCGGGAACAATGAGCTCCCCGGAGTAAAGGAATCTCACGCAGAGGTTGGGAGAGCTTCTTTTAACCTTTGAACCGCCAGCTGTCACGAACACCCGAGTGCTGCCTATAGTCAAAGCGAGCAGGCGGAAGAAACGGCTAAATAAAACTACTAAAAGAGGTTTCTGTAGTCTATATAGGTATGTATGTTTGTGTGTATTTGACTCAAAATAGCCCATTAATTAGATTAGATCAGGGTTAGAGTACACTTGAACTAAAATCATACAAAATTCATACAAATAACCAAAATAATATAAACATTGTGGCATTTCTGGTTTTAATTAGGCCTATTTTAATTTAGTTTAACTTAATATAGGCCTCCAAAAACAGAAAAAAAAAACTATGACTAAAATAAAACGAAAAAAATATGTATAATGTAAAATATAAACATACCAGAATAAAAAAACTCTAAATTCATTAAAAAAAATACTGGCTGCAGGCATTTAGAAAAAAATAGAATATATATAAAAATATAAAATAAAAAATAATAATAAAAAAATATATATATATATATATATATATATATATATATATATATATATGTGTGTTTGTGTGTGTGTGAATTAAAATTTAAATGACAAATAAAAAATATGTAATATACAATATAAATGCAAAAACTATTAGAAATAATAAAAACAACAAGACAAATTAAACCAATCCAAGCCTTAACAAATATTTTAATGGAAACTATACAGTATAGTGTAAAATGTATTATATTACATTATAATATTTTTATTATAATGGAGAGTGTCCTGTCAGAAAGCTAAGATTAAAATATAATTTTCAAAAAGTATTTTTTATTTTTTATACTAAATAACACTAATGTGATCAACTATTTACAATTGACTTAAAAGTATACTCTGCAGTACTCTTTCCGTAATCTGATATATGTTCACGTGAAATAGGAGAAAGAACAGAATGTGATTTTATCACATCGTTTAACTGATCAGATTTTGAGAAGTAAGCGAAAACCTGTATCACAATGAAGTCAGGTTGTTGGAGGAGAGGGCTGAAAAATAAACTGAAATGCACGAGTTTACAAGGACAAACGGACAATCGCGTGCCGTTAGACCGTGAATTTGTATGAAAATGTCATTTTATGATATTCTGGCACAGAAATGTGCAGGAATCGTAATTCTTTCACTGTTCAGTCATGCACGTCCGCATCTTGTCACTTCCCATAAGGACCGACTGCGAGTTCTGACCTTTTACCGGGACAAACAATCACACATCAGATACTTCTTACACTGACCACACCTCACTAAACTGCCCTTGATTTACCTTCAACACGCCAATACATCTGGAAATATATACGTATACGTTTGAATTTAGGATGCTGCATCATAGGCATCACACAGTTTCCAGATTTAGCGTCTGAGTGAGATGGGTCGCATGGCTTAAGTTCAGCAAGAAGACGCAAATGCGTTTCCGCAAGCTCAATAATTCAGACTCCTGCTTTTCCAGGTCACGGAGACATTTATGGTTTTTTTCGCCACCAGTTTGGCGGGAGGCGCTGGTTCAAAGCCTCGCCGCCGAGAGGAGCGTTTTACAGTGGGGCATAAAGCAAGGGAAGAAGACGGGAGGCGTTCGACATCGTCGCTAATAAACCTTTGAGTCAAACAAAAACAGAAACGGGACCAGAGGAGCGAACGTTTCCGAGAGATTTACCGCGGCGGCTTTAAAACGACGAAGAAAGAAGAACGTCGCTTGAAAAAAAACATCGAATGCGTGTCGGGAGCGAAAACGCTAAACTCATCAGAGGCGACGATACCTCTCCTTCCGCCGAGGGCCCACGGCATTGATTCCGGTCCTGCCTTTCCATAAACTTTCCTATAAATTTGGTCGGTCGTTATCTAGGGAAAAGACGGTGTCGCGCGCTGCTAATTCAATAAAGGGAAATGGATCACCCCCCGCGCATCGCTAAACGTCTCGAACTTTCCTAATGACTCATTACGTCGCATTTCCTGTCCTTTCCCTAGAATTACACATGGGAAGCTGTTAAGGGTGAATTTATTTCTTTGGACTTGGGGGGAAAACATATTTAGCCATTTGCGGAGGTCTCTAAGATGTTATGCCTCAAGCAGTGTTAATAGTCTCAAACAAGCCTTTTATATCAAATTGCTTTCGCGAGCCCGTAAAGAGGCGCCGGCGTTTCCTCTTATTAGGACGTGGCCTCACGCTTTGTGTGGATTATTCGTCTTCGGCTTTGGCGCACGTACGTATTACTTCACTCTGCCTCTTTCTGAAGGAGGGCTTAAGGGCAGATATATTAGAAGAGAAGGAACGGAAAAAACACACTTGTTCGCGTTTCAGAACATTTTCTGATGTCTGAGCAACCGAAGGGTCTTATTTAGCAGAACAACAAAGGGGTACTGAATGAATGAATTGGCTTTTAAAGCAAAATAATAATTCTGAAAATAAAAATGACGCATGATTCGGGAGGTATAAAGTTATAAAGAAAATGCAGTTTCGAATAAAATAATCACATGAAGTATTTGATGTTTTTACATTACATAGATTATATATATATATATATATATATATATATATATATAGGATGTGTGTATATATATATATATATATATATATATATATATATATATATAATCACATCCAAAATTACATCCAAAATATAATATATGCCTAATATATGTATGTATTTTTATTATACATATATAAATACACACATATACATCATATATTTGGAAAGTATTTACATTTTATAATCAAGTAATTTATATCATATTTAGTTTTGGATGCAATTAATCATGAACAATCACTTTACTGCACTATTTAATATTATAAACATAACATATTTTTCTTAAATATATACATGCATGTGTTTGTATTTATATATACATAGTATACACCCAAAAACATTTACTTTGCATGTAAAATTTTACATTGCATTTTGTACTATTATAAACATTCTGTATACATTTACCGTGAGACAAATGAACATTTTGTAAATAAACCTTAGGTGACTTTTTTCAAACAAAGCTTATTAATTGTAGTATTTTAGAAGTGTTGTATAATGTATTTTTCTTTGCATCTCTTTGACATTCAGTGTTTCTAGGAGATGAGCTGCGTGCTTCAAAAATGAATAATTCTAATCAAGAAACCGCATTTGATGAATGAATCTAATTTAGCTGCATTCTTATTCTGATTTGTTAGACTAATTACAGTCCTTGACATAGATGAGCATGGATGAATATACTGTTATTCTTTTATCATAAGGTGCAGAAATGCAATCACTGTCAATAAAAGGTCATTGTTACTGGTCAGTGATTCAAAACCGCAGCAGAGGATTGAAGGAGAAGCTGATTCTGAGCTCATACCCAGACCGAGTGAAATATGTTGAGATAATCTGGGAAGAGCTTTCTATATTATTTTAACATTGTTTCTGGCACAGTATAGGAGGCTTGAGCCACTATAAACCCATCCGTCCCGCTAAAAGGGTCCCTCCGGAAAACTGTAACCATTAGGAGGTGAAAAAGAGTCAAATAAAAAGTATTGAAAGAAGCTGCAGATGCTTCCAAAATATGCTCGACAAGCTCTCGAGTCTACTTTAACGAAATCTGTTGAATATGCAGCTGTAACACCCTACAGTGTAAAAGTAAGTATATGCCAAAAATATGCCAACATTTTACTGATTATGATCTTAATAAAAATAATAATACAATATTTATTGTATTATACAATATTAATATATGAATAATAAAATAAGTAATATTTTTATTATATATATATATATTTTTATTATTATTTATATATTAATTTATATTAAGTATTCATACACTTAATTATATATATATATTCATTTTTATATTAAGTACATTTAAAATTAATAATAAAAATCTTTGAATATATATGTATACACACACACACACACACATATATACATACATTTTCATATATATAGTTTATATATAGTATTTCTTAATATTTATTATTTTTTACTTGATCAGTGTGTATGCAATGTATTTCTCTTATTATTATTTTATTATTATTTGTTATTTTATATATACTATTTTACATAAAATATTAAAAATTAAAACTGTAAAAGCCATTGTAGTAAATATTAAATAATGACTATAATTAAGTAATACTAAGTATTTCTTTTAAAATATTTGAAATAAACAAATATTTGTTGAAATTTACATTTTTTAAGCAAACAATAAAATGTGATAATTATACACGTTGAGCAAAAAAAAAAAAAAAAAGGTTTTGATGTAAAATGAAATTCCCCCGTGATCAATTCAAATGCTCAAAATGCCAGTGGCTTTCTGCTTTTTGTTAACGATGTGTATTTTACATCATTACATGAAATGATTTGCCCAATCTCTTTACATAACACAATAAACACTAATTTCTTGAAGAGGACGTGATGAATGTCAAGGAAGAGCTCTGGGGAGCGTCATGTAAGTGGAGACGCGCGTGTGGAGATCAGGATCGTCCCAAGGGCCAAATCCCCTACAGCTTGGCAGGTTGAAAAGCCGGCAAGAAATAAAGACTACTGCCAGGCAAAGCGGTGCCCATGGGAAGGAGCGTTTTATTAAAAAATAAGAGAGGTTGGAGACGAGCCACTATGAAGAACAGAACTGAAGTAAAAACCAGCTGGGAATTCTGTTTTGGAGCCAATTGGATATCATGCCATACTTGCAAAAGAAGACGGCTTTTATCGACATAACACATATTCTCAGTGTGTCAAAATAAAACTGGTGCTTCGGTGTGAATTAAATAGTGAGGGGTCAGTTTTGGTATTCAGATGGAGCTCGTATTTTATCTGAAAATGTGATGGGATTTATAGAGGTCATTTTCAGCCGTGGTCTGTGGAGGTTTGTCTCTCACATCTGCAAGTGTCAGATTAGTAATCAACTTTTGTGGTTACTGGGCAGGAGTTATGGGTCATTCTCGATATCATTCCCAAAGCTATGATTTTTGAATAAATAAACTGTGATACGAATTATTTGGCTTGTTTGGCAATCAGTACATTTTTTAAAACATAAAATGAAAAGGCCAGTAGCGAGATGAAGAAAAAAAAAAAAAAAAAAAAAAAAAAAAAAAAAATAAATATATATATATATATATATATATATATATATATATATATATATATATATATATATATATATACATTATTATTATATTAATATATATTTATCACTTTTTACTTTATATATATTTTCACTTTATATAATTCATTTTCATTTTATACATTATATAAAGAGAAGCCATATTAGTTAAATTCTTTAACCATTATTTTAAGTGCTAAGATATATATATAGTTTAAAAGTCAATGAATATTCTATAAAAGAAACTTAAATTACAGAAAATAAATTGCAGTTGCAAAGTTTATATTGTTTAAGTATTGTGTATATATATATTATTTCTATATGCGTTTTAATTTCACAGTTTGATAACCATCTGACTTTATGTATGTTATGTAAACAAGTATAATAATTAAATAAAAAATACAAACTTTTAGCTCCATCCAATGAGAAACACAAATCAAAATTAATCTTAGAATTATATAAGATTATGCAAAAAAATAAATTATATATAAAATAAATAATAAAGGCCCATAATGCTTTGAAACGGAGTGTTTATGCTGCATGGGAATCAAAATCCTTTTAAATAACACTCTGCTTTACCAGAGCAAAAAATTCAAAATATAAAATCACTCCTTCTTGTTATCAGTCATTTGCTTCACACTTTCCCATCCAGCAGGATACAACTTGACATTAAATCTTATCACTGGTTCTAGAAAAAAAAGTGGCTCGGACGAGGGCGTTCTTGAATTCTAATTGATTTCATCGTCCCTTCTCTCACTCCGCAGTCAGACAAGAGCATCCGCAGTCCCTCGGCACTGCTATAATTTATGTGGAGAATATTAAACACTCAGCTCTATTGATCCCCACCGCTCTTTATGTGACGTCTTCCTGCTGGGAATAACGGCTGAGGCCTTGTTAGGCACTCGTGAGGAGAAAAAGAGATCCTGTCAAGAGCACTGATTTCTTCTCCCATAGCAACTTAACATGGAGGCGCCATCATTTCTGCTGTGTCAAAGGCTTTTGTGCCAATACACTGTACAGTTTTCATGGCTTTACCTCTTCGCTGTGAAAACAAGCAATAACTGGACAGTGAGGCTTTATATAGTAGGCAAAACAAAAACTGTGTGGAAAGATTAGTGTATCCGAATCTACAGAATTCATTTTAAAAAAGTACCGAATGAAACACTGATTCATTAAGAAACGAATAAAAAAAGTGAGCCAGTCTTTTGGCGTTCACTCAAACGAGTCATTCAAAACACTGACAAGAAACAAATCACATGTGAGTTATACCCTTTAATTTTTCACCTAACTGCTTTGTTTAGAAATATTGATTTATTAAGAAACGGATCAAAACGAGCAAGTCATTTAACCTTTTCTGAGTTATTCAGAAACATCGATTCACTAAGAAACAAATCAAAAGTGAGCCAGTCTTTTAGGCATTCGGTAAACCGAGTCATTCAAAACACTGATAAGGAACAAATTACAAGTGAGTTATACACTTTAATGATTCGTCTGATTTATTTAGAAACTTGATTCAGTAAGAAACTGAGACATTTAACCGTTCACTCATGACTCATTTGGAAATATTGACTGACTAAGAAACAAAATGAACGAGCCATTTAGCAATTCATTCAAATGATTTGTTCGTAACATTGTTAAGAAACAAATGGGCAAACTATTTAAGCATTCATTCATCCGATTCGTTTAAAAAAAAAAAAAGTAAAAGCATTGATTCATTAAAAGCAAATCAAACTAAATTTTCACTCAAAAAATGATTGAAACGCATTAAAAGTGAGCAAATCGTTTCACCTTTCGTTCAAAGGAATCGTTTAAAAGCATTGCACTAAGAAAAACAATCAAAAGAGAGCGACTCTTTAACCGTTCACTCGACCGAATTCGTTCAAAACACAAATTCATTCAGGAACCAAACGAGCGAGTCATTGAATCACTTGCTAACCGATTCGTTCAAACACACGATTCATTCAGGAACGAACATGTGTTGCTCGGTGTAAGCGTAACGGTTATAATTCTGCTTTGCCTCGATAGGGACAACTTTTCTGGCACAGAGAAAGATAAGCTAACTGCAAATTAGCTAGAAAAAAAAAAACTCTCTTTAGCATGTAAGTTATGTATTTGACACTAATTCTACACAGTTTTATTCTGAAGTTGTCTCATGTAACAGCACTTATTTTCAGTCAAAGGAAGGTCAAGAAGGTGTGGTTTAGTCAAGAGAAACGCTGTTAGATAACCAAAAGACTGCGAGAAGCACTGTCTGTCCTTTTCTTATTAGTCCTACCTTTCATTCAGCGCAGTGGGACGCCATTTCTGGCTCAGAGAGCTCGAACTCCCCTAAGGACACCCTGCTCTGCAAATTCGGTGTGGAAATGGGTACAGATTAGAGCATTATTAGTCAAGCCTTTAACTTCATCTTGTGAGCGCGCACATACACATGCGCGTTTGCCCTTCAATAATCTCCACAGCTCGGTAGGAGCGAGAAGAGGCAGGTACCTGGCGATACCATATTAATTATGTTTAGTGATACATCAACTATTCCAATTGAGCACTGTCATGTTGCAATTATTCATTCACTTTTCTCTCAGGAGACTGCGGGAAAGAGAAAAACAGGAACTCTTAAAATATGCTTAGTTGACGGGCATCTCAGTTATATTTCACTGAAAACGGTTTGGGGGGGTGAACATTTATTAAATGCATTTAATAATAAATCCTAATATTCTTTTTACGTTTCAGTACAGCCTCTGATGTACGAAAACGGTTTTAATAAGTTGCAAATTGATTTCAGAGGCAGCCTAATTAAAACTAATAACTATAAAGGAATAAATAAATACATTGTCAAC